>NC_022034.1:20674148-20687739 GCF_000317375.1 Microtus ochrogaster | reverse complement strand
GATAGATAGATAGATAGATAGATAGATAGATAGATAGATAGATAGATAGATAGATAAGGTAGGGAGAGAGGTAATCTAGAATGAATATGTTTGTAGTAATGTGACTACTGAGGCTACTACAAAAATGTAATCTTTTACTTTCTAGAAGACTTCTCTGAGGAGGTGATTAAATTGATTAAGATTGCAAAGAAAAAATAAGGTGAATTATTGTAGTAATTGAAGGAATGACATTGTAATACAGCAAGGTTTCTTTTTTCATATCAGATTCAAAAGCCTTTTCTCTTCCTTTGCTCTGACAAAAGCAGACAACTGCTGTGATAATGTGTAATACACTAAAAACGTTATGAGAGTTGTTTTTCTTTTCTTCAGTAAGTTTAAATCTTTCTTTCCAATTAGTTTCTTTCACAAGAGATTATTAAAATAATACTATTGATATCAATAAACCCTGCTACATCCATGTATAGAGACTGGTAATTTTTTCTCTAATTTATCTTCTACTTCCTTAATATTGGGCAAAGTTAGACAAATAAAAAAGCAGTGATTGTATCTATTATTTCAATATAAGCAAATATTATGAATTGTTCTTAAATAAGATGTACAAAAAATGATTGAAGAGCCAGAATATTAGGATGTCTTCTATAAAATAGTATTTCCTAGAAATGACTGCAGAAACAAGATAAAAACAATGACATTATGCTAATATTATAGTATGTGTTGACACAGAAGAAAATTTTCACTAGAGTCTACCTTTAGACAAAGAATTATAGTCAGCCATCTACTAATGGAAGGAGAAGTAGACTCTCCAAAGGATGAACCTGGTTATTGACCGACTAAAGCAAAGTGCTTAGTTTTAAAACCATATAAACACAAACACCAAAAACAGATTCAGAAGGCTCAGTCTGAATATATACTGTATATATATATATTACATACTGTATATATATTATACATCACATTTGCATATAAGTATATATGTTATATAATATACTTTCATATATGTATATAATAATAATAAAATTAAAATTTCAGCTTAAGAGAAAAGGACCTGATAGTGGTTTTATGAGTTTAGTTGCGAGAGGATAGAGGTAGTGAAGAGAAGAGAGGAAAGTGATCTAAGTTTATTTTTACTCAATACATACTAAAATGAATAATAAAATTAAGGTATAGTCATAGACTATCATAAGATGATGATTATTTGAAGTGCATTGACAGCTGAGACACAGAATCAAACCATATTTTTATTAATTATATAATAATGGCTAGTGTCATCATTCATTATTCAAGAATGATGAAACAATAAATGACCACCCTTGGAAGTGCCATGTATTATTTCTGTATCTTATTACACATAGCTAAACAAATTCTTGATGAGACAAAGTATAAATATGAGTATAATAATGCTCAAATTAATAAGATGAATTTTATGGAAGGGTATTAGAATATGTAAATGGTTTATTTCAGAGTTAAAACTGAATGAAAATAAAACCTTTTAGACTTAAATTCATAAATTTCAATTATTCTTGTAAATACTGGAAACTTTAGATGATGGAGAAGTTTCATTAAATCTTTGTTGCAATAGGTGGGAACAATTTTCTGACACTACTCATAGGTTAAATTTACTAACTTTTGTTTGAACAGTCCATACCTCATAACTGCTCATGAGAATAACCTATAATCCTGAATTCTGTAATTAATTGCAGAAAACTTATCAGTTCACAAGGCTGAACTTTGATGATACCTATTTATTGCTTTCCTATCTAAGTTGAGTAGATATTTGTTCATATCTTTACAATGAGAGCATGACACAACACAAGGCAAACGGGTAAAAATTCTTGACTAGGGCTATTCAATAATAGCTCTATCCCATCCAAATTTTCTCAACAATCAAGCCTCTACAAGTGTGCATCAAGACAACAGTCCCTCAGCCACATGTCACTGTTACTATAACCCTTCAGTGAAGAAAATTTAAATTCCTTTGAATAAGTAGTGTCAAAATAGAAATAAAGAAAATGCAAACCATATTATAATTATTAGAATATTTCATAAAGTGCACATTTCTTTTAAATAAGATGGTTATAGATTGTATTAACATTCTAGACTAGATACAGCAGTGAAAATCATAGCCCATATGTATATATGTATATGTATATATATATATATATATATGTGTGTGTGTCTCTGTGTGTGTGTAGCTATATGCTACTTTGAGTCACAGATATGTATACATATGTAAATGCATGTATAAATAATAGAAAAGTTTGAAATATAATATAATACTATTGGAATCTGTGTTTCATTTTAAAAGCTGTTGAGCAGCCAGATGGTGGTGACTCAAATCTTAAATCCCACCACTCAGGAGGCAGAGACAGGCAGATCTCTGTGAGGATGAGGCCAGTCTGTATTACAGAATGAGTTTCAGAATGGCTAATTCTGTGACAACAAGGAAAAACTATCTCAAAACACCCAAAAAAGAAGTTGTTAATAAACTTCATAAATCTGTCCGTTTATGTATATTAATAAATTTAAGTAAAATACACATATACAAACTAGAACTATAATATGAGTATAAAACTAAGAAGGATGAAAAACTGAACAGGAATTTAATTTATTTAGTTAACTAAGAAAATAGCTTTTATAAGATATTTTCTTTACTCAAGAAAGAAGTATGAACATTTGTGAATGCAGAAGATGTAATTGGTTATCCAAGATAATCAGAGAATGTTGGGAATAAAATTGGCAAAACAACAACAAAGAAGACAACAACAATAAAACAAAACAAAACAAAAATCCCCACAAAACTTAGAGAGAGAATGTGCCTAATAGCAATCTGATTGCATGAGAGCAGAGGCCAAATTTTCAAATGTGAAGCATTTTAAACACGAGATGACAGAGCTGCTCATATACCATCTGTTATTTGCTGATCCATCTGTTGTCAACACAGTTATTCAACACTCTTCAGTCTTTGAAACATCACCATTTATATTTTTGTAATTGGAAAATAATAGTGATGATTTAAAGATGCAGTATTTGATTACACTAGCGATGAAATAACCATTTTTACCCTTATTATTATTACCATTACTCATAATTAAGGCAATATAGCATCATATTGATGCCGACACATAAAAAATGTGTTTAGGTAGAAATATTAAATAAAGATTGACAAGGGCATTCTACTATAATTTATCAATTTCTGAGTATATAATACTAAGCATGCTATGTGCATTTTAATAGATTTTGGAAAATTACCTATTTAAAGACAACAACCAAAAATTTTCACACATAAATCTCAAAAAATGTTATATTTATAAAAAGCCATACACCTAGTATGGCTGTAGCATCTGCACCTAAGTCAGTGGATTATCCCTTTATGTAATAAATATTATTCACAGAGGATGTTTGTTTCATGTTGCCCACAGGACTGTAAATTTACTAATCAAAAAAAATAACAAATCCACTTATTTCCTGAGATACATGCGTTTACAATGTACTTCTTTGAGACACTACTTCTGTGCATAACAACCCTGGTTATCTTATCCTGAAACTCACTATACAGAACAGGCTACTTTGAATACACAGGGATCTACTTGCCTCTGCATCCCAAGTACTGGGATTAAAGGTTTTAGACATCACTTATGGATCAATGTACATTTTTATTATTTATTTATTTCCCAAATAAAATGGTATGTGTCATTTTTGTAGATCATATTCATACAGTCCCATTACTCTCCCTTACCAGGCCCTGAAATTCCAATTCTTCTCAGAATTTCAATGAAGAGTTAATACCTTTACTTCTCAAATTGTTCCACATAATAGAAACAGAAGGAAATTGCCAAACTTTTTCTATGAAGTTATAGTTATCCTGAAACCAAAACCATATAAAGACTCAACCAAGAAAGAGAATTGCAGACCCATCTCCCTCATGAACATTGATGTAGAAATGCTCAATTACATACTAGCAAATCACATTTAAGAAAATATCAAAAACATCATCCACCATGACCAAGTCAACTTCATTGCAGAGATGTGGGGATGGTTTGGCATAAGAAAATCTATCAATGTAATTAACTATATAAATAAACTAAAAGGAAAAAACATATGATAATCTTGTTAGATGTTTAAAAAGCATTTGACAAAACCCAACACCCCTTCATGATAAACATGAAACACACCTCATCTCAAACACAGACATTAACTGTTTTTGAGAGATTAGAGATATAAGGATCATATCTAAACATAATGAAAACAATATACAGCAAGTCGACAGCCAACATCAAATTGAATGGAGAAAAACTCAAAGCAATTCTACTAAAATTAGGAACTGGAAAATTTTGCACACTCTCTCCAAATGTATTAAACATAGTTCTTGAATGTCTATCTAGAACAACAATAGAAGGGGAGTAAAAGGATACAAATTGGGAAGAAATCAAACTTTTCCTTTTTGCAGATGTTATGATAGTATACATAAGTGACTCCAAGAATTCTACTAGGAAACTCCTATAGCTGATAAACATTTTCAGTAATGTGGCAGGATATGAGATCAACTCAAAAAAAAAATCAGTAGCCCTCTTATATACAAATGATAAATAAGGTAAGAAAGAAATAAGAGAAACAACACCTTCACAATAGCCACATATAACATATCTTGGGGTAACACTAACCACAGAAATGAAAGACCTGTTTGATAAGAACTTTCAGTCTTTGCAGAAAGATATTGAAGAAAACATCTGAAGATGGAAAGATCTCCCATGCTCTTGGATAGGTACAATCAACATAATAAAAATGGCAATCCTGCTAGAAGTAATCTACAGAGTCAACACAATCTCCATTAATATCCCAACACACTTCTTCACAGACCTCAAAAGAAAAATATCCAATTTCGTATGGAAAAACAAAAGAACTCAGGATAGCCAAAACAATCCTGTATAATCGAGGAAATTCCAGAGCCATCACCATCTCTGACATCAAGCTCTACTATAGAGCTACATTAATGAAAACAGCTGGTCTTGGTATAAATACAGACAGGCTGACCACTGGAATTGAATTGGACACAGATATTTATCCACAAACTTATGAATGTCTGATTTTTGGTAAAACAAGCTAAAATTACACAATGAAAAAAAGAAAGCATCTTCAACAAATGGTACTCTAAGAACTGGATGTTAGAATGTAGAATTATACAAATAGATTCATACCTAGCCCCATGCACACAACTCAAGTTCAAATGGATTAAAGACCTTAATATAAAACTGACCATTCAAAACCTGGTAGAAGAAAAAGTGGAAAGATGACTTCAATGCATTGACACAGGAGACCACTTCCTAAATATAACCCAAGTGGCACAGACACTGAAAGCATCAAAAAAAAAAAAAATAATAGGACCTTATGAAACTGAAAAGTTTCTGTAAATCCAAGGACACAGTCAATAAAACAAAAGGCATCCTACTGAACAGGAAAACATATCTTCACCAATTCCTCATAAGACAGAGAACTGATATCCAAAATATAAAGAACTCAAGAAATTAGATTTCAAAATAACAAATGATCCAATTAGAAAATGGAGTACATATCCAAACAGAATGCTCAACTGAAGAATTTAAAATATCTGAACGATACTTATGGAAACCTTAGACATACTTAGCCATCAGTGAAATGCAAATTAAAATGACTCTGAGATATCATCTTACACCTGTCAGAATGGCTAAAATCAAAAACACCAATAATAGTTGTGCTGGAGAGGATGCAGAATAAGAGGAACACTCCTCCATTGCTGGTAGGAATGCAAATTTGTACAACCTCTCTAGAAATCAGTATGGCAGTTTCTCAGAAAATCGGGATTCGACCTACCTTAATACCACTTAGGCATGTAACCAAAGGTTGCTCAACCACACTACAAGGACATTTATTCAACTGTGTTCATGGCAGCTTTATTTGTTATAGCCAGAACCTGGAAATAACCTAAGTTCCCCTCAACCAAACAATGGATAAAGAAAATGTGGTACATTTTTTTAAATGAGTTTTAAAAAAATGACAGTTTGAAATTTGCATGCAAATGGATGGAACTGAGTAAGGTAATCCAGAACCAGAAAGATGAATGTTGTTTGTACCCACTCATAGGTGCATGACCCCAGAGAAGCTAAGTAACAAGGAAAATACAAAGGGAAGCATACATAGTTTCCTGGGAAGGGAAACTAGACAATATCTCCTGAGAAAATTAGGAGCTGAGTGTGGATGTAGAAGGGAAAATGAAAGGGGAGGAGGAGGAGAGAAGTGGAGAAGGAGTAGAGGAAATGGGATGGCAGAGATGGGGGAAGGACAGAGACAGAGAACAAGGAAAGAGATATCTTGATGAGGGAGCCATTACGAGGCTACCTAGAAACTCAGCACTAGAGAAATCCCCAGAAATCCAAAAGGATGACCCCAGGTAAGACCCTAAGTAATAGTGGAGATGATGCCTAAACTGGCCTTGTCTTTTAGTCAAACTGATGACTATTTTAAATGGCATCATAAACCCTATATCCAGCAACTGATGGAAGCAGATGCAGAGAAGCCCAGTGAAACATTGGGCTGAGATCCCAAAATCCAGTCAAAGAGAGGGAGAAGTGAGAATATGAGCAAAGAGGTCAAGCCCATGATGGGGATATCCATTCAAACACTTAATGGAAACCTTCCAGTGAGGGAACCAACATAGAATCAAACTAGGCCTTCTGAATGTGGGTGATAGTTGTATGATTGGGGTTGACTGTAGAGACAGGACAGTAAGACCAGAATTTATCCCTACTGCCTTTTCTGCCTTTTGGAACCCATTCGCTGGAAGTATACCTTGTTCAGCCTAGATATATTAGGGAGGGGCCTGATACTGCTTCAAAGAAATGTGATAAACTTTGTTGCATCCCCATGGGAAGCTTTACCCTCTCTGAGAAGTGGATGGGGAGTGGAATGGAGGTGGAAGAGAGGCAAGGTGGAGGAATCAGAAGGAGAGGAAGCAGTGGGAAATGGATTTGACAGGTAAAATGAGAAAAAAATAGGTTTTTTTAATAAATTAAAATAAAAACATATTTAAGACGATGTCTTATGACAACTAAAAACAACAGTGGCTATGTTAATATCAAACAAATTACTGAGTTAAGACCAATTCAAACAGTTTTAAAATAACTATGTTCATGCTCATCATTATTTATATAAATTTTATGATTATTGTGTACTTTTGAATAAAATAACCTTGTCTCATTGTAGATAATATCAGTTTTATTTTGTTTTTGTTGTTGTTTGTTGGTTTGTCTTCTCATTAAAGATGTTTTAATGGATACCAAAAAAGAAAATAAGAATATATATGCATATATTTATGTATGAATATAGATATAATTTCTTTTAATCATTCTTATTTATAGACACTTGATCTGTTCTTAAACCTTGGTTGCTCTCTAGCGACCTGAGTAAATAAGACCAGATATATAAGGAATATTATGGTTTGCTGATTTAGAAACCAGCAGTTACAAAGTGTGAAATGGTATGGTTTTTTGTTTTGTTTTGTTTTTGCTTTTGACTGATTTCCCTAGTGGTTTTGCTAATATATTTTCACGTATTTTTTTATAAACACTCCCCTTTATCCGGGTAAGAAACTGTTACTCTTGAATGGGTATGCGTTCATTGTAAGAAATGACTTGTTACATGAAGATACTTTTTTAACAGATACATCATGTACTTTCAACATTTCTGCTCCCAATTCTATCCAATTCTACCTTCCTCCACTTGTTCCAATTCCATTCATTGTCTCAGACTGTGTCGCTTTACCATCTTCTCCTTTGTGTATATTGGTAGTTTAAGTAGCGGATACAATAATAGCTGTACACCTTGCATTACGACCATCACTGTTATACTAGTTAATTTTCTATTGCTGGAATAATAGCATTCCTAATTTTTAAAGGATGAATGAGTTTATTTTGGGATATAATTAGAGAAAAGTAAGATTCTATGCTGGAGAGGAGGCATGGAACAAGCATCAAGAATGTAGCTGGAGAGCCGGGCGATGGTGGCGCACGCCTTTAATCCCAGCACTTGGGAGGCAGAGGCAGGCGGATCTCTGTGAGTTCGAGACCAGCCTGATATACAGAGCTAGTTCCAGGACAGGCTCCAAAGCCACAGAGAAACCCTGTCTCGAAAAACCAAAAAAAAAAAAAAAAAAAAGAATGTAGCTGGAGGACTCTGAAAATTCTCATCTGAACCATAAGCACTAAGCTAAGAGAAAATAAGAAAATGTGGTGAGATTTCAAATTCTTAAAGTCCTCCCCAATTTTGTACTTCCTTCAGAAAGATGCACCACCTTGTACACTCTCTATACGGCACTCTCAACTGGTGGCAAGGAGTTTAAAGTGTCCTATAGGATACATTTCTCATCAAGACTACAGCAAATGTTTAATGACTTGCTTTTATGCAATATTTGCTTCTATTTATTGTCTATGTACTCTTTAAATCTCTTAATTTAAGATAACTCCTTTCAATTTTTAGCATATTTCAGTATTTTATCATAAAATCATCTTAGAATTTGTCAAAGATTTTTCTTCATCTGTTGAGTTGAATATATCATGTAATTTGTGACATGTACTGACTATCATGTTGATCAATTCATCCACCACTAGACTGAAGGTAACTAAAATATTATTGAAATATTAGTTTTTTAAAAGATAGCAATTATTACTACAGTAAGATAAAAATCTTACTATAACTTTAATTTTAACACCTTTGTTGTTTATATAAATAATTTTATCTATTGGCAACACATACTGACTAAATGAATGTCATAATCCATACTAGCAATTTCATATTGATCAATAATATGGCTGGTATAGCAGAACAATGCTTTGATAGGTAAAGAAAGAACGATGCAATGAAACATAGAATTTATATTCTGTTTACATCTTAGAATTTTGAAGAAGCAACAAGTAAAATTTCAGAAAGCTGAACTAACAAACTCTGTTCTCTAAGCTGATCAGTTTTCATATTTACATTTCAGTTAAGAAGACATGACTCTCAGTTTTATTATGTAACATTTCTCCAAAGAAAACATCACTTATTTTTGTCTCTACTGCATCACTCAACGCAGTTGCTGTCATAACTATATTTTCCTCCAAATCAGAAAAATTACTATGCCAATGAATCCTTTCCCTTCCAGTTAACATTGCCATTTGACAATAGTTAATCTTCAAATTTACCTTTTACCAATGAAAATCTAAGTGACTTTAATTAATATATATATTTTAATTACCAACCATGTGTCAAGTAACTCAAATCTATTCACTCCCTATTGGCTTCGGTTGACATGTCTTATAGTTTGGGGCATCTATTACATATACCAGGAATAGATAAAATATATAGGAAGATTAGTTACAATTTTTTGAATTAATAAAAAGGGAAGTGAAGAGATCAAAGCATGCATTCCCAGGAAAGAAGCTGACTGAAATACTAAAGCATAGTAAAATCTTGTCTGAATCTTGGTGATTAGCAAACCTTTTTATTGTGAATTCCTTCATCTACTATTTCTGAATAAAGATCATTTTAGAAAAGGATAGAATCTTACATAAATTAGATCGTTATACCAATGATTATTTCTGAAAAACTTTCAATATGGAGCTGGGGGCAGCAGGCACAACAATGATACCCATTATCCCTGAGGGAAAAAAAATGGAAAGCTCACAAATCTTGCCATATATTTAAAGGACAAAGAATGTTTTCACAGACTGTACAATAGATTCCCAAGGCAATAAAAACATTAGTTACATATGAGTCTTGCTTTAAAATATATATAAGAATATAGACCCAATATTTCAACCAATAAATATCTTGGCAGTTTCCATAATCTTTAACACAAAGAAACATGATTAATTATTAACAAAATTAAAGTCAACATTGAGTATTCTTTCAACTAAATTAAAAATAGTAAATTGAAACACCTCAATTACATTGATGGACACTGAACAATTGGAACTGAAAATTATTTTATGTGTAATATGGTATAACTGCTATAACCAAACATGGAAAGAATTCACTTAAAAATTAAGTGCCTACTGTTGTTATCTATTGTCAATTAATTTGACCTTCTTAAAAAATATCTAAAAATCTTTATTGGAAATTTTAAATGCTCCATTATTACATTAAAGAACTGGGAAAAATCACAACATATAGACACTAGTTAGCATCTACAATAAACAACATTTTAAATATTTGATTATTATTTAGTATAAATGCAGGCAAATATGGAGACATGAAACATTAACTCTAACAGCATTTTCTTTGATAGAAAAAGCATGAATAGGTACTTAAAAGCTGTAGCATTTCACTCGTGTTAAATTACTAGTCAGAATGGGTCTTTGTAACTAGATAATGGGTGAGAGGTGGACAATTATTTTGCTAATGACTCTACAATGAATGAGGACTTTGTTGGAATGCCATATCGAATTTTCTTTGAATTATGCACGGATGTCTTCAAATCTCACTGACATAAAACATTTATGATTTACTTGTATTTTATTTAAAGAAATACTGTTAGAAATCCCTCCAGAGGATGAAGAATTTTTTTTGTTTTTGTTTTTAATTTATTTATTTATTAAAGATTTCTGTCTCTTCCCCGCCACGGCCTCCCATTTCCTTCCCCCTCCCCCAATCAAGTCTCCCTCCCTCCTCAGAATTTTATTTCAATGTTTGACAATGATTGTATCATGGTTTCTTCCCTTTGTAGTTCTGGGATATCAGGTACCTTCTGCTATTTGGAATAAAATTTTGATTAATCACAGGAATTTTAGAAGATGATATTAAAATTTTCTAAAAAACAGGTTTGTGATGTTTAAAGTTTTGAGATCTATCTATCTATCTATCTATCTATCTATCTATCTATCTATCATCTATCATTTATTTGTATAGGTAGTTTGCAAGTATGTATGTTTATGAACTATATGCATTCAGTGTCCATAGAAGTATGCAGAGTGTGACTTAAAACTTGTTTTATATATAGATAGATGCCAGTTTCTGGGAATTGAACTTGTTTCCTCTGAAAAAGCATATAGCATTTTTATGTAAGTAAGCATTTTTATTTAAGTAAGCTTTCTTTATATCACTTATATTGGCTTTATTGGATAGAAATAGCTATATGACATATAAATAAAGATAAGTCGTAAATATAGATATGTTTGTAAGTAGAGTTAGACAAACATGTGTATACACGCACACACACACACACACAGATATTACCAAAGTGGGTGAAAACAAAGTTAATATAGATGTGTAAGCATAAATATATAATTATAGAAATATCTGTGGGTATATAGAAAGAGGTAAAATTGATATGTATATGGTAGACATACATTTCCATATATATCTAATATATATCACAATAGGTGTATAACATGTATATCACATATATTCATATATATGTATGAATGATAAAGAGCTTAATGAAAAACAAATTAATCTGATTTGAAACTTTTCTACATTCACAGGAGAGACAGATAAAAATAATAACTAATTCTTTTCTATGAAAGAAGTATGATACCTTTTAAATTATAATTAGAGAGCACTAAATCCCATGTGTATCATTTTCCAAACTGGGAAAGTGTTTTATGTATATTTACATTGAGAAGCAAATATTTTGATCAATATAATGGAAGAAAATAAACAAGTCTTAAGCCCTCATTTTGAAGAATTGGCAAGAAAAGTAATACTTCAAGTGACTTCACATCAATTAAAAATACAGTATGAATTAAAAAATAGAATAACTCAAACATTTCAGTCACTATCTATCTGTGGGTGGTCTGTCAAATTAGAATTTAAATGCTGCTAGAAACAGGTGGCAGCAGCTGTACTTTGCCTATCATAGATGGACATGTTTTCCTCATCATCTACTCTGAAGATGGAACTGTTCTTTGTTAAGGGACATTTAATCTGGAGTGCTGGCTATCAAAAATGTGAGAGCACAGCACTTAGTAGAGTACATCTATCTCTATAATATTCATGCACCCATGTCCTCTCTGTGTTCAGGACACAAAAGCAAGGTTCTGTCCTCCAGCATCTAAAGCTCATTGATCTCTGCCAACCTTTAACTGCCAGGGTTAGGCTTGTATATTTTATCTTTTCTGTCTTTCACTATAAGAACATATGCATTTAACTTTTTCCTCTCAGCTTTCTTCATTTGTAAATAAATGTTACAAACAAAAACCTGGCAATGTAGAAACTAATGTTAATTAAGAATCATTCAGACAACCTTCCACCAAACATATTATCACTATCATAAGGAAAAGGTTACAACATATAGAGGACAATATGAAAGATTAGACTTTATCTAAACAGAATATATTATTAGCCATATGACTTCAGGGATGTTGAGAGTTCCAGCACAGAAGTTAATATTAAAGCATTGTTAAGTTTTATGACAAATGTGTATATCATGAATGGTATTTACAATATACATTTACACAAGTGAAAATTTAACTCAATAAACTTAACTCTTGTTGGCAAAGACAAAAATGGAGAAAAATATTAAAACTTCGTAACTGTTTTCTGGAGCTGGGAATCAAACAAGCCTTATACTCTCAATGCAAGAGCTCTGCCACTTAAAACAACATAAAGAACCCTCAAAATGTATAAATAAATATACAATTCAAACCTGGTATAGCATCTCCTTTCATATAACCCTAACAACCTCTCAATAACTTTTGTACATACAATTATTTCAACATAAATACTTACTTCTAATTTAAGCTATTAATAGGTATCTGTTATTAATGAATATATTGAAAAAATGTTTTCCTATGTCAGACTATGTCCAATGTTGGACTATGTACTAAATAGATTTCATGGGTTACTTTTTCTGTTCTTGATAAATATCTCAATTTTTATGCATTGTCCTTTCTAAAGTTGAATAAATTAAGAGCTCTACTATTGCAAGAGCAATGCCTTCCTTTTCAATTAATATTTCATATGTTTTTGAAATTATAATATAGCTACATCACTTTCACTCTTCCCTTTTCTCTGTTAAGCCCTTCCAGTTTTCCCTTTGTTCTCTTTTAGTTTCATGCCTTTTTCTATTTAATTTTTGCTACATATATATGTTTATACATATACATATATATTTACGTACAGGTAAATAGATATAGGTATTGTGCATATTTAACATACTAGTATTGTAATGCCATATTTATTGTTGTTGAAGTTCAAATGTTTGAAACAAAGTTTGGTAGGAATAAATATTTCTTCTCTCATTTGAAACTTTCTGGTACCATGATAGCTACTGCTAATGAGTAAAAGTTTTCAAGTCAGTGGTAGCTCAGATCCTCCAGGTACTGTGTCAAAAATACATCTTATCTTTTGCTATGTTGACTTATCTCCCTTTTCTGACAGACAGTAAAGATTACCACTGTATTTTAAACTATCTTTGGGTACTCTTATCAATAACTCAAGGTAATGTAGCATTTCTCTTACCTAGAACTGAGATATTTGTTAAATAATCTAAAATTTCAGGGAAAAGCATTGCCAGCCCAAAAACAAATTTTCATTCCAACTATGTGTGTGTGTGTGTGTGTGTGTGTGTGTGTGTGTGTGT
>NC_022034.1:20671924-20674048 GCF_000317375.1 Microtus ochrogaster | reverse complement strand
TGTAGCATTTCTCTTACCTAGAACTGAGATATTTGTTAAATAATCTAAAATTTCAGGGAAAAGCATTGCCAGCCCAATAACAAATTTTCATTCCAACTGTGTGTGTGTGTGTGTGTGTGTGTGTGTGTGTGTTATGTATAGCTTCTGAGAATTCTCATCCTAATCCACAAAGAGCAGTCAGAGAGGCACACTGGGAATGAGACTCATCTTTCAAATCCTCAAAACCTGCCCCCAAAGGCATTCTTCCAACAACAAGGCCACCTATTTATTAATCTGACCCTAAATAGTCCCACCAATTGTAAGCCAATAATTTAAACACATTAGTGTATCTGTATCATTCTCATCCAAACTATCACAGTGGTCTTGCTTGTCCACTCTTATATTCTATGAAACAGGAAGCATTCCTCCAGATTCTTATGGCTTTCAATGTTTAATAAATCAGGAAAACCAGCTATTATTCTAATGGGTTTTCCTTTAGATATGATATGTTTTTTCTCACTCTCTTGAAGCTTCCAATGAACTATCATTGCTCTATTTTATTACTATTTTATCGTAGATATTTTCTGTGGATTTTGTTTTCTAGCCATGTTTACTTAGTGTTCTGTGTACTTTTATATTTATGTCTTTCTTTGGTTTGTGGATGTTTTCCTCTATGCTTTGTTGAGAATATATTCTATCCCATTTAGTTAGGATACTTATTCCACACTTTTTTCTATAGTTCAAAAATTTGGAGTTTTATTGTAGTCTATATTTTCCAGAATGTTACTTTCCTATGTTTTTTTTTTTAATAAGTTCTTGGCTTGTTTGGTCTAGTTACTGTACTTTATCTTTGAATCATGATATTTAAAATTCAATTTGATTTAATTACTGAATTTACCCTAAATTTACTGGTATTTACTCTAAACTGTTTTTGTTTATTATGTTTTTCTATTCTATGTTTATTTCAGCTTGAGATCTCTTCAAATTTTCTATTTTTTCATTGAATTTAGTTTTAAAATCTTATTTTGAAAACTTTGTAATTCCTTTAAATATTTTGTTTATGTTTTCTGGGAAATCACCAAGCCATTTATTCTCTTTAAGTTCACTGAATGATTCATTGTGTCTTACTTAAGCCCTCTTAGTTCTCTGATGTTTTGTACTGTTTGTATTCATCTGAAGAGATCTGGCCATTTGAAAAACTTTGTTAGTTTTGTGCACTTTAGGGTCACAGAAGGCATAAATGGAGCAGAGGATTCATAGGACATGTTGTGCCTGAAATTTTTATTTTTATTGTGTCTTAAGTAGATTGGTGTCAGCTTGATTCAGAAGGGTGAACTGATAGAGATGATATACATTCTAACCCATGCTAGAATGAGATGTCAGATATTTCTAAGAATTGATTTATGTGAAGAGAATTTAGAATACTTGGGAGAACATTACAAAAGTACAGGACAAGTCTTATGATTTCTGTTCCTTCAAGAAACAGGATTGATTGTTCTTGGAATGTGTTTTCATATTCTTCCCAAGTATAATTGATAGGAGTGTTGTAAATGGATGTTTCTCTCCTGAGACATCCAACATCAGAGTGGCTTTTCCTCCCAAATCCCCCTTCATGTTTGCTGTTGTTATTTAGAATGTTTACAGTATAAACTTATTTCATATGACTTTACTCCTATTACCTTTCTCAATTTTAAAATCATAAATTGTCTGATGCTCTAAATGAAGTTGGCTATTAATGCCATTTTAGTCTACCTTATTCATGGGCACCATTCTTCCAGGTACCACTGCCTCTAGATCTATGACATTATGGTAGTATATATGAATATATATAATTTTAGAATAGTATCTCAGTGACTGATCAGTTTTCTGGGTAGAGTAGACTCTAGAAATACTTGGCTGTACCTAAAAGTTGGTTATGATGTGTTACTGAGAGGTCTATGTTGTTTGCAAGGTATGGAGCCCTGGCTAGAACCCAGCAGTTGAGGGAAGAATAATCTTAGGTGGCAAGACTAGACCAGTGTTGTGGGAGCTGCGGGTTGTATTCTGCCACTCAGCTCCAGCCACCACCTAGCTTTACTCAAAATAACAACACACAAATTGTATTCACTTAAACACTGCTTGGCCCATTATATCTAGCCTCTTCTC
>NC_022034.1:20669377-20670114 GCF_000317375.1 Microtus ochrogaster | reverse complement strand
AGAAGATGGAACATTCCAGAATTCCAAAAGATATTTTCATGGTCTTGGGAAAACTGTAATTAGAATACTTTGTACAAAAAGAAATATATTTTTGATAAGAGGACAATGAAGAAATCTTCATGAGAATACTTTAAAATATATAAACAGAGTTACCCAATATGTTTATTAGAATGGCTTACAGGCTATGTTCTAGGTAGACTAAAAATCTACCAACAGAAGGTATAAGAATTTGTCACAGAAATGAGTTCCAAATTTTATAAAGAATTCAAGAAACTAGACACCAACACACCAAGTAATCCAATTAAAAAGGGTACATATGTGTACTGATAATTCTTTATTTTTTTAAAGATTTTATTCTTTATTATGTATACAGTATTCTGCCTGCAGGCCTGAAGAGGGCACCAAATCTCATTACAGATAGTTGCTGGGAATTGAACTCAGGACCTCTGGGAGAGCAGTCAGTGCTCTTAACTGCTGAGCCACCTCTCCAGTCCCAATTCTTTATTATTTTATTAAAATTTTTTTAATTGAAATTTCTGCCTCCTCCCTGCCTCCCTTTTCCCTCCCCCTCCACCCATTCCCCACACCCCACTCCCCTCCCCCTCCCTCTCCAGTCCAAAGAGCAGTCAGGGTTCTCTGCCCTGTGGGAAATCCAAGGTCTTCCCCCCGCTATCCAGGTCTAGGAAGGTGAGCATCCAAACTGGCTAGGCTCCCACAAAGCCAGTACATGCAGTAGG
>NC_022034.1:20663171-20668206 GCF_000317375.1 Microtus ochrogaster | reverse complement strand
AAAAAAAAAACTCAAATGGCTGAGAAAGACTTAGAGAGATGCTCAATATCCTTAGCCAGCATGGAAATACAAATCAAAATGACTGAGATTCCATCTTATGATGTGAAATATCCTTATGTATCTGTGTAGATTTTATGGGTTGATGAAAAAAGCTGTTTTAGCCAGTGATTAAGCAGAGTAAAGTTAGGCAGTAATTCTTAATAGAATTATAGAGAAAGACTAGACCAAGTCAAGGAGACACCATGATGAAGAAGAAAGATGCCCGAATATTACTGGTAAAGCACAGCCTTATGGCTATACATAGATTAATAAAATGTGTTAATTTAAGATGTAAGAGCTAGCTAGAATTATGCCTGAGCCATTGATCAGTGTGGTAATTAGTATATTTTCTGTGTGATTATTCGGGTCTTGGCAGCTTAGGAAATGAAAATACAGTTTCAATCTACAAATGGTGCAGATTCTCTATTGCTACATTTTCCCACATAGTCTCTGTTTGCTGGCTGGGAGCAGAGGTGATGTGTCCTTAAGAGACAACTCTATGGTTCATGATGGCAGTATGAATGGCTCTGACTATTTCTGGAGGTCCTGCAACAGAGCATTTAAATGGAGTTTGTGAGCAGCATTCTACTAAGTACTTAATCGTGACATAGACCTGTTGTATACCTAAACCTAGTACAGTGATCATGGCTCACAGATGTATTGAACATACCTTCATCATGTTGGATAGGGTAGAACCAACAGGCAAGATGACAGGATGAGTCCTAGCCATGCCTGCTTAGCATTTTAAAATTTGCTACTTGTCAGAAAAGAATTACACATACACAGCAAAGACAGATTCAGACAAAACATATCTCTAAATGGTTTACAGTGTGTTTAGAAATATATTTAGGATTGTGGAAGAAGATAAAAAAGATAGGAAAAGTCTTTTAGAAAGAAACACAGTAGCTGGGCATGGTGTCACACACCTAATGTCAAGTGTTTCATTTTTGGCAAGTATGGTCACCTTAAAAAGGATTGAAAACAGGGTGTTCTTAGAAACAGTAAGATTTTTTCCAAGCATAGTTTAGACAGAATGCGTCTCACTTCCAGATTATGCAGAAGTTATGGAACAGGCAGGTTTTTGACCAATGAATGTAGCTCAACAAAGGATAGTCAAGGTAATACTGTCATTGGTTAACTCCTTGAAGGGCCTCTCACAGGCCCCGATGCCAAATCTGGTTCAATCATTTCTTGTAACCATGGTGAAAATACCTTCCAGGGGAATTAAAAAGCCTAATGTCTATAAATAAGAAATTGTAGTGCTCTGGATGATAGAAATGATATAGAGGAGAAAACAAAAAAAAATCAGTTGAAAGCATAAAGCAAATATTTTGACAGACTTCTATTAAAGAAAAAAGACCAAAATTAAAAATATGAATAAAAGACATTGCCATTGAAGGCCTTTTAGACATGGGTGAGGATAGCACAATAATTTCACCAGAATCCTGATATTCAAATTGGTGTCTTCCAGAGGTAAATCTCTCTCTCTCTCTCTCTCTCTCTCTCTCTCTCTCTCTCTCTCTCTCTCTCTTTCTCTTTCTCTGGATTGAAACTTTATCTAAGTAAAATAGAGTGCAAGGTGGGTTGAATGTATAAGACCAGAAAGTAAGAAAGATAAATTATAGTCATTTGTGGCCAACGTAGCAATAAACTTATGGGTACATGATTTGCTATAGCAATGGAATGCTGAGATTAACTTTCCCTGAATCTTAGGAACAAACCATAAATTAACATATGTTTCAGGGAATGATGTTAGAAGGTATTATAAAGAACAGTCACTGACCATTCAGCTTGTAAAAGAACAGGGCAAAACATTTGTTGAGCTCTAAAAGGCACCAACAGCCATACCATAAAAATGGTTGATGGACAAACCTATATCGGTTGTGCAATGCCCTTTAGCAACAGAACAACTGCAGGTTTTAGAAAAGCTGATACATTCTAGGCACTGTTAGCAAAAGCTGTTAATCCCATCACTCAGGAGGCAGAGATAGGTGAGTTCACATCAGACTCACCTATAAGAACTAGTTACAGAACAGTTAAGGCTGTTATACAGAGAAATGCTATCTTGAAAAACAAAAGCAAAATAACAACAAAAACAAAAACAAGCAAACAATATTTTTCAAGTCATTCATTGGAAATAATTAATAAGCAATTACCTCAATTTATAATTTTTCATTACATGGATGCCATCTTATTAGCGGATTTAAATGTAGATACAATAGAAATAATGTTTGATGAAGTAAAAAAAATTGCCACGTTTGGGATTAGAAATTTCTCCTGAAAACTACAAAAAGGATATTCTATTAACTATTTAGTTTATAAAACAGATTTTCAAAAAATTAGACGCAAAAGGTGCAAATTAGGGGAGATCGATTGCAGACTCTTAATAACTTTCAAAGGTTGTTAGGAGACATTTTCCATATATGGCCCACTATTGAGATAAAATCGGATGACCTGTGTAATTTAAACAAAACCTTAGATGGTGACAAGGACTTAAATAGTTAAAGGAAATTATCAGTGGAAGGTGAGAGGGAATTGGCTTTGAAGAAAGAGAAATTTCAGAAGCTACAAGTGAATCACCTGTATCCAAAGCTTAAGTACATTCTGTCATATTATCTTGTAAGCATTCCCCTATAGGAATTTTAATTCAGAAGGTAATGCCTCCAGAAGTACCTTTATTGTATAAGATTGTTTTGGCTATCCAGGGTTTTTTGTTTTTCCATATAAAGTTGATTATTGTTCTCTCAAAGTCTGTGAAGAACTTTGATGGGATTTTGATGGGGATTGCATTGAATCTATAGATTGCTTTTGGTAGAATTGCCATTTTTACTATGTTGTTCCTCCCAATCCAAGAGCAAAAGAGATCCTTCCATTTTCTGGTATCCTCTTCAATTTCTTCCTTCAAAGACTTAAAGTTCTTGTCAAATAGATCTTTCACTTCCTTAATTAGAGTTTCCCCAAGATATTTTATGCTATTTGTGGCTATCTTGAAAGGTGATGCTTCTCTGATTTCCCTCTCTGCTTCTTTATCCTTTGTGTATAGGAGGGCAACTGATTTTTTGGAGTTGAGAGACTTTTTTTAAAAGCTTTGTTGTCCAAAGAAGATTCTCATAGAGACCTACACAAATCTACTCTACATGGGAAAAAGAAAAAGACAAGATATCCTGAGTAAATTGGGATCATGGGGACCTTTGGAATGGCTAGACATAGTGGGCGGGACAATGGAGGGGAGCAGAGAAAAATACACAGCTCATTAAAAACAATTTAAAAAATAAAAAATATAGAGACTATTTCACTAGAAGGTTCTTATATTCAACATTCTGAAGCTCAATACCTCATCTTCATCATATTGTTAGTTATTGTTCTACAGGCTAGAGACAACCTTGAACATGTTTTCTTCATATGATATTGAAAGTTTTTCTCTCAACATAAACTTATTTTCTTCCAGTTTTAATTATTTCCACTATGATTTATCAAATCCACAATATCTTGTGAACAAAAATATCTGATATCCTGCACATATTTTTTGAAACTTTAGTTTACAGAACTGAGACTGGCCCTTGCCTGAGAACGGATTTTCATGCATGTGTTTTATAGTAACAACAAATGCCTTTCTCACTGATATTGATGCTCACAGCTAAAGATACATAGCCTCATCCAGGATCACACCCTCACAATATCCAGTTTCTATTCATTTTCAGCTGTCTGCTTTTATACCAAGTTCTTGTTTTACCTCCTTAATATACTGCCTGATGGGACCATTTGAAAAAATTTATGCATAGAAGTACAGCTCATGGAGTGATCACAAAGTTTGTTTCATTACTACTCAGTCACGGAACCAAATAATATTTTCCTGTCTCCCTTACACTCAGCAAGTGCCATGTCATTGAATGCTGGTCAAGAATTAGAGCTAAGTAATTTTATGTTATTTTAGGTCCCTAAGATATTTCTAGCCCTCAACATTTTCTGTCAATGTGAGAAAAAAAATATAGAAGAACAGGGAACACTAAGTATGGTATAGTCAAATGAATAAAGACTTCTAGTCCACTGAAAGAACTATTGTAAAAAACATGTGAACTCATGAAACTGAGGTTCTACTTTATCAAAATACTGAAGTATAGGGTTTTGTTCTACAACAGTCCATATTACTAAAGTAATATATACCTAACTCTGTATCTTCTATGCTCTCTGAGTTTGTAATATGTTACTGACCTTCTCAATCATATGAATGAAGCACTGATATGTTAATGGCTTTGAAAAAACAAATGGTATGACATATGTTCCCAAGATTTCAGAGAAAAAAAAATACAAGCCTTTTTAGAATCTATTATTATTTTTAAACATGATGGTTTATTATCCCTGTACAGCTCAGGCAGCCTAATGTTGGACAAGTTATTTAATAAAAATTATTGAGTATTTTGAGTGGTCAATATCACTTAATCTTCTTTAGAATGAAATCTGAGCGTATTCATGGGCATTTAGTTGGTACCACAAATATATGAAATCTTTGGTACTGATAACAAGGAGCAAGGACAAAAGAATATCTAACTACAACAAATGATGATTACCAGGAAAAAGAAACAACAAACAAAAAAGAAACTAGCAAATACGAAACAATCTGGCAAGTTATAAAGTTACTGAAATGTAAATGGATGAAAACTTTTATTTTTCTCTTTCAACAATACATTTTCTGTATTTTCAATCAATCATTTAATGGACATAGTTATTAAAAGTAGCTATAATTCTGCACATTAGATATTTTGAGAGGTCTATGACATCATCCACATTACTCATTCACTGGACCAAGTAAGTTCTTATAGTTCTTAAAATATAAAATAAAGGTTCTATGGTGATATGCAAGATATTAGTTAGTATTGCTATAGGATAGGCTCATTACAGGTTCCCTATCCTCAGCTGCCCAAGGAACTAACTGGGGACATCGCCTTGGGCTCCTGGGAGCCACTCTAGGATCAAGTCTCTTGCCCACGCTAAGGTG
>NC_022034.1:20651883-20656041 GCF_000317375.1 Microtus ochrogaster | reverse complement strand
AGCCCAAAATTATCATCAATTGCAACAAAGGTTTTACCAAAAGCAGTAGCTAAAAATTATGATAAAACACAAAAAATTATTTGAAAAAATAGATAATTGATAAATTTCTAGAGCAGTCTAATATGTCCTATATTAAGCTGCAAACTAGAAGAAATTATTTAAATAATTTAAATCTATTTTAAAATGTAAGAAACTAACAAGAACAAGAAAGAAGAAGAAAAAAAATATGGAGAATTTGCTCCCTATGCAAGATTTATATGTGAGAACATTTTTATATGTGATGAAGCAAAATTTAAAATTGAATATATACTCATTGAAGAAAGAATGGAGGCAATTTAAGAGCTGATAGATAGGGTAGAGAATTATGAGATGTTGAATGCAATGTAAGTGCAAAAGAAATATTTTAAATCTTTCATTAGGAGGAATGAATTATATAGCAAAATATTTCACACTATTTCTCTATCCAATCCATCTATAAGAGTTAGATGATTAATTTGTATTATATCTACTTTGCTCCAATATATTTTGTAGATTTAAATATCAAAGTTTTCCATGCTATTTTTTTATTATTTTGTTATTATTTTTTACTACAGTGACTGGCATTCTTCACAAACTTTTCTCTTGATAACTCTCACACTCCAGAAACAATGGACTTTTGATTGTTTGTTTTTTAGCCTAAATTCTGATTTATTCTTTGGAGTTTTACATCATACACTACAATTCTGCTCATTTCCTAATCCTTCCATATCTGACCTTCAATCTTGCAGCGTTAACCACCCCCCCCCAAAAAAAAAACCAAAAAAGAAGAAAAGTATAACAAGACAAAACAAACAACAAAAACAAAACCCACTTGGCTCCTCCTCTTTTTTTGCCTCTCCAACACCTCTTCATTCATCTTAGAGGCATTGGAAGCCACAGTGTACTGTACAATATACCCTTTGGTCCTATCAGTTTACCTGCAAACTTTCATTGCAATAAGGTATTGATCTATTTAATGACCTTTGGTGTCTGGTACACCATCATTACTAGGCCTGAGTCATGGAAAGACTGCAAGTATCATTCTGTATGACAGTCTCTTCACATGTTTTGTAGGCCCTTGGTGGGATAGATGTGAGGCTGAGCCAACCCAAGGCCCTGGATGTGAGCCTAGTTGTATTTGATTTGACCAGACCACCCTCAGGAGCTGGGTAGAGCCAGTTTGCCTATGCACAGGCTATCAGTACCAGCTCTTCCATGCCTGTGGTGAATGTTGTGGCCAGCTCTTCTGAATACAGGGGCCATCTCTCCCATGTGGTTCCAAGTCAGCTCTTTTGCTGTAGTGTCCAGTAAGGGTAGGGTCCCTTTTCCCAAGGCCAGTAAAAGGCAGGGCAGAATCAGCCTGGCCCTTGATTTAATGGTTCCCATGTCCTTCTGTCATAATACAAGTCACCGATATAAACATAGAAAACTACAACAGGAAAATAGACCCAGACATGGCTGTCATCATCAACTCAGGCCGTGATGTCACCATGACCCATACTGCAGCTCAGGTAATCCAGTTCATTATAGCACTGGCAGCACCATGACTCTTTGCCACCAACATTGTCTCAGATGACATACAGATACCAGGCATCCTCATGGGATTTTGGTGGTATTTGGGGCCACAAACTTCAACTCAGATCCTTGCTGCCATAAGGTCACAGAACCAGACATGACCCTTTGCTGGAGCTCAGGCCTGGGCAATGCCATGACCTCATGTAACAGCACAGGCTTTTCACATCAGCATGGCTCCAGTATCAGCATCGTCATCAGAAACCAATAAGGAAACAAGTTTCAGCCTAGACCATAGGTATCTGCATGGGATTTGGGAAAACATGAGTCATGGACTTCAACACAGAACTCCACTATTGTATGATCAAGGACCAAGACATGATCCTTAACAGCAGCCAGGCTTGAATGTCACCATAGCCTCAGGTGGAAGCACAGACCACTCAGTTCAGTGTGGCCAAGTGACAATATTGTAACATGAGGGGACATGCTTGTCGGGGTTTATGTTCTGCCCAGTTCTCCACAGCTGGAAAACCCCCCAAAAAATCACACAGAGATCTCCATAAGTTGTAAAACTGATTGGCCCATTAGCCCAGGCTACTTATTAGCTCTTGTAGCTTATATTAACCCATTATTCTTATCTATGTTAGCCTCATAGCTTGGTACCTTTCTCAGTAGGGTAGCTCACATCTTGCCTCTTTGGTGTTCTGGGTAGAACTGTGCAGAGAGCTTCCTGCTTCCCAGAATACTCCTGTTCTTATCGCCCTACCTCTACTCCCTGTCTGGTTGACCGACCTATACTTCTTGCCTGGCCAATCAGGGTTTATTTAAAACATGATTGACAGAATACAGACAATTCTCCTATACCACAGTATGGTCCTCAGAGACCAGTTTGGACCCATGTGGTAGACCAGAACCCAGGCATGCTCATGGCCTTCAAAGGTAACAAGAACTACTGACATCAACATAGACCCTGGCTGCTATGTATTACCATAGACACAGATATGACCTCAGCTACAGCTCTAGTCCAGATACCACAATGGCCTGAAGTGGTGGCAGAAACTACACAGATTAATATGAACCCAGCAGCAGCATGATCATCAGACACCAATATGGCCACAAGTGGTATCCCGGACCTGGGCACCCTCATATCCTTCGGTTGAAAGCTATTGATCACAGCTTCAACAAATGTTATTAGAAATTTTGGATGTTCACATGTGGAAGATTGAAATTATACCTATATGTATCTATTACTAACAGAAAAGAAACATGTCCAAATCAATTTTTTTAAAAATGTGAAAGCTAAAGCACAGAAATATCTTTAAAAATATACAGGCAGTATTATATAGGTATAGGAGAAGAATATCTGAATAATATGTAATTTTCCCTGAAAATAAGACAAACAATTGAATAAAGATAGTTCAAAAAACTTAATATTCTCTTTACACTAAGGAAACAGTCAACAGAGTAAGAGAAAACCCTCCTAATTAGGAGTGAGGATTAGTCTCTTCAATATATAAATATCGCAGGAGATTATTATTTAGAATGTATATAAATAAGTCAAAAAACAAACAGTCAAGAAAATAGGGGGTAATGATCTTAACCGATTTTTAAAAAGGGGGAAAGAAAAAGAAAGAAAAATGTCTTAGGAATTACCACAAACATCTTTATTACTCTTAACAAATAGATTTAAAAAATTAAAATAACATTGCAATTTAATTTTTCCAAGTAAGAATGACTAAGATTAGCTAAATAATAGTAATCAAATACTGGCCATACATACATAGTCATTAAATTAATTTATGACTTTGGGTATATGTGTACTTACAATATCTGTAAACCAATAAAAGCCCAATACCAGGTATAAGAAATTTAATGTTGACATATTGGTAAGGTGAATACAAGACTTCCAAACAGTATTGAATATAGCTATTTCTCCTAATTGTTTCTCAGAAGTTAAAAGTAAATCCTTATTTTTGAAGACAGACATATTTTTCCTGAAGACTCCAGGGAATCAAATTGAAACTGACACAAAACTCTCCTTTCTCATAACTAGATTTTATAGTACTTATAAATTACTATGAAATCTGAAAAGTAGAAAAGCAATCAAAACTCTTTTCCAACAGTGATAACTATGGGCCTTCCCAATGACCATCACTGGAAGATACCCGTAAAGGTACAATAGTGGTATTTTTTCATGGCAGTAATTAGCAGTGGTCTAACTGGACTAAAAAATAAAACACTAGGAGGTAAATCATGCCTGGTAAAATATACCCAAATAACTACCAAAACCACTGAATTTAAAGAGTTTGTCATTGAACCTACTATTACCACTTTATCAAGACACTATGATGTTCATTCTACGTATTTATCTTTATGTTTATAGACAAGTGTAGCTCTCATGCCTCATCAAATTGATTTCTTTTAGCAGCAGATGGAGCGTATTAGAAAAAGACAGAGTAAAGCAGCAGAGCAAAAATTATCATAAGGCTTCTACCCCCAATTGATAGATTTATAAGATACCCATACACAGAGTCTACTATTGGTGAACCTAAAGAAGCCAAATAAGAAGGTGAACTCAAGGAAAAACATATAGTTATCCTCTTGGCTATGGGAAGTAGACAAAATTGC
>NC_022034.1:20649371-20651281 GCF_000317375.1 Microtus ochrogaster | reverse complement strand
TGGACGGAGGGGGGAGGACCTTGGACTTTCCACAGGGCAGTGAACCCTGACTGCTCTTTCTACTGGAGAGGGAGGGGGAGAGGAGTGGGGGGAGGGGGAGAAGGGTGGGAGGAGGGGGAGGAAAATGGGAGGCTGGGAGGAGGGGGAACATTTTTTTCCTTTTCTCAATAAAAAGAAAGAAACCCATAGACCTAAGACTCATAAAACATTAGAAAAAGGGGTAGGAAGAATATCTAAGTCATAAGTCCAGGAAATTGGCTGCATCACTGTATTTTATTTATCTAATAGAGAACGTACACCCCTGAAATCTCATCAATATGACTGCTGAAACAGCAAAGACCATAATGATGATCTACAAGTTTATGCCAACATGGATGTGGGATATTTGATCACACTGTGAAGCCTGAGTTTGCATTTGCTTTGATGAAATAGAATCAATATTTTGTCAGCAAGCAGGAGCAGCAACTAGCTAACAGAAAATGATCTCAGAGTCTGGGAAACAGAAAGATGCACATAAAATAGTAGGGGGGAACTTTGAGTTTGGAAGTTATTTTTAGTTTGGTAGAGCAGAAGGCTGTTTTCTTTCCGTGATTCTGCAGAAGAGAGATGGTCATTTAGTAGCTTTTAAACTTCTCTGAGAAAGAAGACTTTTACTCCATACCCTAACGCTGAGTTTTACTGATAAATAGATAATGATTAAGCCAAAAATGACACTTTGTGGCAGTGACAAGAAGCAGAGACACACTGACAAATGCCTTTCATCTAATAAGGTATGAAAAAAAGAAAATAAAATAATATTTTGAATGATAATTTACCAAAGGCATAATTGCCTTACTAGTATGGAAGGAAAAATGTGTTCCTTAAACTACATGTTCTAATTTCACATTAGAATTTTAAATTGTATGTTGACAGATAGCCCATGACTCCTTGGATGGACATCAAATTTCTACTTCTTTTTTAAATAAAAAGCATATTTTTGTTGTTTGGCATTAAAAATGCAGATAAAATATTTTCAGTATTTAATTATATACTAATGTTTACTACAATTCAATCTTATTTTTTAATTTCAAAAATTTAGAATGATTTGGAGCTAAGATACAATATTTGAGCATGACAATGAAAGCCCATGCCTTTAATAACAGTGAAGACAGATGGATCTCTATAAGTTATAAATTTTAAATAATAGAATATAGTAAACATGTTGTTAATTCCACCACCCAGAGACAAAAATCAGACACAGTGCCTATTTGGTAAACTTGCATACTAGAAAAATCACATACCATATTTACAGATTATTATAAAAATAACCCTCTCTAGCATTACTAGAATATTAAATATTCAAAATAGATGTCATTTGTGATCTAAAAATAAATACACTTTAACCTTGAATTCATACATTCAAGAAAGGGGAATATAGGTATATTTATCTACACAAACCAATGTACACTTAATTTTAGAAAATATTTTAATTAAAAATAATTCTGTTCTGTTGCCAAAAAACACCTTGCTTTAACAAAAATATAACCTACCATGTTAAGGAACTCCACAAGTTATAGTTATGGAAGGGTTTTGATTTTATCTTTCCAGGACAATAGAAATATTTAGCTAAGGAATTTTAAGAACACTGAGCAAATGATACCTCTGAAGAAGAAGGAAAAATCATCAAGAGAAAATATCACAAGTAAAAGAGTAATTTGGCACACCTCTAACAGCATAGAATTTCATAAATCATAAGGTAAAATTCTAGTTTTTGAAAGCTATTATTATGACCTGCAAGCCCAGACTACTATACCCAGCCAAGCTTTCGTTCACTATAAATGGGGAAAACAAAATTTTCCAGGATAAAAACAAATTTAAACAATACGTAGCCACAAATCCAGCCTTACAGAAAGTAATAGAAGGAAAATCAC
>NC_022034.1:20630128-20649271 GCF_000317375.1 Microtus ochrogaster | reverse complement strand
TGGACTCAACTCACCTATAAAAAGGCACAGGCTAAGAGATTGGATACGAAAACAGGATCCAACATTCTGCTGTTTACAAGAAACACACCTTAAGCACAAAGACAGTCACCTACTCAAAGTAAAAGGATGGGAAAGAGTTTATCAAGCAAATGAACCTAAGAAACTATTTAGGATAATCAAGAAAAACAGGCAAGTAGTTAGTCATCTATAACAATATTTTTTTTTAGATAAGCTAGGTATGATTTTTCAAATCATAAAGATATATATTTTACATAGATAGATGATAGATAGATAGATAGATAGATAGATAGATAGATAGATAGATAGATAGATGTTATTCAAAACTTTCATTGACCTAAAGAAGATGACATTTAAAATGTTTTGGTAATTTCAAGCTTTTCATGACAATGAACACATTTGCTATAGGCAGCACCAATTTACTTAAGAGATGATGGGAATCAAAGAGACTCTTTATGGAGCTTTATTTAAATGTGGCAAGGCTAGACATTTGCACAAGAAGTTTTTCTTGCCTCAATTGCTTAACGGTTTGTTGTATCAGTTGGATATGAAGGAACCACAGGAAACTGATCACTAAACTTTGCTAAAATACATATATCACTGTATTCTACTTGTCTAAAGTACTGCATCTATGGAACACATTTAAATATGTGATAAATCTTCTTATCCTTGAAGGTTATTGTCAAAAACTGTTTAGGATAATTAAAAAAATTCAGGTTAGTAGTTATTCATCTATAACTATAAAATATATAGTCCTGTTAGGTATGGTTTCACAGTTAAAATGAGATATATTTTAGGCACATAGGTAATCTTCAATCACTCTTAGATGAACAGAATATGTCATTTAATATGTTTAGATAACATAAGGCAGTTCATGCAGGGAGGTATAACTACTCCTGGCAACATTTATCTGCTTCAGAGATGGTAATGGACATTAAAGAACTTCCAAATAGAGTTTCTTTTCAATGTAACAAAGCCAACACTGGGCATGAATCTACCTTTCCCTCAACTTCTGACAGTATTCTGTCCAAATTGGACAAGAAGGACACAAATAAAGTCAATTGCCAAACATTGCCAAAACAAGGTGGGAGAGTCCTTCAAAATTTCTACTTCACATAAAAGATTGATAGTTGGTATAGGCCTGTAGGCAAGGAATGGATGCCCCAGTATTTTTGAGTTAGCTTTGGAGACTGCCCAGGCAGTCATCAGTGTTTTACATTTCCCTAGTTTTGGAATTTGCTTGTTCTGTACTTCCCATTTATTCAGGTAATAATTTATACATTTTAGTCTCTGATGGGTCTGAAGACTACATAGTTGCATTCTTGTGGTTTTCCTTTTTGGCAAATTCATAACATCAACTCACAAAGGAAATGCAAAGTTTGCAAATTTTGAGAGACATAAAAGCTTAAATTGTTTATCTAAAAATGCTTTAAGATCTAAAAAGATATTTTTAGGTAGTTATTTTAAGTTATGACTGAAAGCAGTTTAGGTATCAAACTTTGGACTCTCCAAGATCAAATAAATAATGGAGTACTTTCTTGAGAGTAGCTAAATACAAAAGCAATTGGCACAGATAAATTTTTCTTATTTTATATACTTTTACTGTATTAAAGTTAAAAACCAATCACTTTATATAAACAATAAATGGGAAATATTGAAGGATTTCGATAACACTCTGAACTCGTTTTCATCTTCATTAATGAAATAAAATTAACTGTGAGTCAGGAGTCAGAGCCAGCACCTAATTTATAGGAAAAAAATCATAGAGAGTGAACAGGAATCTAGAAGTTGGACAGACAGATGCCCTGGAAGTAATAGGAAGCAACTTAGAGTGAGTATGACTTTTTGATTTTGGTGGACTAGAAAGATATAGTCTCTCTGAGATGCTGGTGAAGAGGGAAGTTCAGCTTAGCTGCTCCTCAATATTTATAAGCTAGCATGCTTTCACTCCAGACTCTGAATCCCAAGTTTTATTGATAAATAAAATGATAGAGACTCAGTCAAATACTATATTTACTGCAGTAGCAGGAGTCAGGACATAAAAGTCCTACCAGGATGCTGCCTGAGAAGCAGGCCAGTAACAGCAGAGCCACAATTCTTGGCTGAAATAGCAGTAGATTCAGATGCAGCTGGAAAAAAAAGGAAATTTCATGTGGTACCATCCCTAGATGAAAATCTACAGGCAGTCTATGATGGCTGAAAATGTGAGAATTAATCTCTTCTAGAGATGAGCCCTCTTAATGGCTATTCACTCCCATGGGATAAGCCCCAAATATGTAATTCTGAACAGACTCAGCAATTTATTTATACGTATATGAAACAATAATTAAATATGAAACAATATATTCATTCATCAAATATATGAAACAATGACAAAGAAAAACTGGTAATAAATTTGAAGGGTCACAGGAAAAAGTTATAACGGATAGAAAGGGGAAAACGAGAGAATTAAATTTTAATTAAAAACAAAATAAATTATAATAACAGTGAAATAGTACATACAGCCATCAAATTTCCACAGAATTTACATAAGTAGATAGTAATAATATTATTTAAAAATAATTTTAATACAGTGTTCTTAGAGAAGGCACATGAAAACAATCATCTTTATTGGATAAGGACCTTTTGGAAACAAACATATAATAACCATTTATTAAATTTATTACTCCAGTAGAAAACAACCAAAAGAAAAGGATATTAAAGAAGTACATTGAAGCTAGAAATTCAGTTTCTCCATATATACAAACTCACAACAACTCAGTTTAAAACATTTTAATCTATCAGGCAGGAAGCCTGTTTTTAACAGGAATAATTTGATCAAGGTAGCCATGGAATTCCTTTTAACGGATTTAAAGAGCACTGCTTAGCACAGTGCAAATTTGCATCAAAAATGTCAGGCAATATGGAGAGAATTGATAAGCAAGTAAGTGAAAATAGTAAGGAATTAAGAGCACATATTTAAAGTGTTTATTGTGGAGCTGGATAAATGCCTCTGCAGCTACAACTTATACTGTTCTGGCAAAGGAACCGAGTTCACTTCCAGGCACTCATGTTAAGCTGTTCACCATCTCTGAATCTAGACACAAGTAAAACAGTAGTGCCTTCTGGACTTCCTGGACTCTTTTAGACACCTGAAATACACATACGCACATGCATATACACAAAAATAAATACAAATAAAATTAAATACTTAAAAATTATTTGGTAAAATTATCACAAACTGTTCTCTTACATTCAGATACTCAGGTGACTATGGATACTTAAGCAAGCTTACTGGAAATTAGCACATCTAAGATGTCAATCATAAGCATAATAAACTGACTAGAGTAAAAGGTTCACTCGTCAGTTTTCTCCTGATTTAAAAGAAAACCAAAAAGAGTCCTCTTTCTATAAAAGTGAATGAATAATATAATAAAAAAGAAAGAAAGAATATATTAAACAAGACTAATATCCATACTAATATAAGTAAGAAAAATAATGTTTAAATATCATTTAAAATGAAATGGATCACCATTTAACATATGGTCAAGTACAAGGCATTATTTTGACAAACATAAATAATGTCCTATTGTCAGAAGTCTACATGTGATCATTCTTGAAGTGTCTTTCCATCACTTTTCTTTGCACACTCTGAGCCTTTATTTAAAGATTCTTAAGATGTAAGGTGTGTTCATAGCTCAGTGTTTTTTGAATATAATTTATACAAATAAATTATATTACAAACCATGACAAAGGATAAAGTACATTGTATAATAAAATAAGTGATATGCTTTCTTTAAAAGCATGACAAACATTCAAAACTTTATAGAGATAAAAGTATATTAGACTGAATTCTGAAGGGTATAAAAGCAAGATGCAGTCCCTGTTATGTTTCCTCCAACAACAAAAAAGTAGAACAAGAATTTCATGTTGTTTAGGAACAGAGTATGAATTCTATTATGAATTTTAGTCTTAGAAAACATACTAGGCCCATCATGAAAGATGAAGCACTTTGAAGGCTTTTTGCATGAGTCACAGCTCATATGAATAGCCAAGAGAGCTATGGCATAAGAGTCTAGCATGTCTTCAGAACATTTCAGAGATTTAACCAAATCAGTTATAACTTTGACATTGACCTGTGAAACACCTACCCTAAGCTCTAGAATGTAATGATCCCTTGTTCAAAAATGATTTATATTAGCAATAGTTATGGTTTATGATATAGCACCCTTACTGAGAGGATGGGGGTAACTGATAGAGCTGTTGGAGGGACAGTAAGGTTCCTTCACCAATGAAGTCCTGAAAGGGTAATCTTGCTCAGTAGATAACTTTACATCCATAAATATCAGGCAGCACTAAGATCATTCAATAGTCTTTTAAAAAAGAAAAGAGAATAATATTGAGGTAAGAGTAGTAAAGTGGAAGAAGAGAAAATGGGGGGAAGGGACGAATGGTAGATGTGATCAAAATACATTATATGAATGTATGAATTTCATAAGTATAGAAAGATTCAAAACAATTGTCTCTGATACCTGTCCTCACACACAAAATTGTTTTACTCACATTGTATTTAAATGGTATTTCAAACTTCTCAACAAGAAACAGAGTGCCTGAATGAGGTAGAATCATGTTTTATACTTTAGCACCTTTAGTTGATGCATAGGCCTTAATATACAGTTATCGGTATTCATTACTTGGGCTGTGAAATTAACAACCCAATTTAGCATCAAAGAATATCCAATGATTTACCTTAACCTTTGGTGATTTGAGTAAAAATAGCACCTATAGGCTCATAACCTCCAAGTTTCATAGCTTAGAATATCATAGTGAGTGATATTATTTCAAAGGACTAGGGAGTGTGGCCTTTTTGGAGCATGTGTGTCACTGGGGATTGGTTTTAATGTTTCAAATCCCAATGCCAGGCCTGTAGTCTCTAAATCACTGAAACAGGAAATAACTCAAAACTCCTTCTCTACCACCGTGCCTTCCTGCATGCCACCATTCTCTCTAGCATGAAGATAAGAGATTGAAACTCTAAAATTTTAAGCAAGTCCCACTTAAATGCCTTCTTCTATAAGAGTTATGGTCATTTTGTCTCTTCCCAGAAATAGAACACTGATCAATCATTACTCCATTTACTAAGGTGGGCAGAAGAGTAACCCTAAACATTTTTTCTCTATTTTTCCAGTATTCTTCTGAAGCCTAAAAACTGGACGATCTTGTGTCAACAAATGACCTTATATATGTTGTAAAGAGACCACTAGTTAGTTCCGGATTGCTCAGCCCTGAAATAATCACACAGAAAATATATTATTATATTATTTAAAACACTGCTTGGACCATTAGTTCTAACTTCTTATTGGCTAACTCTTATACCTTTATTTTGCTCATCTCCATTAATCTGTGTATCACCATGTGGCAGTGGCTTACTGGATAAGCTTCTTAGTGTGTTTCTCTGGTGGTGGCTCCATGGATTCTCTCTGACTCAACCCTTTTTTCTTCCAACATTCAGGTCCACTCTTTCCCACTGATCTAAGTTGTGCCCTGCTATAGGTCTAAAGCACTTTCGTTAGTCATTAATGGTATTCAATCATAAAGAAAGAAATCTTTATGCAAAACCTTTGAAGTATCTCCAATATCATGACAAAACACATTCCCTCCTTGTAACTTAGTTATAATCTGAATTACCTCAGATGGGTATGCTGCATGATGAAAGTGGGACACAGTGGGGCAGCTTATGTGAATATATGTGTGACATAAGATAACAGGTCTGATCTATGTACAGTATCTCTGCCTAGAGACAGGGGGAGTCCTGTAATATGTGACAACTGAACATTAATTGTGGTTGACATAATTATTGTAATCAACAACTATTATTGTCTTCATTGTACCTTCAAAAGACTAAACCAATCATCATGATAATGAGTCAGAAAGTACACAAAACACTCTACACCTTGAGCTGAACTATTTGCTTCTGATTCCCATGTAAGGGAAGTCACGTTGAACCCTTTCCCTACTGGTGGTCACATCAGTTTACATTGGATAATTTTATAACAATAGTCACACAAAGAGCCCTGATTAAACATATTTATCACAAAATAATTTAGTCACTGATATATTGGTGTGAAGGGACACCATTAATAAAGGGTTGAAGAACTGAAAGAATTGATATTATCATCACATGCATGAAACTAGAAATTATATTGTTAAGTGAAGTAATACAGTCATGGAAGGGCAAGAACCGTGTCACATGTGTAAAGCTTTGGTTACCTTAGTACAATTCTATGAGTATCGGTAATAATGCCCTGGATATTTCATGAACCTAGAAGCAAGTGATTTGGTAATCTCTCTCTAAAATTACAAATACCTGAGATGATATATTTAACCTGACTTTACCGTTAAGACTTGTATACTTACAACATAATAGCACATATTACATGCCATTTTTAGAAAAAGTACACATTTTATGTCTGTGCCTAACTTGAAAAAGTAGGAAAAAGATAAATAATTTTATCTACTTTGGTAGTACTCCAGAATTATGACTGTATGTGTTTTATACAAACTATTCCAGAGAGAGGACACATAATCTACATCTTATCACTTTTATTCCTTTAGTTTTTATTGAGGACAGTGTTAAGGAATTAGGCTTAAATGTGAAGTGATAATTTAGGAGGAAGCAGATTCTCCATGCTGTTCCAAACTTTTTTTCAGTGGTCAATAACCTGTTTCCAGAAGAACCTTTGGTTAGAGAGCACCAATCCTCCTCATTCATTATTCATCCTACAGATGATTTTGCCTCTTCACATTTTCTTATGTATTTACCCCCTTTTCTATGATGATCTTTTCTTTTATATTTCTATTTATTTTCAAAATGTAAATGAATTCTTGGATTGTATCAGTTTTCTCTTTGAGTGTTATGCTTGTATCCTGCAAACTTTGATGGGAACCAGGTATTAAACTTATAGGTTAATTTAGTACTGAACACTTTATAGATCCCAACTCAAGCTATTAACAGGCTTTCTAGATATAGCTCCTAATACTGAAACAAACTTAACTCCCATATCCCATCTAAGCTCTTTTATAAAATTTGGCTTTTTGGTATGTGGCCTGGAATGAAAAACACAATTTGAAGAAAAATAACCTCTTTGATGCCTTAACTATCTGATTTTTCTGTTTTCTCTGATTCTTCAATGACATTGTGTATATAATTCCATGAAGCATGCTTTGCAAATTCCATACTTTCTTTGTATATGTAAAAAGTAAATGATTAACTTATCTCACATTTCTAAAAGAAAAAGTCTTCTTTACGTATCATTGACTTATATGGAAGGAATGAAAGATTTTCCCTGATCATCATTAAGAATCCAAATACCAGGCCGGGCAGTGGTGGCGCACGCCTTTAATCCCAGCACTCGGGAGGCAGAGGCAGGTGGATCTCTGTGAGTTCGAGACCAGCCTGGTCTACAACAGCTAGTTCCAGGACAGGCTCCAAAACCACAGAGAAACCCTGTCTTGAAAAAAAAAAAAACAACAACAAAAAAATAGAATCCAAATACCAATAGGTACATTTTCAAATTTAATTTTTCTTTTAAATGTAATTTATTGCATTCTTGTTTATATTCCCCAAAATATATGCTTATCCTTCTTTTGTTTCAGGAATTTTTTATTTTGTCTTTTTGTTGTTTTTAATATGTAAATAACTGAATGTCTAGAATTTTATCAGTTTGCTCTTGAAGACTTATATTTGCATCCAGAAAACCTTACATGCATGAAAAAACTAGGCTTACTGTCAGATTTAGGGCTTTGCTTTCTGTAGATCCCAACTCAAGTTTTGAACATGTTCTCTAAAAATGCCTGCTGGAAAAGTATCTTATATGATTAATATAGGGAAAGAATATCTATTATCTAAATACAGTGATTAGGAAAAACTAATTTTTTTAGGTTTCCTTTTTTTTAATTTTTTTTAAATTTATTTATTTATTGAGGATTTCTGCCTCCTCCCCGCCACCGCCTCCCATTTCCCTCCCCCTCCCCCGATCAAGTCCCTCTCCCTCATCAGCTTGAAGAGCCATCAGGGTTCCCTGACCTGTGGGAAGTCCAAGGACCGCCCACCTCCATCCAGGTTTAGTAAGTTGAGGATCCAAACTGCCCAGGCCCCCCCAAAGCTAGCACGTGCAGTAGGATCAAAAAGCCATTGCCATTGTTCTTGAGTTCTCAGTAGTCCTCATTGTCTGCTATGTTCAGCAAGTCCGGTTTTATCCCATGCTTTTTCAGACCCAGCAATACCACTCTTGGGAATATATCCAAGAGAGGCCCTATCATACAACAAAAGTATATGCTCAACTATGTTCATAGCAGCATTGTTTGTAATAGCCAGAACCTGGAAACAACCTAGATGCCCTTCAATGGAAGAATGGATGAAGAAAGTATGGAATATATACATATTAGAGTACTACTCAGCAGTAAAAAACAAGGACTTCTTGAAGTTTGCATACAAATGGATGGAAATAGAAAACACTATCCTGAGTGAGGTAAGCCAGACCCAAAAAGAGGAACATGGGATGTAATCACTCATATTTGGTTTCTAGCCATAAATAAAGGACAGTGAGCTTATAATTCACAATCCTAGAGAAGCTAAATAAGAAGGTGAATCCAAAGACAAACATATAGGTATCCCCCTGAATATTAACCTTCATCAGGCGATGAAAGGAGACAGAGACAGAGACCCAAATTGGAGCACCGGACAGAAATCTCAAGGTCCAAATCAGGAGCAGAAGGAGGGGGAGCACGAGCAAGGAAAAACTAATTTTTGACTGAGATAAATAACTTTTCAATGAAATCAAAATGTCCTATGCACATGTTACTAGGTTTTAATTTAAAATAGAAGTATAATTTAAAAAAATATATGAGTATATATATTATTCTTTTTAGATATTTTTCTTAATGTATATGTATGTATCTGAGTATAAGCTGTACATGAATAAGTACCTTCAGAGGCAAGAAGAAAAGCAAATGATTCAACTAGAGATCCATTTACTGGCAGTTGTGAGCTTCCTAGAAAGCCTACCAAATAAATGCCTAATTCTTCTCTAATTCATTATCATAGATTTCATTTTCATATTGATTTGGACCTCTCATTTGTCCTATGTGTCCAATTAACTAATACATTCAAATACATAAGCTTTTTATTTCAGTCTGCTAACAAACTTTTGTTTCACACCATTCAAGATTTAATTTAGTTTTAGTGTATGAACACAGATTGCCTTGTTTCGAACCTATTATCAACTGAAAAACCCTATACAAGTTTAAAAAATCTTACAGCAGTTTCACTTTCTCCATATATTATGAAAGAAACCTTGGTGATAACTGCTGTAGTGTGGTTAATCTAAGAAAATATGAAAGAATTTATTTAAAAGTTTAGTTTTCGAAATTATTGTTAAACTTTGATGTTCAGTAATGAAAATGGAAAGGTGAAGTTATCTTCCAATTTGTATAATCATTGTAAACATTTTGAAGGTTGTGTGCATTGCAATTACCCTTTTCTCCTACACAATGTGTCTTGTACTTGGTTTTGACATACTGATTTTAATTATAAAAGATCATATATGAATATATAATGTTATCCATTAACTTTTTGTCTAAAAAAAACATTAATCATATACTTTTTTGTGTTGTGGTCCACCATAGCTCCACTGGCACCTCTAGGGAAATATTGTATATTAATTTATCCAATTTTTTCATAAACATCCCATTTAGAAATTTTACACAATATGCAACTGTAAGGTCTGTCCTCCACAAATTGTACATTTATCTCTGTTACTAACTTTCTCCGTAGTATCTTTCAGAGTGGAAATAATTTTCTCCGAAGGCATTAGGCCTACAAGTGGCAACAGATGCATTCACATGCAATGCAACACCAGACTCCAGTTTGGCATTGTTAGTCAAGAGTTTCCTCTTATAGGAGATGTCACTTTGCACTTAACAATCTCTCCTGCTAAATTAATCCTTTGTTGGCATTTATGTCTACTTGAAACTAGCTTACCATTTCCTCAGTATGGATCCATGACAACCTAACAGATGGGCTGAAGGACATGCATGCCAGATGATCTGAATGACAATTAGGTTTAAATATTATGGGATACACTCTTTTTTCTCAAATTCCAAAGTAATGATTTACATCAAATATCTCAGTATAAAAATATCGATTGTTTGCCATTTCATTGTTGAATGTATTCATAAATATATTTCAAATAATTAAATAAATGAGAAAATATGATCATATTAGAACACATTTTCATATTCCTTGAGGCATCTATCTCCTTAAATGAGAGCAAAGCCAATATTAGTATTGTAAAAGTTCTGAGAATTATAGAAAACATTAAAATAACTTGCTGTTGAAAAACTGCTGAAATAGACAAAGTCATTTCAGACATAGTGGCACATTCTTGAAATCCCAGGACTTGGATGTGAGACTAGGATAATTAGGAGTTCAAAAGCAACTTTGTGTATGAAGTTATTTCATGGCAAGTACTATTTTATTATTATTATTTTATTACTTAAAAATACCTACCAATCCAAATTCTGACTCACTCCCCTCCTCCCACTCACTCCACACACCCTCCCAATGCTAAGAGAGGGCAAGTCCAAGGCTCTCCCTACTATATCTAGGTTGAGCAAGGTATACATCCAAAGGGAATAGGATCCCAAAAAGCATGCAGTAGAGACAAATCCCAGTGCCACTGTCAGTGGTCCCTCAGTCTGCACCAACTGTCAACCACATTCACAGGGACTAGTTTGATCCCATGTTTGTTCACTCCAAGTCCAGTTGGAGTTGGTGAGCTCCAATTAGCTCAGCACCCATTATTTTGGTGGGTAAACCCCTCAGGATCTTGATCTCCTTGCTCATACTCTCACTCCTTCCACTCTTCAACTGGACCTTGGGAGCTCAGTCCAGTGCTCTGATGTGGTTCTCAGCCTCTGTTTCCATCTGTTGTTGGATGAAGGTTCCATGATGATATTTAAGATAATCATCAATTTGACTACAGTGCAAGGCCAGTTCAGGCACCCTCTCCTTTATTGCTTTGGGTCTTAGCTGGGGTCATCCTTGTGGATTCCCGGGAATTTTTCTAGAGCCAGGTTTCTTGCTAACCCCATAATTGCTCCCTCAATCAAGATATCTCTTTCCTTGTTCTCATATCTGTCCTTCCTCCATCTCGACTATCTCATTCCCTCAAGTTTTCCTCAACCCTCTCCTTCTCCCCTTCCCCCTACAGCCCCCATGCTCCAAATTATATCAGGCGATCTTGCCTGTTTCCAATTCCCAGGTGGGTCTATATATGTTTTTCTTTGAGTTAACCTTATTACTTAGCTGCTCTAGGATCATGAATATATAGGCTCAATATTTTTTGTTTATAGCTAATATCTTCTTATGAGGGAGCACATACCATATTCACTTTTTGGGGGCTGGGTTACCTCACTCAGGATAGTGTTTTCTAATTTCCATTTGCATGGAAAATTCAAGATGTCACTTTTTTTTTTTACTACTGAGTAGTACTCTAATATATAAATTGCCACACTTTATCCATTCTTCATTTGAGGGTCAAGTCATAGCAGTATTTTGTGTGTGTGTGTGTGTGTGTGTGTGTGTGTGTGTGTGTGTGTGTGTGTGTTTTAGGAGGTCATAATCTCTGAATGCATCTTGGGAAAAATATAAATAAAATTCATAAAATCACATAGAATGCCTAAAATTTCTCAATTTATGCAGAATTTCTAGCCAAAATCCAAGAACTGATCCAGACAGTGGTGCACAACACAGCACTAAGGAGGGCAAGGCAGGAAGAACTCTGTGAGTTTGAGGCAACTTGATCTAAAAGAGTTAATCCCAGGCAGGGCAGGCTCCAAAGCTAGAGAAAAACCCTGTCTCACAAAAACAAAAAATGATCAAGAAGTGTGTTTACAAGACATTCTGAATAGCACATTGGAGGCACAAAAGAGTCTTACTACATAATATCTGATTAGTTTTTACATAAACATGAAATAATCTAGGGTCATCTGTGTAGAGAAAATCTTTGTTGTGAAAATGCCTATACAGGATTGGCAAATATGCATAGAATTTTATTGATTGATTACTGAAGTGCAAAAGCTATGCTCACTGAGGTCAGTTTCATCCATGAGCAAGTTGATTTGTCTTTTATATGAAAACAGGATAAGCAAGACATTAGAATCAAGTCAGTAAGCCGACTTCTTAAATTTCCTCTGTGTCAGTTCCTGCCTTGATTCCTTCCTTACCTTGAGTTCCTATGATAATAATAACTTTCTTGAATGATTGATTAAAGGCAGTGTGGAAATATAAGCAAAATTAAGCTCTTTCCTCCCCAACTTGTTCCTATCCATGCTGTTTTGTCACAGAAAACTTAAGGCAGTATGTTTCTTCAGATTTTGGGGTAACCTATTCAGGAGTTTGTAAAACTAAAAACAAGTGGAAAATTGACAAATTTGAACTTTCCAGAATCTTGGGTTTTTTTTATTCTCAGAAATGAATTATCTGACACAATCTTCATATTCCTGTTATATGTAGAGAGAAAAAGGACACTTCATGAATGATGCTGCTTGGAAGGTAACATGGGGATACATAGAGAAATGTGATATTTTAATTTTTTAAGAGGGAACTTCGGGTCTCTTTCAAACTCTAAAGAAATATTTTTGTAGTAGTTTTGTATTGTAAATTATTATAATACAGCAAAAATCTATTTGAAAGGGGACCATTATAGACACAGTAAAAAGGAAAGCATAGGTAACATCTTCATACCGTCCACAAAAGTAACTGAGCATCACATGCCTCAGTTACCATAAGAAGATTCTGCCTACAGAATTCCACAAAGGGAATTTGTGTCTTAACCTCTTTTGGCTTCTCCAAATCAGGAAGGTTGAAAAAAATACTTTTCTCATTTAAAATTGAAATTTTAACAATTAGTAAAGTTAGCATGCTTTCTTTTTTAATTTATTTTCTTTTATTAAAAATGAGAACCCAAAATGCTGAAACATCTTGATTTATGAAATATATTATTTCTCATTCTGGATTTTTTTTTGCAAAATTTTGTCAAAATATTGCTTCATATTTTGTCATTTTGAATGTTTGTGTCTTAGGTATGTGTGTCTGTACATGGACACATGTTAATGTCTGAACATGCTATCAAGCACAAATATACCTTGGTTTAAATGGATGCCAATAAACAAAGTTTTGACCCACCTGTACCACTCATGGGCATAAGCACAAGGAATCTATACTCAAAAGGAAGAATGCCTAAAGAACCAGGTTCATTGTTGCTCTGTTCAAATTAACTATGAAGTGGAAGAAGCCAAGTGATTAATAGAAAATGAAAATATGAAGCATATACATAATTTATACTACTGAACTCTAAAAAAATTGTAATGTGTAATGTGCAAACAATGGACAAAATGAGAAAAACTGATCCTGCATGTGGATTCCAGCTAGAAGGAAAATGAATCATTAGTACTTATGTTGCAGTAAAATATTGAGCACATTACAAAAATTTCTGACAATAACAACATATTAATATTATATTGTCATTAAAACAGATTGTGTACTTTAAAAAAGAATTGCTAGATTTTTTTTAGTTTAATTATGGATCAATTCATCTTTATTTTCCTAACTGGGTTCAAGTTATTTCATTAAATTAGTATGGAAAAAATCTACTTTTTTACTTGCCTATACTATGCAAAATTGAAAGGAAAGGATATTGAGTCTTTGTTGCAAGCTTGCTAAGAACAAGGTAGCACTAAAAGTATCATTTGTTCAGTTTCTTTGGCATGTGTATTTTTCTTTGATTTCTTTTTTTTTTTATTTTGTGTTTTGAACTGGAGACAAAGTTTCTTGTAATATGTCTGGACAAAAACTCACTTTGTAGTCTGAACTGGCCTCTAAATCATAAAGATCCACCCATCTCTGTGTCCCAAGTGCTCAGTTTAGAGGAGTGCAAAATGTCTAATGTCTACAGATATTTTATAATTTTGCTATCTGTCAGACCTTAAGATATTATGTTCTTTAAATTTTTGTCAAAGTATGAAATTTCCTCTTCTCTGCTTTCCACACACAAAAGCAAAATGTTTTCTGAACAAAACTAGCGATAAAAGAGTTATTTTTATATCTTCTTTTTATCGTGAAATATTTATCTCTGTATTTGGTTGGCCTAAAACTTTATATTTTCAAAATTTCTATGTAGTCATTCATTTTGAATGTTCTGAGGCATAAAAGTATCTCTAAAATGTAGTTTTGTTGAGATATTCACACCTGGGCTATTGCCAAGAGCCATGTTGGGGTCCTCAGCCTTAGGTCTTAACACATTATTACAGATAATGGTATCTGTAACACATGTTGCCATCAAGTGTAGTGCAGATTTCAAGGCTCTATGATATCACCTGGGCTATGTTTAAGAACTGCTATGCTTTCATGGTGATTCTGAAATGAGTATGTGGCACTTTCACCTCGGTCCATGGTGACATCTGGGTCCCAGCTCCTGATAAGTACTATGTCAATATTCATGGTATTACCACAGCTAGGATCCATGTTGCCACCAAAACTACAAGGATATCTGTGCACAGGGATACTACCTTTGGCTCTGTGTGGGTCAGAGAGATGAACTGTTCCCAAGACTACATCCATATTGATGTCTTTTTCAAGCATCCAGGTCCTGGCTGTTTTTCAGGCCTGAGCTGCTTTGAAGGACCATATATGACTCTGGTCCTTTGGTCCTACCACAGTCAGGATCTTCACTGATTTCCATGGCTCCTTTTAACAGAAAAGGCTGCATAGATATTCAGGATATGAACAGACAATTTACCCATGTTGGTTACTGAAGGTCAGGATGCTACTCAGGCCATGACGATCCATGTGGCCTGCAATGTCATCAGGGTATGGCACCATAGTAACGTTGTGGTCTAAGCTGTGGCAAGGGAATATGTCTGATTCTGCAGCACTATTGCAGCCACGGTCTGTAGTACCAGGTTTCTATTGCCTTTGAAAGCCATACAACTGCCTGAAGTCTGTGCTACCACCTTGGGCCATGCTGAAGTCCAGGAACATCATAAGTCCATTCTCTTCTGAAAGGCCTGCAGAGCCATCAGGGGTCATAATGACAACCAGACCTAAGCTTCCTCTGATGGCCATGTCTGGGTCCATGATCTTGATGTACTTGGCTTCTGCTTTGCTGTCAGGTGCCCATGTTACCATAGGGGCCCACGCAAACCTTGTGTTGAACTAGGTGTTGAAATATGAAGACTGTGCTAAACTTGCCCTGCCCCACGCTGGCCAAGGGAGTACTGACCTTCTCTCCCCAGAGATGTGGTGCTGACTTTCATGATTCTGATACTCATAGGAGACCTCCCCTCCACCCGACTTCGAAAATCTGGTCCCACAACTTACTATTGGCATGGGAGAGTTGGCTCTACCCCTCAACTGAGAGGGCTAGTACAAGAAGCCAAACATGCTACAACAAAAGCACCCATACACATCAATTAATTGACATTGTCCAGCTTCTACCCAATCTATGATATGTTGGAATAATGGAAGGCTCTGGCCCTGTGGAACCACAGCAAGAAGATCCACAACTTGGGGCAACAACAGGCTATCCAAGAGGACTTTCAAAGTGAGGGTCTATCGCTGATGGTGTATCAGAAGCCAGAGTCCTTGAACTTAATTAGCAATATACTACACAGTGAACATTTACAAATAAACCTGTTTGTACAAAAGAATATACTGCATCATACACTGTAGTCCCAATGCCACTAAGATGAATGAAGAAGTGATATAAAGGCAGAAAAGATGGAAGAGTGAAGTGGGATATTTTGTTTATTCATTTGCTTTTGTTGATTGTTTTTTTAATTTGGGGGTTATTTTACTTTTGATTTTGTTTTGTAATTTTTTTCTGCTTATTTTAATATTTGTATCTTTTGTGTTTATTATTTTATTTTAAGTTTTACTTAGGTGAGGGTTGAATGTTAAAAGAGTGAAGACCATATATGTAGGGGTTGGGAAGTGTGTGTGATTGGGATGAATAATGCAAAATTCACAAAAATCGATAAATTGTTATGTTACAAAATTAGTCACCAAAGTTGAAACAAATGGAACATTGTCCAATTTGTTTTACTAGGCCACAGTACTCCCTATTTATAAACCACATAAACACAAGCAGATAGAAACCTCAGATAAAAGAAAATCACTGACCAATTTTTCTTACGTACATATGGTGTAATAAGTCCTTCTGTCTATGTGTTGCTTTCATTGCTTAATAAAGAACTGCTTTGGGCCTATGGCAGGGAAGAACAAAACTAGGTGGGGAAAAGATAGGCTGTGTTCCGGGAGAAAGAAAGCAGAGTCAGGGAGATGCTATGAAGTCACCACTGGAGCCAGACATGCTGAATCTTTGCCAGTAAGTCACTGCCACGGGGCAATATAAAGATTAATAGAAATGGGTTAAATCAAGATATGAGAGTTAGCCAATAAGAGGCTAAAGCTAATGGGCCAAGCAGTATTTCAATGAATACAATTTCTGTGTGAATATTTTGGGGCTAAGCTATCTGGTGGCTGGAAAGAACAAGTGGGCCCTCCTTGCAACATACATAGATGTAAATATATAAAATAAAATACATGTAAATTTAATCCAGGCATATTTCAATATGATCATTTACCATAATAAATTAGGCTCAATCCAAGTAATACATGAAATGTTCAACATAGGAATAGTGACCAATATAATACACCATATGAAATGATTTTCCCATTAAATGCCAAAAAGACTTTTAATAAAATCTAACATCACATTATAAAATTCATGGTGATATTACTGATACAAGAGGAATTATGTCAATTTAAAAAAACACAGTTTACCATAAGCTGATGCTCAGCATAATCTTAAATGGGGAGAAACTCAAAGACATTTCACTAAAATCATGAATAGGACAAGACTGTTCACTCTCCAGATACCTATTCAATGCAGTATTTGAAATCTTATCTAGACCAAAAATACAACTGAAGAAAATCAAAGGAATACAAATTGGAAAAGAAGATTTCAAACGATCTGTATTTGCAGATAATATCAAGTATTATACATATGTGATGTGGAAAAATCCACCATGCAATTCATACATTTGAAAAACACATTCTGCTAAATAGTTGACAACAAACTAATTCACAAAAATCAGAAGCTCTCCTACAAACAAGTGAATAATGTGCTGAGAAAAAATTAGGAAAACCACACCTTTTCAATATTCTCAAATAATATAAAATGATATGGGCTATATCTAATCAATCATGTGAAAAAATCTATGATAAAAATTTAGTTCACTGAGTAAAGGATTTGAATAAAGGAGAAGAAAAGATCTCACATGTTCACTGACTAACATAGTAAAAATGTCCATCCTACTAAAAGCAAATGCAATCTTTGACATTCCCACACAAATTTTTACAGATCTTTAAAGGACATGCTGAATTTCATATGAAAATAAAAAGAAACAAACAAAGCAGGATAGTTAAAGCAATGATGGATAATAAAAGATCTACTTATAATGTCACAATCCCTGATTTCAAATTGTACTGCAAAGATAAACTAAAAAATGCATACAACTGGAGCATGAAGAGATATATTGACCAATGGAATTGAATTGAATACCCACACCTAAGTCTATATAATCATGGATACATGACTTTTGATAAGGAGACCAGAAAAACAAACAGCATTTTTAAATAAATAATATATATGCTAGTCAAACTGAATGGCAGCATGTAGAAGAATAAAAATAGATCCATACTTATCACTTAGCATAAAAATTAACTACAAATAGATCAAAAACATCATTCTCATCATCATCATCAACAATAGCAAGACAGATACACTGAATCTGATAGATGAGAAATAGGTACTTGTCATTATTGACAGGTACCCTAGATTAGTCCATTCAGGAACAAGATTTAAAAAAAAAAGAACTTTTAAACAGTATATTGCTAGTATATGCTAGCCCATCAAAAACATGTACATAATTCCACACATCTATGTACACCAGGTTTCTAATGAGAAAGTCAGGAATACAAGCTAGAAATGAGACAGCATATTCAGCAACTTATTTATTCAAAGTGGACAGCTGCATGTTTGAAGAATTGAAATAGATACAAATGTATCACATGCACAAAATTCAAGTTCAAATCTTTGAGATCAAAGGCCTCAAAAAACACTCAGGTATCTGGATCCTGATAGAATAGAAAGAGATGAATATCCTTGAACTCATTGGCTAAGGGAAAGACCTTCAAAACAGAATACCATTAGCATAGGCATTAAGAACTACAATTAACAAATGTGGTCTCATGAAACTGAAGATCTTTTGCATGGCATAGGACAATGTAATTCAGACAAATAGAAGCCTACAGAATGGGAGAATAATTTTACTAACTACACATACAATAAAGGGCCAATACAAAAAAAAAATATAATGAAATTTTAAAAAATCCAATTAAAAATGGGAGAAAGATTTAAAAAAGAATACTGGAAAGAAGAAACTCAAATGTCAGAGAAATACCTAAGAAATATTCAACAGACTTAGCCATCAAGGAAATGTAAATTAAAACTATTGGAGATTTCATCTTATACCAGTCTGAGCAGATAAGATCTATAAAACAAGTGACAGCTAATGCTGGTATGGATGTAGGTAGAGTAATGGGAATACTCATCTATTGATGATGGTAATGAGAACTCTTATGGTTACTGCAAGTGTTATATCTCTAGAGAGAAAGATATCCTGACTGCTTGAAGTTCTTCCTGAAGCAAAGAAGAGAAGGTATCCTGAATACCTACAGCTTTGAAGAAAAAGGTATCCTGACATGTAAAGTCATGTTATACCTGAAGTTGGGTCCCAGTGGGGATGTTTTCACTACACAAACTGGCAATCCTTCTCTCAGAAAGAGAGGGGAGAAGGAGAGAGAGAGAGAGAGAGAGAGAGAGAGAGAGAGAGAGAGAGAAACCTGCTACAGCTGAGCTGTGCTTCACTCCCCTAAGGGAGTTTTCCAGCAGAGGTGTCCATTGTGTGCTGCTCCAATAGACTAGGGCATATCTGTTGTAATAAAGAGCAGAGGGGCTA
>NC_022034.1:20627051-20629577 GCF_000317375.1 Microtus ochrogaster | reverse complement strand
TGTCTGTATAAGCATAGGGCTTATAAAGGGCTTTTAAGGGGTTTAGTTTTTTTCCAGTTAGATCTTCAAGGGGAAAATTTGATGTATGGTGTCCTTCTGTGTAACATGGAGGAACCTGTTTGTTGTTCCTACTACTTACCAACTGTACCTTGAGAGCTCAGTCCAGTGCTCTGATGTGAGTCTCTGCCTCTGTTTTCATCTGTTGTTGGATGAAAGTTTTATGGTGATATTTAAGATAATCATCAGTCTGACTACAGGGCAAGGCCAGATCAAGCACCCTTTCTTCTTTTGCTTAGGGTCTTTTCTGGGGTCATCTTTGGATTCTGTGGATTCCTTGGAATTTTTCTAGAGACAGGTTTCTTGCTAATCCAATAGTGGCTTTCTCATCAAGATATCTCTTTCCTTGCTCTTATATCTGTCTCTTTTCTATCTCAATTATAACATTCCCTCAAGATCTTCTCAACCCTTCTTTCCCTTTCCGCTCTATCTCCCTCCCATGTTCCCAATCCCACCAGGCAATTATGTCTGCCTCCAATCTCCAGGTGGGTCTATGTATGTTTTTCTTTGGGATCGCCTTATAACTTATCTTCTCTAGGCTCAATGTCCTTTGTTTATGGCTGGTATCTACTTATGAGTTGGTATACATCATATTCATTTTTTTGGTTCTGGGTTACTTCACTCAGTATATTGTTTTCTATTTCCATCCATTTGGATGCAAAATTTAAGATGTCATTGTTTTTTTTCCCCTTTGTTTTTTTTTTAAGTTTTAATTTGCCACACTATCTTTATTGATTCTTCAGTTGATGGGCATCTAGGTTGTTTCCAGGTTCCGGAATACATTACAAATAATGCTGCTCTGAACATAGTTGAACAAATGCTTTTGTAGTATGATTGAGCATCTTTCGGGTATATGCCCAAGAGTGGTACTGCTGGATCCTGAGGTAGGTTGATTCCCAAATTTCTGAGAAACTGCCATACTGATTTCCAAAGTGGTTGCACAAGTTTGCATTCCCACCAGCAATGGATGAGTGTTCCCTTTACTCCATATCCTCTCCATCATAACCTATCATTAGTGTTTTTGATCTTAGCCATTCTGACAGGTGTAAGATGGTATCTCAGAGTTGTTTTGATTTACATTTTGCTGATAGCTAAGTAAGTTGAACATTCAAGTAATCTGAGACACTATGTAAAGACCAAATTTGAGAATAATTTGGGTAGAAAATGGTGAAGAACTTCAATAAAAGGAACAGAAAATATATTCAACAAAATTATAGAAGAAAATTTTCCCAACCTAAACAAGGATATCCCTATGAAGGTACAAGAAGCTTACAGAACACCAAATACACTGGATTAAAGAAAATCCCCTTGTCATATAATAATCAAAACATACAGAATAAAGAAAGAATATCAAGAGCTGCAAAAGATAAAGGTCAAGTAACATATAAAGTAAACCTACCAGAATTAACACCTAATTTCTAAATGGAAAATATGAAAGCCAGAAGGTCCTGGATAGATGTGTTGCAGACACTAAGAGACCACGGATGCAAGCCGAGGCTAATATACCCAGCAAAGCTTTCATTCACCATCAATGGAGAAAACAAAAAAAGATATTTCATGAAAAAAGCAGATTTAAGCAATGGATATCCACAAATACAGCCTTACAGAAAGTACTAGAAGGAAAACTTCAACCCAAGGAAGCTAACTACACCCAAAATACCACAGACATCCAATAGCTCCCCACAAACATAACCCAAAAATGTTTCTTTTTCTTAGCAGACAAAAACCCACTTTTATTTTATGGAAATAAATTGAGATTATTCAAGCTATTATCAGGATGAAAAATCACAATTAAATCATGGGGATAATTCCCATAGTGTAATAAATGAGTGCTATGAACAAAACTTCAATTAATAATAACAGTTCTAAAAGAATACCAAAGAAAACAAAATGAAATGAACAACAAATGTAATTAGTTATTTTTTTGGGCAAAACTGAAAATTGATAAAAATGAAAGTGGGAAGTATTTTCAACACAGTATGATTTATATGTTAAAAAAAATTGTATGAGACCATAGTGTAGTAATCTGATGAGCAGACCTGCTTTTCGTCTCACCCAGCTCCTGCAGGTTTAGCTTTACACCCAAAATAACAACACACAAATTGTATTCATTTAAACACTGCCTTGAAACCATCTGGTCCTGGGATTTTTTTGGAAGGGAGATTTTTTATAACAGTTTCTAATTCTTCGCAACAGGTCTATTTAGATTGTTCACCTGGTATTGGTTTAGCTTTCGTGTATGGTACTTATCTAAAAAAAATGTCCATTTCTTTTGCATTTTTCAGTTTTGTGGCATACAGGCTTTTGTTGTAAGATCTAATGATTCTATGAATTTTCTCTGTGTCTGTGGTTATGTCCCCCTTTTCATTTCTGATCTTATTTATTTGCGTGTTCCCTCTCTGTTGTTTAATTAGTTTGGATAAGGGTTTGTCGATCTTGTTGATTTTCTCCAAGAACCAACTTTTTGTT
>NC_022034.1:20603655-20624911 GCF_000317375.1 Microtus ochrogaster | reverse complement strand
GTAACCCAGACCCAAAAAGATGAACATGGAATGTACTCCCTCATAATTGGTTTCTAGCCATAAATAAGGGTCACGGAGTCTACAGTTGGTGAACCTAAAGAAACAAAATTAAATAACTTTGAATTTAACCATTTTTACTTATTCCATGTTAAGTATAATATAATATAATAAAAAATGTAAAAACATAATGACAATATATTGGTAATATATTATTAATTACAACTGTTTCATAACATAGAAGAGATTAGAATAAAATAGATACTGAGTAAATATCTCTGAGTCAATGAATTAGTGTTTTTGAGGATTTTCTGGGACAATACTTTTACATCATTTATAATATTTTGCATGTATAATCAGGTTCATAACTGGAATGATGTCTGAGGAAGAACATTGAAGGATTCTCAATTATTCTAATATCCTTCATATCTCTTTAATCATGTAGTTGGTATAAGTGAATATGATATTATTAATTTACAACTTCAAATTTTTCCTCTAATTATAATGTGAATAAAGAGGGAAAGGAGGTTGTGGGAACAATGGTTATAGAAAAAATCAGCTAGACTGCTAACTCAGTATACTATACAGTTGACAATGGAAGTCTGAACCATAATAATAGAAATAAGGACAAATGGATTCTAGAGATGTTTATATGGAAACTATCACTTATAAAGAAGATCCAACTGAGCATGAAAACATGGATTTAACTTTTAAAATAAATAAAAAACAACCAAAACAACTGTTGTATGTATCTTTTCTAAAATTACCAGAATGTATTATATTGAATTTAGTTTAAAATTAACTTAAAATATGTTCATCAAAATATGCCTTAATTCATCATACTTAGTTAAAAAATTGTAGAAATATATTATTGTATATATTATACTAATAATCAAAAGTCATAAACAAGGCTGTCTGATTTTCAGTTATCATTTTGGTGTTAAAATTATCAGCTGCTATGAATTGCAATTTTTTCTAATTTATTTTTGTTTTTATTCTTTGTTGAAGTCTGATAATAAGCGACATGAATGGAGAATTACAGAGGCAAAAAAGGAAGCCACTATTCTCCAGAATTTTATGGATAGAGAATGCTCAAAGAAGCTCTAGTGAGGGTCATATGATTCTTTTTCTTTGACTGGGAATCTAGATGAGAGTTGAGAGTGGCACCCTCTGAGTCAGTGGTTCCATTGACAGAACAAAAGCCCTTCTTTCTAGTATCTTTACATTTAGAGAGCTTCTTTAAAACAATTCTTATAAAACTCCTTCTGTGTTGACAAAATCAGCTCCCCTACAAAGGCTTCTGGCTTTATTAATCATTCCTCCATCAGACAATTAACAATTGTGAACAATCTACTCATTATTTGCTGTATATCAATATCCACTTGTAATTTTGGAATTATATTCCCTTTCTAAATGTACTATGTAGTCAGTAGGTTATGTAAAGAGTATGGCATATCAGTCATTGTGTTTTCCTTCTCTTATCTACATATTCATAAAATTTTCTTGTTAATAAGATAGTGTCTTCTATCAGTTCTAAACATTTCAATAAATGAAACCGACTTTTGGGCCTACCACAAAGTACAACTAATAAATATTTAGTGTCTTACATTTTTAGAATAATCTTTATATGGTTAAATGAACATATATTTATTCAGGGAAAATTATTATTCATTTTATATTCTAAAATAATAAAAACTTATTACTAAAAAACTATGTGGAGTAGCAGAATATAGAGATGGTTTTTATGCATATTTTCATGTTATCTTGTTTGTGTATAGTAGCAGAATCTTGAAAACTAATATTGGAGACTTAATGATGTGTGTCCATGGTTTTATTATTTTTAACAGGTCTAAAATTGAGTAACCTATAACAGTTCTTGATGGCTTAAAAAAAAAACAGGAAACATCATGTTCACTTAAAAGGGAAATGTGAAATGAAGTCTGTGGAAGAAAAATTACCTAGGGGATATTCTGATTTTTTCTGTTTGAAAAGCTTGCCAATTCTACTGGTATTAGCTTTGTAGACAGAACTGCAAAATTAACAAACCATGAAATTCAACACAACACCAAGCAATACCATATGCCTGACTTTGCAGTTGCTACAGCAAACACCAACAACTATATTTTAAGGATTGGAAAAGAAATCATTCTGCTTCCTTTGAAATTTTATACATTTGCATGCTTCATGCATACTCATTTAGAAAAGATTCATTTAAAATGTGTGCTCCAACTCATCCAAGAAATATCAGAACAGTTTTAAAATGCACTGCAGCATAGCATCACAGGTTCTACTTACAATTATGGTCTATAGACAAAGTGATAATCATAGCTAGCTTACTTAATGTAAATTAAATATCTTTATTGCAGATCTGCCAATAAAATTGTGATCACAGATGAAATATTAACATTATAATCAAAATTGTATCTTCAATTATAACCTGTAATAATGATTAACATTTTTCATGCATTAGCATGATTTTATTAAAATTTTTTTAATACAATCTTTTCTCATTTTGCATAACTATCCCCATTCCTACTTCCTCCCCTCCTTCTACTCCACCCTTTCCCCAACTCACCACAACTCCATCCACCCCACAGAAGAGGTAAGGCATCCCATGGATGCTGTCTTCCCACATGGCTAGCTTTACCCGAAATAATTACACGGAAACTGTATTCTTTTAAACACTGTTTGGCCCATTAGTTCCAGCCTCTTATTGGCTAGCTCTTACATATTGATCTAACCCATTTCTAATATTCTGTATAACACCATGAGCTGGCTTACCAGGAAAGATCTTATCCTGCATCTGTCTGGAGTGGGAGAATCCAGCATTCTGTTCTGTCTACTCCGCCTACCTAATTTTCTGTCCTATCAGGCCAAGCAGTTCTCTTTATTAGTTAACCAATGAAGGCAATATATAAATACAAGACCCACCTCCATCACATGGGGAGTCAAAAAATTTCTGAAAATTTACTTTGAGGCAAGACCAAGGCCCTTATCCCCTAGAATATCCCTTATATCTAGGCTGAGCAAGGTATGCTTCCAAAGAGAATATGCTTCAAGATGCCGGTACAAGTACTAGGGATGAATCTTGGTCCCACTGCCTGTGGCCCCACATACAGCCCAAACCTATAACTGTCCCCCACATTCAACAGGCCTAGATTGGTCCTATGCAGTTTCTCCCTCTATCAGTCCAGAGTCAGTGAGCTCTCACTAGCCTAGGTCAGCTATTTTTGTGGTTATCACCACCATGGTCTTTTCCCATTTACTTATATATTATTGCTCTTTCTTTTATTGGACTGGTCTCTGGTAGCTTGGCGTAATTCTTTGCTGTAGATCTTTGTATCTGCTTCTATCAGTTGCTGATTGAAGGTTCTAGGATAACAATTAATGTAGTAATCAATCTCATTAGAGGGTAAGGTCATTTCAGGTATCCTTTCATTGTTGCTTAGAGTCTTAGCTGGGATCATCCTTGTGGATTCCTGGAAATTTTCCTATTGCCATGTTTCTCACTAGCCCTTTAATGGCTTGAATATAAACCTTAATTTTATAAAGAATATACTCCAGTGTTCAAAATTATTTTGCAATGCTTACATTTTTGTAAAAAAAAATAACTGAAATTATTGAGGTTAAGGACATTTATAAAAATATCCCAGATTAAAAATTAATTGATATTATTTAATCAAAGTTTTTAGTTATTACAATCATGACTGAGGTACTAATATAGATAGATATATCAATTTATAGATAGGTAGATAAATAAAGATATAGATATCATCATAATTTCAATTTTGAATTTGATATGCCTGGAGAATGGAAACTCAGTTAAGTGTCCTTTGGATTGGCCTATGAGAATATCTATGAGACATTTTTAATGTAGATTAGTGTTAAATTGGTGAGAACAAGTTGAGCATTCCCATCTCTAAGAAGGTAGGCATGGGCTGGGCGTGAAATACAGCTGAGTAAGACATGGAGAACAAGCCACTAAGTACTATTTCTTCATGACCTCAGCTTCAGTCCGTGTTCTAATGTTCCAGGCTCTGGACTTTGTCCTGAATTTCTCCCAAGATGAAATCATGAACAGTAACCATTAAGATGAGATACACTTTTCCTCCCAGATTCACTTTGGTTAGTGTTTTATAACAAAAACCAAGAAGTAAATAAAAACAAACACAAAAATCTGTATATCAAAATATGCAGTAAAAACATGGAAATAAATATTAATTGACAGTGGAATGCTTAAATATAATTTATTTATTTATTCTGACACAATGGATAGAAATTTTGAATAGCCTACTTTAAAAAGGGAAATTATTTTCAACAATAAATGTTCAAAGTTTTGTGTAAAATGATATCTTACACAAGTGCTTAAGGAAAACAATAAAAGGCAGTTAAACATTGTAAATATTTAACTTATTGACTTACAGAAAGTATTGTCATTTGAGATATATAAACAGGCATTTTTGAAGTTCCCTTGTAATATGTTTGCATCTAAATGTTTTCTCATAATCATTAACAAAAACTTAAAAATAATATTGCTAAAAAATTCAAATCAGAGCATATTTTAATCTGTCCATAATTTTAAAAGAGTTATAATTTGCTGTGGGATAATGATATTGAACATGGAAAAAATTTGTCACTCACAACAAAGTAATAAAATGCTGATTACCCAGTAGCGAGGCAGGAAGTATAGGTGGAGTGACCAGACTAGGAGAATTGTGGAATGAGGAAAAGCAGAGACACAGTCACCAACCAGACACAGAGGAAGCAGGGAGAGAATTCATTTCTGATGAAAGATTCCAAGCCACATGGCTAAACATAGACAAGAATTATGGGTGAATTTAAGTAGTAAGAGCCACTTTATAATAACTCTGAGTTAAAGACCAAACATTTCATTTTCAGTATAAGCTTCTGTGTGTTTTTTTGGGATGGAAAACTGCAGTACTGGGTGGGACAAAACTTTGTTCTACAAATTGACCCCAGACATTTAACAAGAATTTTTACACAAAGCCTGATAAAGCTTTATCAAAAAAAGGGTTCTAGACAGACATGAAAAATCAAAGTGCAGCTTCTTGGTAACTATCTTTTCTCTGGTAATCTCTGTTTGCTCACAGCAAGCAGAGGCACGGCTCCTTTAAGAAAGGCTTCCTGACTCAGTGTTAGCGGCAAAAACCTTGCAGCATTTTAAAGGGGCTCTGCCAACAACCACTTAAATGTTTGGCATTCATGAGCAGCTGTCATCAGGCTTCTTGTTGGTGGTATGGACCTGGAAACTCCACACAGTTTTGATAATAAGAGTGTCTCCCTCTAGTACCTTTGCCATGAAGCTAGACTCTCAAAAGGCTATGGAATGGGCTGTTGTCTGCCACCAAAGCTGCAATTTTAGAATTAATCATATCACTTAGCAGGTTAAAGACTCATGTTGTCAGAAAAAGATAGGGATATACAGTAAAGCAGATTCAGATGAAAACCAATGTTTAAAAGATTTACAGTGTGTTTAAAAATGTACATAGATGGGAAAGAAAAGAGAAAAAGAAATCGAGAAAGTTCTTAAAGAAATAGAATAGTTGGCTATAGTGGCACACACATACCTTTAATCTAAGCACTTAGAAGGCAGAGGCTGGTGGATTTCTGTGAGTTCAAGGCCAGCTTGGACTAAAGAGTGAGTTCCAGTACAGTAAAAGGTACAGAGAGAAAGCCTTTCTCCAAAAATAAAAAAGGAAAAAACAAAAAAGAGTAAAAAAAAAATGTATATATGTAAAATATACCTGTAATGGGGATATTGTATGTTACTGTATTTTCTTTGAATTCTTTGACTGCTGTGGAAGGTGTAATAACTGCTGAAAGATATATTATAAATGCTGCTGGATTAATCCAAACTATATATTTTGAAAATGACTTGACTTCAAAATTTAAATCAAACCTATATTACTTTAGAGAAGAGGTTTTGCTTTTGTTTCCACAGGAAATGGCCAGCTGTGGATTCTTTCTGGGTTAATAAAAATAAGGCTGGATCAAGGAATACTCCCTGAAAAATCTTCAATGGGAACAGATGGCTCAGGTGATCCAACATTTCAGAGGACCTCAGTTGTACTTTCCTCTGAGTCATACATTCAGAACAGCCTCAAGCCTGTTGGCTGAAATGATCCAACTTCACTGAATACTCCAGACAGGACTTAACAGTAATACTAAATTTTCTTTGGGTTTCCATAACATGACTAGCACCACCAATCAGCAGTAAGTAGCATAGGAAACTATACTCACATTTCCACACAAAAATGGAATATGGATGTGTGCCTTTGTTTTTGTATTGGTTACAAATTGTTATGGGCAATGGTCAGGAAAAAGCTAAACAAAGGAGATTAGATTCAGGGTTCATGTTTATAAAATAATAAAGGGGAACAATGTCGGATAATGCTCTTGTACACTATAAAAATTTGTCACTCATATTAGTTTAATTAAATACTAATTGGCTATTAGCCAGGCAGGAAGTATAGGCAGGGTGACCTGACTAAGAAAATTTTGGAAAGAGGAAAGGCAGAGATGCAGTCACCTCTCAGACATGCATGAAGCAAAATGAAAATGCCTTATTGGAAAAGGTACCAAACAACATGGTTAAGCATAGGCGAATTATGGGTGAATTTCAGTTTCAATAGCTACTTAATAATAAGTTTCAGCTAATAGGCCAAACAATTTTTGATTAATATAAGCCATTGGGTGTTTCTTTGGGACTGGATGACTATGGGACCACGTTTATTGATTTATTTGTTAATCAAATAGTTACCTTTGTTATGAGGTTCAGTAAAATGTTTTGGGTCTAATAATCTTCATTGTCTAGCAGGTGTTGCAGTTGCAGCCATGTGGCAGAGTCATGACTGCTGGTGGTATGAATAGTCCTGTACTGCTTTGGATTTTTACGTTGGTGCCTGGTTAAATTCTGACAAATATGCTTTGCTTGACAAATTAAAGTAATAAAATCAATTCCATACAAGGAGAAAGGAGCCTGGAACTCATAAGCAGGAAGCACAAACCAGAAGCTTTCCTATCACCCCAGGATCATCCAGAGACACTTCTATAAAATCTACCAGAAAACACAGGTGGTTAATTATGGTCGGCAGTTCTTAAAGAGTTAGTACCTCTGGGGTGAGGCTTGTTCTTACCACCCAGACATGTTTGGTAGTCTTGTGTCTTCAGTTGTGTCTTCAGCTTAATGGCCACAAGCTGGTAGTCCTCCAATAATGTTGATTAGGAATTATCAGTGCGTCTCCAAAATCATCCCAAGGGGAGCAATGAGGTAGAAATACGACACATTTCCCATGAATGAGATAGAGATGTAATACCCAAGGGTCTACAATTCCTAGCATCCCACAAATTCATAGAGGGTCAAATTTGAGATGGCACAAACTGCTCCATGATTTATCAAACATAGAGCAGTGCCTAAGGACTTCGAGCTTGAAAGAAACACAATCACCTGGTACCTGGACTTCCAGAAAAGCCAGAAGGGGAAGAGAGGACTGAGCTGGAGAAATGAAGACTTACCAACATTCAGAGTTGGGTAGCTCTGACAGAGACCCATTTGCCTGAATAAAAGGCAAAGCCATCAGTGAACAAGAAAGCAGATTTCTTACAGATGGTAGAGAGTGGATCTCTTGAAGGTGAAGCAGGTGGGTAGGGTCCCAACATAAAGTGATTACTAACAAACTCAATTTTTTCTATCCTTAACTCTAAAGCTAGAACAACATGGCGATAGCTGTCAAGCCTTGCTGTCTGATGACTCTGAATCATGGCCACCATGATTAATTATGTCTTTACTAGCTTTCTGTCTTTCACTGCCTAAGCCTGGCTGTCCTGAAATTTGACATTTGCTCTGCAGACAAGGCTGGTCTTGAATTTACTAAGGTTTGCCTACCTCTCCCCAGGAGTGCTAGGATCAAAGGCATGTGCCATCATAGCCTGAGGCCACCACTCTCTTTACTCAATTTCTTAATCTGTTTATCTCCTTGAACAGAGGATTTAGCACCATTCTGCTTGCTGGTGTCATTTTACTCATCAAATATTTTTCCTTGTTAAGCTTGCTCCTTTCATTACATATTTTCATTAGAGATTATACTAATATCCACATGACAGAGTCTCTATTAGGCTGTTATGAGATTTTTTTTTTACCAATAGAATTAATTCAGAATTCTTCATTTCAGCATCATGCAGATTCTTCAGACAAGGGCAAATGTCAGCCACTTCCTTTACCAAAATATAACACTGATTTTTATGCAACAATCAAAATTCTTCTCTGTAACCACTTGAACTGACTCCCCACCTTTCAAATCATTATCAACATTGTCTTCTTCCATGCTACTAGTAGTGTGCCCCCATTAAGCAGTGCTTAAAGCATTTCAGTGCTTTCATAACCCAAATACCAAAGTCAATATTACTCTGAACAAAAACATAGTCAGGATTATCACAGCAATACTCCAATCCTGGCACCAACTTGTGTGTTATTTTAATTTTTATTTATTTGTTTGCTTGTTTACTTGATTGTTTGTTTGTTAGTTTTCTGTGAAGATATGCCAGGACCACAGCAACTTTTACAAAGTAAATGTTTACTTTATGGTGGCTAGCCTACACTTTCAGAGGTTCAGTCCATTTATGATCAATTATAGTAAGCATAATGTCAATCAGGCAACTATGGTGCTGCAGCTGAGTGTTCTACATCGTGACTTAGAGGCAACAGAATGACAATCATCTCTCACACTAAGTGAAACTTGAGAAAAAAAAACTTAAAATTCACTCCCAAATGACACACCTATAACAGAAGATGTGAACCAGATTAAAGATATGTACTATAGCTTCATGGTCTGGATCAAAGGTGGGTGCCATCCAGCCTCCTCCAAAATCATCCTTCCTCAAACAAGAAAGGTCACACCTCCAAATACTGCCAGTCCTGAGCTTATGTGGATCAACTACATTCAAACTATCACAAATTTGATGTGTTCACATTAAAGTATCATTTTGCTGAGTAAGTGGAGATATAAATCAGGTGATTTCATATTCATGGATATATCTCATCAATGGATCTGGTATCTTAATTAGATTTCTATTGCTGTCATAATGACCCTTCCCAAAAGCTATTTCATAGAAATATATATGAGTTTAAAGATGATAGTTTATCAGCAAGGGAAAACAAGACAGAAACTCAAGTCAAGAACCTGCAGGTAGGATATAAATAGAGGCCATGAAGGAATGTTGGTTACTTACTTGCTCCCCATGGCTTGTTGAACCTCTTTCTTATACCACCCAGCATTACCAGCACAGGGTAGAATTATTCACTATGCTGTGGGCCCTATAATATCAGTATTTAATAAATAAAATGCCCCATAGATTTGCAAAAAGTACAGCCTGCTAGAGAAATTTTCTTAGTTGAGGTTTCATCTTTCCTGGTGAAGCTAGTTGTGTGGCACTGACACAAAAACAAACAAAACAAAAGAGTCAGCAAAATTGACCCCTTGTTATCCTGACATAAACAGGAATTGCTATTAAACCACTAATCTTTTATACACTGTTTATTCCCCAATCCATATTTGAATATTAGCATCATTATAAAAATAACATTTTCAATTCCTTTGTAATTTTTTTATATTTTGAAATTAAAAATAATTACACCATATTGTTCTTTCTTTTTCTTATTTCTTATTTTCAATTTTTTATTTCCATGCACCTTTGCCTTTCTTGCCCTCTCTTCATTTCATTGCCTCATTTGATTTTTGTTATATGTATTCATTGAAACTTTTGAATGTTCCACATTCTTTAAAAATTCAAACACATTAAAATTTCAGCTCTTAAAAAATGTTCAGTTCTCCTTAAAACTCAATGGATTTTTAAAACGACCAATGTATTGTGACTGCGGATTTCTATGAAATCCATAATAAATTTCATTCTTCTTTCAAGGGGAAAGATCCAGAGCATAGACCCAATCAAATAAAAGAAATCAAAATCCCATAGTTTAGTAAATTTGACATCTGAGACCCTTCATGACCTGTGCTTCAAAGGGTCTGGACAGCTCTTCTTCTCAGGCTCCTCCATTTGAAGCACACAGCTAGTCTCCTATGTTCAGGCAAATTCCATCCCACTGCTGCTTCTGTCCTTGAAAATAATCCCAGGATCCTAGTGTTTTCAGTGTCATGATATCTTCTCTATGTTTTGACTGTTCCTCTCCTGACTGTCTTCAGAAGGTCTCCTATTCCTGCATCCTCTCCTGTTTCTTTTCAGAGATTCTGCTGTGGCTACATTGTTGCAAGCTTCATCTGTCTGTGACCTCTTCAATCCTGTGGTTTCCAGTGCAAATAAAGGAGCACCTTCACTATTGGCAACTCTTGGACTCTTGTAGTGTCAGAGCTCAGCTGCTATCCATGACCTATAAACCCTGAGATTATTATTGCTGCCCAAACAGTTGACAGATGGGAGATTTATACATTCACCAGTTTGATGATCCTGCTTGAGATACAGCTTTGTTACTCTCCGGACCACATATAGTTTGTGATGACACTTAGCAAGTACTTCCAGCACTATTTTTTTGCCATACTTGTCCTGGTTTCTAAATAAGAGCTGATTTTTAAGTTCAATAAAGCAGCATCAGTTGTGCCAGTAAAGAAAAATTATGGTCTCTTATTAATGAAGGCAGATTCTTTAGCCTCCCTTAAATTGAAACTTTTATATGTAATAGGAAATATCACATAAGTAGCCTCAATGGAATCTTTTCCCTTTGAAGATTTTTTCCATCAAGTTCACTGCTCTCAACAGTATCTTCCAGTTCCCATAAGTCATTAAGTTCTGAACACTCAAAGACATTTTCAACCAAAATTTCTAAAATTCTTCATAGTCTTTCCACAGTGTAGCCAGGTATTTCACCACTATAGTCTCTCTGGCACTAATTTCTGTTATATTTTGACTTCTCTTGCTATTTCAAAGCCCTTGATCAAAAGCAATTTGTGGAGAAAATGGTTTATTTGGCTGATAGTTTACACCACCTGAGGAAGCCAAGATAGGAGCCTGCTTAGAGGCAGGAACTGAAGCAGAGACCTTAAAGTAATGTGCTAATGACTTGTTCAGTTGGAGTACTTCTACTAAGGAGTTTATTGAGTCTACCTTTTTATAAAACCAAGGACCACTTGCCAAGGGCCATTACCAGCAGAGTGCATCAGTCATAACCACATCAAGCATTAGTTAATAAAGTGTTTTGCTGCCTTACCAACAGATCGATCGTATAAAGGCGTTTTCTTAACTGATGTTTCCTTTCTTCAGATGACCCTAACTGTATCAAGTAGAAACAAACAAGCAAACAATATGTTAATCAGCCCATCTATCTGGAAATTCTCCCTCATCACTTAAGTTGTCCAGTAAATTTCTATCATAGTTCAAATTAAACTAAAACTAAAAGTAAAAGTAACCTTTCAACTTTTGTTTTGGGAAATAAATATGACACTTAAGATCTGAGTATTGAGCATAATACAAAAATGATCATGTTTCTCAAATTACCTGCTTATTTCAAATACTGCTATAAACAACATAATAATGGTAAATAATGGGTATGGTTAAATAGGTATTCATTTTCACGTTTCCAAGTGATGTTTTTGGAAATAATGAAAAAGAAGTATTTTGCATGAACCAGGCTATAGGAAACAAATTAAAAGTCATGTTTAATCTTAAATTGCAAGAAATGTACAAACAACTGATTCTTCAATAATTTATTAACCTGGTACGCAAAGTTAAATTCAAATTACTAAATTTAAAATTATATAAAATATCATAATAAATAATAATGCTCAATTAGATCTTGCTATAAATTGCAAGCAAAAAATAGTTTAAAATAATTTTAATTATTTAAAAATTTATTTATTATTTTTTATTTCATTTGATATTCCAACCACAGTTTTCCTTCCCATCTTCCTCACCTCAACTACCACACATCCACTCTTCCCAATGGGTAAAGGCTCTGATGGGTAATCAGCAAACTATGGCATATTAAGTTGAGGCAGGACCAAGTTCTCCCCCCCCCCAAACACATTAAGTCTGAGCATGGCATCCTACCACAGGGATTAGTCTCCAACAAGCTATCTCATGTACCAAGAATAGATCCTGGTCCTACTTTCAGTGATCTCTAAGGTAGTCCAAGCTTCAGTACTGTCTCTCAAATATGGAGGGTCTAGCTCCATTCCATGGAGGATCCACAGCAGTCAGTCTAAAGTTCGTGATTTTCCATGAACTTGGTTCAGCTGTCTCTGTAGATTTTTCTTTCATGATCTTGCCCTCCCTTGTTCATATATTCCCTCCTCCCTCTCTTCAACTGATATTCTGGAGCTTGGCCTGGTGCTTGGTTATGGATCGAGTTCCATCAGTTATTGGATGAAGTCTATATAATGATAGTTGGGGTATTAACCAATCTAATTACAGAGGAAAGCCAATTCAGGTACCTTCTCTACTGTTGCTGGGATACTTAACTCTGGTCATTCTGGTGTGTTCTTGAAAATTTCCTTAGCACAAAGCTTCTCCCTAGTGACTGTCTCTATCAATCTATCTCTTTCTTTGCTCTCCTCCTCCTTTCCTCCTGCTCAACAATCCTGTATCATCTTTTCTTAACCACCTCTCATTTCTCCAGGTTATCCAGGAGATCTCATCTAACTCCCCTTCCCAGGGATATCCATGTGTTCCTCTTAGGGTCCTCCATGATACATAGTTTCTCTGGAGTCGTGGATTATAATCTGGTTATCATTTGCTTTACTTCTAATATCGATTTATGAGTAAATACATACAATGTTTGTTTTTCTGAATCTGTTTCCTCACTCAGGAGTTTTTTTCTAGTTCTATTCATTTGCCTGCATATTTTATGATTCCATTGTTTTTTAAAGCAGAGTAATACTCCACTGCTTAAATGTACCACATTTTCAATATCCAATATCCGGTGCAGGGGAATATAGGTTGTTTCTAGGTTCTGGATGTTATAAATAATGCTGCTATGAACATTCTTGAGGAAGTATCCTTGTAATATGACTGAATATCCTTTGGGTATATGTGCAAGAGTGGTATGTCTGGATCTTGGAGTTAGACTGATTCCTAATTTTCTGAGAAACCATCATGCTGATTTTCAAAATGGCTATAAAACTGTGCGCTCTCACCAGCAGTGAAGGAGTGTTCCCCTGACTTCACATCCTCTTCACAATATGCTGTCCTCACTGATATAATATAGTATAAAAGCCCCAGGTTAAAGCAAACTTACCACTTAATTTGTTTGTGCCTCTGTGTGTAGGCAACTTGTTATAAACCTAAATAGAAATTATCCAAATAGCTTTTAACTATATAAACCACTTACCCACATAAAATGTTTGTTTGTGAAGCCTAAGGCTTCAAGTATACTGCTTGAGACTTCCTAAGATGTGACTTATATGAAATATAAATTGGGATTATTTTTTTCTTTTCCCCTCAGTTTTTAATTCTTCACTAAACTATACTGAACACCTATCTTTGTGTCTTTAGGTACATTCTGAGATAATAAATGCAAAGTAGAATCAGTACTACCACATACAGCCTGGGATTGCATTAAATTTCACATCTTATATATTTGAAAAACAAGAAAAAAATCACAATTTCTAATTTAATACAACAAGTAAAAGCTATTGTATAGTTTCAGATTCCTTTAGTCTCAACACTTATGTGACAGAAACAGGTAGATCTCTGAGCTTGAGGTCATTTTTATCTGTAGAGTGAAGTCTCCTTTATAGTCATCTACATACTGAGTTTCTGAAGAAAAAAAATGTTGAGTTTTGTCTAGTGGGATTCTTCCAAATAGAGGAAAACTGTGTCTAAAATATTAACTCAACTTTACAATGTAGATTTTAGGATGGAAATAGAGAGCAACACAATACTAAAAATATTGTAGAGCAATTAAAGCAAGGTAGCTAGTTAGGAAAGAGTCCATGCTGGAAGTAGAGAAAATGAGATATTTCAGTGGTGCATGACCAGAGAGAAAGGCCAGAACTTTAACCTGAACCCACAGACATTTAATGGTTTCAGAATTGGCTGAAAAGTAAGCAATTAGAGTGACAGATACCACCCAAGACTCTGACCCCCATAAGGTCATTGATTAAGACATGGCCCTAGGAAGTGGCCTATGACCCTATGTCTCCATGACTCCAGGTGGTAGCACCTACCATCCAGATGCTCAGGTTCTGGTCAGCCACCTGGGGCCATGTTGATGATCAGAGCCTTGTTGCTTCATGGTGTGTGTGGGGGCACTGTCAGAGTGGTCTTTGCTACAACCAGGGCCATAGCCCATTTTAGCCCAGGGGTCATTGGCTTCATGTTGGGCTGAATCTGTCCTGCCCTTCACTGGACCTGGATATAGCATGGACCTCAGACATTGAAATGGTCCAAGGTAGCTGAACAGACCCTGGTCATCCTCATTTCTATTAGTGATAATAGGAGCCTTGGACTTCAAATCTGATCCTGGCTACTATAGGGCCCTGGGTCCAGACATGTCCCTCTATGCCAAATCTTGCCTGTAAAACACCCTGACCCTGGATGACAGATTAGGATGTCCCTTGAAGCAGCATGGTCCTGGAACACCCTTATGGCCACAGGCTGTGGTCCAGATCCTAGGCATCTGTAGCCTTTGGTGGAAACATGAGCCATGGATATCTATATAGACCTTGGCTGTGGTAGAAACATGGACACAGACATGGACCTATGCAGCAACCCAGTTCCAGATGTCACCATGGTCCCAGGTGGAAGCAAAGGTCATTCAGACCACCATGTCCCCTACAGTAGCATGACCCTCAGACACTAACATGGCCCCAGGTATCAGACTATATACTCAGCATTATCATTGTCTTTGATGGTCTCAGTAACCACAGATATTAACATAGACCTTGGATAATGTAGCTGGGCCACAGATCTAGACATAGCCCTTGGTATCAGCCCTAGTCCAAAAGATACTATGACCAAAGCTTACAGCCTTGGTAAACCAAATCAGCCTGGCACCAACATTGGCATAGCCCTTGGACATCAACATGGTCACAGGTAGTGGCACAAATTCTGGATATCCACATGGGCCCTGGTAGAAACATAGGTCAGGATTAGGGGCATCAGCATCGATATCAGCTCAAGGAAAGACTATGGACCCAGACGTGGTCCTTAGCAGCAGCCCAGACCAGGTTGTCACCATGGATCTAGGTGGTTGTGCAGGCCACATGGTGGGCATGGCTTCTGTGGCAGGTCAACCCTCAACACCAATGTGACCCAGACCATAGGCCCCTGTATGACCCCCAGTGACAACAGTAACAAAGGATATCAATACAATCCTCCTTTGCTACTTCAGGTTGCTGGACAAAGATCTGGCACTTATATGATGTGGGGTTCTGTTGACAGAGGTTTCTGTCCTGCCTGGTCCTCTAGCCATTCAGTCCCAAAGAAATGCACAGAGGCCTATATTAATTATAAACTGATTGTCCTATTAGGTCAGGCTTCTTATTAATTCTTGTAACTTATATTAGCCCACAATTCTTGTAGGTGTTAGCCACATGGCTTGGTACCTTTTTTGGTGAGACAGTCACATCTTGATTCCTCTGTGTCTGGATGATGACTGCAGACTCTCTGGTTCTCATTGCCCTACCTGCACTTCTTTCCAGTTGGCCTGCGTATACTTCCTGCCTGGCTGTTGGCCAATCAGCATTTTATTAAAATACAATTGACCAGGTACAGACCATTGTCCCACAGCAGGATTCCTCTCTAAAAGGTATGAATATGTTTTATTATCATTGGCTAATAAAGAAGTTGCTTTGGTCTATGACAAGGCAGAATAACACCAGGAAAGAAATTTGAACAGAGATATAGAGAAAGAGTAAGTGGAATCAGAGACACCTTGTAGCTGCCTAAGAAATTTTTATCAGTAAGCCACAGCCTCATACTGACATATACATTAATAGAAACAGGTTAATTCAAGATGTAAGAGACAGTTAGAAATATTTCTGAGTCATTGGCCAGTATTGTAATTAATATAGTTTCTGTGTGATTATTTTGGTCTGAGAAGTCAGGTAATGAATGAACTATCTCTGCCAATACTTATATGCTCTTATTGCATTGGAAGAACTTCTATTCAGGCACACATGGAGTATGAAGACAAAGATATTTATGACTATGATATACCACAGGCCACATCTGATATAAGTGTGTTATGATTTAGTTATTAGTGTGAAGGTTTGAAATTTAAAAATATATAAATATGGTTAAAAATAGATTTATAGAATATATTTCTGTGTAAAATCATATAGAGTGTTTGTGCTTTGAATAATTTGTTAAGAACACTTTCTTCTGCTTTGTAGAACTCCACTGTATAAATGCCCAGGCAAATGGATGGAGCTAGAAAACATCATATTGAGTGAGATCATCTATACCCAGAAAGATAATTATCATATGTACTCACTCATAAGTGGTTTTTAAACATAAAACTAAGAAAAACAGCTTACAAATCACAATCCCAGAGAATCTAGATAACAATGAGAACCCTAAGAGAGACATACATGGAACTAATCTACATGGGAAGTATAAAAAGATAAGATTTCCTGAGTAAATTGGTGATGTGGGAGTGTCATATATCAATCTGTTGATTTCATTGGTTAAGCAATAAAGAAACTGCTTGGCCCTCATAGGTTAAAACATAGGTGGGAGGAATAAACAGAACAGAATGATGGGAGAAAGAAGCTGAGTCAGAGAGTCACCATGATTCTCCCACTCCAGGCAGACGCAGGTTAAGATTATTCCTGGTAAGCCAGCTTGTGGGCTACAGCAGATTATTAGAAATGGGCTAGTCCAGGTGCGAGAGCTAGCCTAGAAGAGGCTAGATAGAAATGGGCCAAGCGGTGTTTAAAAGAATACAATTTCGGTGTAATTATTTCGGGGCATAAGCTAAAGCTAGCTGTGCGGGCGGCTGGGTGCAGGGAAAGTAGCCCTCTGCCCCTAATAAAACAAATTGGGAGCATGGGCACCATGAAAAAGGGTTAAAGGGGGGGGGGAGTGAGATGTGAGCAGAGAAAAATTCATAGCTCAATAAAATCAATAAAAAATACACTTGATATTACAGAGGACCTTCTTTTGTTTACAGAAGAGATGTGGTGGCTCCACGTCCTCTGTAACTCCAGTATCTTTGGATCCCCCACGTTCTTCTCTTTTTTGTGTACAACAGAAACATACATATACAAGCAAGGTACTCATCAAGCACATGTATATACATATAAGAAAGATACTCCTAGACATAACAAATAAAATGCAAAAAAAAATTTAGAAAATGAAATATTCAAAGTACTACCTTATAAAGTAAAAAAAATTTACAATAAACTGTGATTAATTCATTTTGTAGAATTATTTTGTTTAATAAGTGCAGTGCAGTCTGAACCTATGGTGCTTACATAGTCTACTAGATTGTAAAAGGATGGGATATTCATGTCACCTTCACTCCTCAATCTTCACTCATTCAGAGCAAACACCAAGTCTACAAAATCCTATTACAGTAAATATTTAACATGGGTCCCTGTTTTATCCTATTGTATAATGAATCTTTATTGTGTCATTTCTATATCATATATATGTAGAATATTTAAAAACTTATATATGCATATAAATGTACATATACTTGGCCCATTATTATAATGGACTAAAATTATTAAAGTGTTTATACATATATATCTGAAATATAAGAAACAATTCTATATCATATGAATACATATATTATATATCTATATATTCAATAGACAAACACATACAACTGTGTTACAACTACCTATAATAGTCCATGTTCTGTTATGTTCTATACATGTAGTCTAGAAATGATTGCTCTACTAAGCCGTCTATGTGTCTACAGACTATCAAATTCAGGCGTGTTAACTTAAATTTGAGTCTCTAGAAAGAAGACTAAATGTATTGAAATCATTTTTCAGAAGGCACGACTATAAGTGATTCAAACAGAAATTAAAAGTATATAGCATATTTTATTTCTTAAAAGTGTCTCATCAATACTGTATATCATGCATGGACTTTTGTGTGGAAAAATAGATCAGAAAACTATATTTGCCTAGAATGTATGAGGCTTAAAAACATTTTCTGATTTTTTTTAGAATACACTGCTATATTATTAAGAAAGATTCCAATGATTTTTTAAAAATGTTGTCCTGCATTGTTTTACACCAAATAAACTTATAGATTAATAGATTGCACATATTGGGTTGGTTAACAGCAATCATTTTACTTATAGTTTAAAAGTTACTATTTCCCCAATCTTGTATGAAACAATTGAGAAACATCTGATTTCATAAATGAATTAAATGCTGAATTCTAAATATCATTATTGAAAACCCTAGTAATAGAAGATGAGCAATACATACTAAAAAATTCCTTGAGAACTATGTAAACCACAAGGTCAAAGACAACCTGTGACGCAAAGAAAAAAAACTCAGAGAAGTAGTACCTTTACAAATCCCTCCTACAGTTTCACAAGAAGATAAATATCAGGGGCAGAGATTATGAAAAGAAAGTATGAAATTAAGAGTTGGCTCTTATTCCTGGGGATCGTAGATCAATTGAAGATCACTTGCTTGGAATATCTAAGGCTAGATTCAATCCTTGAAAGTGGGAAAAAGTGTGTTGTAATCTTTTGATAACAGAATTAGACACTTATTTAAATTTTACTTTAAAAAATAGGTCCTCATCTATTACTACTGGGAGCATTACACATAATCTGACACATTTTTAGGTCTCCTGGCATATGGGCATCTGTTTTATCATAAGGTTTTCAGAGTTTTTGTTCAGGCATTTCATAATGGGCATATCGGCAGTCCTCATGATCAATGAAACTGTTTATACTGATAAATGTTCTAAAACTCAGTAGTGAAATTTCTAACTTAGATGTTAGAAATTTAATTAGTATCTAATTACATGTGTCAGATTAATACTTGGCTAAATTATAAATATTACTCATTATGTATGACAGACATTTTCCTGGCAAATTATTCATAAACTATTTTTCTTCTATAACTCAACTGCCTAAAATATATTCTCTTAAAATTAAATGATTAAAACTATTATTAGCACGATACATTCGAAAGTAAAGTGCAAAAACCATAAGTGACAGATGGTAGTATCTGTCATATTAACATAACCTGCTGAAAGTGTAAGGCATCCAATTTAGCAGTCTAGAAAATTGAAATAAAAACAATAATTAAGGTCTAATCGTCTAAGACACCCTTCTCAAGTAATAACACATAAGTAGGTAAATTAAAAAATTTAAAATAGCACTCTGGTTTGTTTAGAGATAAGTTGTTAAGGTTTGACAAAATTTTAATTGGTTTTTAAAATACTCCATGTACATTTATTCAAATTCATAAGAGAGATCTCTGGTACATCTGTGTTTTAAATCATCTGCCATAGGCAGTTTTTTTTTTATCGTGTTAATGATGGAGACGATGTGGAAGTATTAGTTTGGCTGTAATCTCTTAGAAACATGCTCTTTTCTGAGCAGAAAATAGAGTGCTATTGGATCTGACAGAGAAAGGAGTGGGGAATTATGGGAAATACATGGAGGGAAAACTTGGTTTGAAATATATTGTTTGAAAGAAGAATCTGTTTTTAATTAATTAAAGAAAAATAATTACATATAGATAGGAAATAAACTCAAGTGATCTATAACACAGCAGCATCTTAATTGAAAAGGATCATATCGTGTATTTTTGAAAAATGTAATAAAAATGGGTATTGTACTCTCACAAATAATGATAACAGCAAAATAGACTTAATTATTCTACAACATGTAGAAATTTGAACATTCTATGCATTATAAATGCAAACATCTTTATGTCTCACATTAAATAATGCTAATAAGTTTAAATTATTTGGTACTAGATTTTAGAAAATAGACTAATTCTTAGAATTTTGAAGGAATATATGTGTGTATATTATTTATAATATATGATAGTATATTATATATATTTATAATATTATATATATGATTTACAGTTCTAAACAACAGTGTTCTAGATGAGATCCATTTGAGTGACATATGAATATTTCTTGTGATCAAAGGCCATTTTATCCAAAGATAAAATGAGGATCAATAGAACATATTAATAAAATTCAAATTGTCTTTAGCAAACAGATACTATGTGAAATGCAATTTACATAATTTTGAAGCATTAGACTACTAACCAAATAAAGCATTAGTTACTTTTTCTGTTGTTGTGATATACCTTTGCAAAATCTCACAGTTCAAAGGCATAGTCCTGTATGGCATGGGAAAGCATAATAAAAAGAGCTTTAGGCAGCTGGTGACATTGCATGTGTTCTCCTATTTTTTTGTTTGTTTTTGTTTTTATATTCATGCTAGGACTGCAGCACAGGAGATGGCACTGCCTGAGTCAAGGTAGGTTTTCCCAAATCAAGTGTCCTAATTTATGTACTTCCTCACAGTTGAGAAACTAGGAAAATCTAGGCAAACCCTCCCACAGATATGTGCCAAGGCTGATAAACTGTATTCTATATTTTGTCAAACTGGAAATCAGGATTAACTATAATCAATGGGTAAACACATTTCCATTTAAGGACTATGGCAATGATTTTATAACATACTGGATACTTTCTTGTGTTCTCATTCATTTTACATTACAGGAAGTTATGGAATTCTAGATGAGTTTGATTTCATTTATTTATAATTAATGGAATAATTTTACTGATTTTTTTATTGGTTTTTCGAGACAGGGTTTCTTTGTGGTTTTGGAGCCTGTCCTGGAACTAGCTCTTGTAGACCAGGCTGGTCTCGAACTCACAGAGATCTGCCTGCCTCTACCTCCCAAGTGCTGGGATTAAAGGCGTGCGCCACCACCGCCCGGCTAATGGAATAATTTTAAGAGCCCTGGATTTAGCTCTTTTGAATAATTTGATAGAATTTTGAAGGGAATTCATCAAGTCCTATATTTTTCTTTGTTGGGAGATGGTTTATTAATGTTAAAATCTTGTTGAGGAATATGACTTTTGAAGAAGTTTCTTTCTTCTTCACTTGATTTTGGGAAGTCTAGGGTTGGTGGGGAACCTCCTTCAGTCAATGGCTTTTGGGATGCTGGACAGGTTGGGACATGACTTTTGAGTTCCCCCCAAATCCGTCATTCTGCCCAGTTCTGTTCTCTTCTTTGCTCCATACCTTGAGGTTGGACCCTAGTTCCTGTTCTATGAGTTT
>NC_022034.1:20597264-20603068 GCF_000317375.1 Microtus ochrogaster | reverse complement strand
ATATAAAGTTTTAGTCTTTTTTTGATACCAATTGCAGCGTGATTTATTGGACAAGACGTGCACCTTTGATATGGCTTCAGTAACCATGGTTTCCTTCACTCAACAGTACAGGACCAGGGTACAAGGGCTCAAAGATAAGACAGACAAATTCTCCCCATGAGCCAACAGGGAAGCAAGGGGCAAAAAGAGCCTCTTTCCTTCTTCCTTCCCTATCACTCTGGGCTTCAGTTGGCTCCTGTCTTGGGAGGGAACTGAGCAGGGATACCTGGGGACAGTGTGCATCACAGCCTGAAGTGGGTTAGGGCTGACATTGTCCACCAAAATATCTGGCTGGACCATTCAACTTGTCCTCACCCGGGCCCTACGATCTGGCCACTGTTCCAGTCCCCCTGTGGGTATAGTTAAAAAATACAAAAGCGGATCTGATGCGGGACAATGTGAAAAGAGAGAAGGGACAGAGTTTCTGCAGTCTCTTAGCCACAGCCCCCAATGACAGGAGTGGCTGAGGTCAGGGTGTGCTGAGCAGTTCTGGAAATCTCTTTTTGTCCAGAGAGGATGAGCAGCCGTTGTCACTAAGCTTAGGGAAGGTGGGGTTGATGAAAGAGGAGCAGAGGCTTAGACGGGTAGGACCAAAAGCGTGCGGGGATGGGGTAGGGTGGGAGGTAGTTAGGGTGGGGTGAGGTGCTTCACCCTGTCCCTCAACCAGTCAGAAGCAGGTGGCTGGTGCCTATGGGAAGACAGTGGGGAAGAGGCTGAGCGGCTGGCTCTCGTTGGTAGGGAGCGGAGATCTAGCCATCAAAGTTCCTTGGGATGCTGCCACTGGTGGAGCCCTAGCTGTTACTCAGAGTCTCGATGTTTCCCTCTCGCTGAAGTTCTGTTCCAGATCCTACAGCGTCGCGGCTTGGTGACTCAGCCATGGCATCTGCGAGCCGTTCCAGGAGACCCTCCTCTGTGTGTTCCATGGAGGACATGTGTCGCAGGCCAAAGCCCTCAGGCCAGCTCCCACACACCTCCAGCAGGGTCACGCTCTGGTCGAAGGTACCGGAGGCAGCATCAATCACCGTGGAAACTCCCCTGTGATCAGAGACTGGACGGGATGTCCCGGGCATGCTGACTGGGTCAGAGCGGACCAGCTGGATCCTGAGACTGTTTAGATCTAGATCATCTGTATCGAAATCCAAGAGCGACTGTGGTGTGTCGCTCGGCCCGTGAGACTGCAACACAGATGAACTAGATGATATGACTGTGGTCTGGCCTGAGGGGTGGATGGTTTTAAACTGGAACTGGGGACCCATCTACAGGCGTCTGTGTGTGTTACAATTTCAACCTGGGAAAGCCATTCTTCATCTTCCTGTCCACTATGGTCAGAGGCCAAGCTGTCATAGGACCCATGTCGAGTAATGGGGCCGGGACTTCTAGGGGGAAGCAAGCAGCAAGCCGGAGCTGGTAGTAGTGCACAGCTTCTGCCGTGAGGTTCGCGTTAAACAGTGGCTGCAGCTCGTTCCACTGAGGCGTCCTAACGAGTGTTCAGCTGACACCGGGGATGTCATCATCTCCAGTGGTGTGTCCTCACTGATCTTGGGAGCAGTACTGAGCGGCCTGGACTCAATCGTGTGCTCTATTAAGATTCCGCAGCTGCTGATGATGTACAAAGATTCAACTACAACTTGTTTGGACTGATCTTTTTCCCGTTTCAGACCTGCGTTGTTTGCAGACCACGACCTGGAGGTCCCGAACACTGCAGTGATGCAAAACTCGCCACCCATCCATTTGCTCGGTGAAATTTGTGGAGGTGGTTTAACTTTGCCAGTGTGTTTGGTGATGGTCCCCAATGTCATTGGCTGCTTGATTTGTGCTAGAAGGGTCACTACCATCAGTTTCGGGAAGGGAGAAAGTCGGGGGTTGCCAGGATTGTTGTTGGTGAAGTTATTGTAAGAGTCTTGGCTGTTCAGCTTCCCATGCAGCAGGGAGCCAGAAGGGCTGCTGGATAAGCCTGGAACCGGACTACAGCGGCCTCCTTGCTTAGATATCAGTTCTTGCTTAGTCTCATCCAGCCCAGCACTTTTCTGGAAACTGCTCATGCAATTCACTACTCGTGGTGACATGTGTGTGCGGACACAAGGCTGGCCACCGTAGGGATTGATGGGGAAAACGTGGGAAGTACCCCGGAGGGTACTGACCACCACCCAGAGACAATCATGGCTGAAACAGATGTCCTGAACTTTGGCTTCGGTTTCTCCCCTGTGAAGAGAATACAGATGATGGACAGCACTTTGGGATGATGACCAGGGATGAGTCAGAATCTGGAAGGCATGAAAGTCATGGCCAAGAGTGTCTGTTGTGACTAAAAGCATTCCACTAGTATTAAAAGCCATACAGCACACTGGCTTCTCATGGGCAGGGAAGTGGGCCACAATGCCATCGCTGTCTGAATCCTCACTCACATGCACCTGACCCTCTCCAACTGTCTCGGTGTCTATGACTGCGATGATGCCCGGCACCAGGGGGCTCTGCCTGGAGTTGCTGTGGACAGCAATGTCATTTTATGTCACTCCCGAGGGCAGTGTGCCTTTCAGCTGCGTCACAACCTTCCCAACCATGGTCAGTCCGCTCTTCAGTGTCTGCTCACTCAACGAGAACGGTTCTGAGAGAGCAACACCATGAGCGCTAATGGTTAGGGGGACAACTGATAAGGCAGAGAAAGGTTCAAAATGACGAAGGACCCTGCGGCCGATTTCTTTAGCGGCATTAATGACTGTGGCGGTGTAAGACAGAATGTTGTCTCCACAGGCTCCGCTGCACGACTGATGACATCGAATCAACTTGTTTTCTGCATAAACCAGCCAGCGACTCCCAAGAGCAATGGGATTCATGTTTGGCCCAGGACAAGGATAACAGCTTGTGACAAAAAAAATTTTTTTTGTGAAAGTACAGCTATCAAAGGCAGCGATTTTCTCCTGCAAGACTACGACGAAGATCTGCTTATTGCAATGGAGATGGTAAATGGGCGTTTTGAACTGAATGGACTTCACCATTTCCTCGGTACAAAGTGAATTCAGGTCCACACAGCAGTACGGTGGTGTTGTGCCCGAAGATCCAATGCTCTTACAAACACCAAGAAGAGGTCTTTTCTCAGTAAAGTTATCACATTTTTGAGCACCCAACTGTGGAGCAGGTAAGATCCTAGCTGCTCAGACTGGGCCATGTCGAACAGAAAAGAGCTCCTGGGCTTCCCTGCTGATAGGGATGCCCCACACTTGCATGCCCTCACTGTAGCCGATCATAAGCAGCAGAGGGGGCTCATTCCCAGTGCTATGCAGTTCATGAAATTCTAAATTCCATGATGTATTGTTCAGATCTGCGTTCTTGAATCTGACCCAGACTATTTTCTCCTTTTCTTCTGTTAGGGGAGTCCCACTGTGAGCCTGCAGCACAACATCCTGCAGAAAAGTCACGATGCTCTCCTTGTAAAACTGCTCCTTGACAGCCTGAAGGCGAACCACAACTTCAGCAGTACAACGGCTGGGGTCCGTAGCAATCGCGTCACTCATAGGACCTGAGGACAGTTTCTTACAAGCCCCTCAGGCTCCACTCTCCCCAAAGTCAAGGGAACAACACTCCCCACTTCACCTCCAGCCTGGCCACCACTGCCCCTGGACGCCCTCTGGCCTCTTGCCTGTCTTGCCCGGCTCTCCTTCAGTTTCAATAGCTTTCCCCCACATCCCGTCAACTGGGGCTGGCCCAGCCCTGTCCCCTCATGCTGCCTGTCCCTTTTCCTCTCCAAGCCTCCCCCACACCAAGGTCCAGCCAGCCTTCTCAAAGTTTTAGTCTTTAAGTTATAGGTTTTAAGTATTATAGGTCAATAGTCACTTATGTTTGTCATACTCATTAGGCTAATTAGGTTCTTTAGATACATAGAGATTGTATTCTATGTTGTATTTATATAGATAGATAATCTTCAATCACTTCAAAAAACTGTAGAACATGGTATTTAAATAACTTTGGGATCTATTGCCATGAGACATAATTGCTCCTGGCAGCACAGATCTATTTCTAAGAGAACATTTAACACCAAAGATACTGTACTGGGAGCTTGTTTTCTTCTTGGTACAACTGGTCTTTGAGCAAGGAACAGCCAATGCCTCAACCACTGACAAAGTGCATAATATCCTGACTGGTCAAGCAAGACACAAGAAAAATAGTCTGTCAAATCTTGCAAGAGCAGATAAGATGGTTTTAAAAAACTTACCTGCCTATGAAAATGGTCTGTCAGGTATTCTAGGCTTTAGCCAAACTTGGTTGCTTCAACATTGCAAATGAGACATTGGGTGATTGTCCAGGTAGCCAGTTGCCTCTGCTTAATTATACTTTCTGCCTACTCAACTAATATTATCTCCCTTCTCAGACCTTCAAAAGGTTGAAGATTAGATATTCATAGTTATATTCCTCTTCTGATATAGCCAAACCATTTCTAATGCAAAACTTAGACTCAGGATAAATGATTATTAAAATATTTAGAATATGCTTCTTGCTTGATATTGTTTATGTTGGTTGTAATTCTGCTTTTATATTTTATATCTGTTCTTAGTATTTATGGTTTTGTATTGGTTTTGGAACTCTCTTATTTAGACAAAAGGGAAGGTGATGGGGAAGCCCCTTCTGCCAATGGCCTTTGGGAGGCTGGACCAGGTTGGGGCATGACTTTTGGGTTCCCAAAAAAGCTGCCTTCTGGTCCAGCTCTGCTCTCTTCTTCCCACGCTCCACACTTTGAAACTGGACCCTCATTCCTGTTCTATGCGTTTTCCCCCTAATAAATAAGCACCTTAAAATATACCATTTCAAAGTCAGCTTAGAATTATCTGACTCGTACTTCCCCTGTTTTTAAACATTCAGCTTCATAGGGTGAAATTAGTCTCTGGGAATGTTTTCTTTTTTACTTTTTGAAATATAAATAAATTCAATGTACTACATGATAACTGTATTTCATTGAAATCTGTAGGCGTCCACCTTCTCCAACTCTTATTTTATTACTTTGTGTCATGTCTCACTGTTGGCTAATTTAGTTAGGATTTACCAAAGGAGAACACATTGATCACTTTTATACATTATTCTTTTCACCTCTGTTTCACTAATTTACTTTAACATTTTAAATTTGGATTTTAAAGCACTTGAACCCTGCCTCTTCCAATTTATTTTCATCAGTAAAGAACATAGGGGCTCCATATATTTGTGTTTTCTATAAAATGTGAGCAAGGAAGGACCCAGGTAGTTCTCTTTATAAGTTGAATTCTCTTGTTTTGGAGATATTTCATGTTTAATGTCTCCCCCTGAAAAAATTGCAAGCTTTTTGCCAGGGTTCACTTTCTGCCCACAATTTTTCAATTTCATCTTTACTTAGTGGTACTTCAGTTTCTGCTGGGTCAATCCTTCCCAACTGATGAAGTCTCAATTTTCTTTTTTGTATTAATTCAGAGATCATTTCTTCATGAGTTATCAATTCTTTACTTGGTTTATGTGATAACAAGTTCCATTCTAAGATATATTACCTTCACTCTGCATTAAAATTCCTTTGAAAGATCACCAGCTGATGTTCCCTGTTCTTTTACGATCAGAATTGTTGCTTACTTTTCTTTGTAATTCCTTCTAATACTTTTCCCAGAAACATACATTAACACATGGTTTGTTCTGAGATTGGAGGAATATTTTTTTTTGTGTGTGTGTTTTCTTTTTTTTTTTAATTGAGAAAAGAAAAAAAAAAAGTTTCCACCTCCTCCCAGCCTCCCATTTCCCTCCCCCTCCTCCCA
>NC_022034.1:20578601-20595969 GCF_000317375.1 Microtus ochrogaster | reverse complement strand
CATTTGGACTTGAGTTTTGTGCATGGTGATAGATATGGGTCTATTTTCATTCTTCTACAGGTTGACATACAGTTATGCCAGCACCATTTGTAGAAGATGCTTTCTTTCTTCCATTGTATACTTTTGGCTCCTTTATCAAAGATGAGGTGTTTATAGGTTTGTGGGTTAAAATTCAGGTCTTCTATACAATTCCATTGGTCGACTTCTCTGTTTTTATGCCAGTACCACACTGTATTAATCTGAGTATATTTTTGCTGTAACAAATCACATCCCCATAAATTTGACATTTTGCTAGACATATAAGTCTCTAATTTTTCTCTTTGACATTCTGGCTATATACATTTGATCTGTCTCACACTTCATTTTATCTGCAATAATGTTCAAAACATAAAAACTGACCATTTACCTCCTGAAAAGGTCAATTTGGATGTGAAGCTTCTGGTGCAATTACTGTGACATCCGCAACTATGTCTACAAAATCTTCAATGATAACATCATTTATTTGTATTTTTAATTTTGGTCTTTGTTCATTTAAAATTTGTCAAAATATTTTGAGTTATCATTTTTCTTGATTTCTTTGTTCTTTCCTCTATATCTTTTCTACCATCGAGAATAGTATGGCTTCTTATTATAACCATTTGACTCTAATTTATCAGGTAAGCGTTTTCCTCCATGGATACAAGAAACGAATGAACTGAAGTTGGCATTGGGGATTGTAAGGGACACCTCAAAGAGTTTCCTGATGGCAAGAGGTTATATTAGCTATTCTTTGTCCAATGCCTACCTTTGTGACATCTGCATAATCCAGAAGTGAGAGACATTCTGTTTAAATTATACTTAGAAAATTCATTTATTCTAGAGATGCCCTGTTTACTGTCCATTTTAAGGTGATCATATTTAGCACAATTGAAACACTTGACAGTTCTAATTTTCTTCAATCCTCTGGAAATCACCTCTTCTATCCATGTATCCTCATGGTCATGAGATTCAGTGTTGACTTTATCTCATATGGCTTACCTCTCCTTTTATATTGTGCATTCACATTTTCAAAAGCCATACATTAAATTATTATTTTTTCTAGTTTCTGAATCTGGTGTCATTCTATTTACTGCTGAAGTCAGTCTTTGCAAGCAATATATGAAGGCTTTTATTTGGGCCCTGTATAACTTTAGTAAGTGACACAATTTTCTTTCCTACTTCTCTAATTCTGTCTCAAGCATTCAAAGCTGCTGTGTGGTATAAATCCAGGGTGTGGTCATCATATAGATATTGCCTTTATACATCAGCATAATTTCCCTTTATATGAAGTTGGTCTTGGGGGATTTCTATACCAGAACAATTACTGCATTGTTCAACGGTCTTAGCATCATCTTTTCACAATGTCTTTCAATGTAATTAAGGACCAGGCTCAAAGACAACTCTAAACAAATCTCTTCAGTCTCTAGAAATAATTCTATTTCAAGTTGACTATGAGTTTAACATCTGCTTCATAAAATGTTAATACATTCCATATAAGAATAGCATTTCCCTGAATGTCCATAAATCTAACATTTCCACGGGAGTCCATTTACGTCTAGCACAGCTGTTATAGGAGGTTGTTTGGTCCCAGCTTCCCAGACTTAACCACACAGAAACTGTATTAAGTACAACACTTCATGGCCTATTAGCTTAGGCATATTTCTAGCTCACTCTTATCTGTTAAATTAACCCATTTCTATTATTTTATATTTTACCATGAGGCTCATGGCCTACCAGCAAGTTTCCAGCTGGTGGCTAGCATCTTTCTCTTCTGAAAGATCCATGGCATATCATTGACTCCAATTCTTGGAGTCAATTCTCCCAGCATTCAGTTTAGTTTTCCCCACCTACCTCTATTCTGCCCTGCACAGGCTCTAGACAGTAACTTTGTTAACCAATGGTATTCACAACATACAGGAGGAATTCCACATCACACAGTCTTTTGATATATATCATTTGACAGTTCCTATTAGGTAATTAGATAAATTAAAGTTGGTTGTTGTAAAATTTTAGGCTGTTCTTCTCTAACCTTAAAATGCAACACTAAAATTCATTCTCCATTAAATTCTTCTATTCTTCTGTGAGAATCTATATATCTCTATGAACTGGTTTATTAAGTTTCTCTAAAACCTGTATCTTAGCACTCAACTTAACCAACTTTTTTATTGATAAAACAAAAATAATAAAATTTATAATGCTTATAATTGACACTACCTAAGTTCTCTCCAATTTAGTATTCCTCTCATTTAATTTTTCCATTTTCAAGCTGTCAACCATATTATCATAAAGAATCTTAAATCCCTCCAGAATAATAGTGTTTCCCCTTTTAATATGGAAAAAAAACTCTCTCTTTTAACTAATTACTTTTTTTAAAGAAATTCCCAATTATTTTACCAAATCTTTCCAAAATGTCTGTGAACAGTGAGGCATAGATCATCTGGTTATAGAAAATAAACAACGAAGAGCTTGGCCAACAAGAAGTGCCACTGGTAGCATGTAGCTATAAGTTAAAAGTAGCAGCCTGATATGAGTGGATATAGGGAAGCCTGGCTACCCATGGTGGAAATAGAGAGAGAACCCGTAGTTTGAAAAACATACACAGGATTGTGAGGAAAACGCACGTGTGGTACGGTAATATGAGAAATATTAATAGAGAGATAATTTTTATTCAACAGTGACTTATAATTAAAATAAAACAATATCAAAAATAAATTATTTCTGAACTTATTACAGGATCATCTAAGACTGAGTAAAATGTAGTTAGAAAAAAAATATTCAATTTTTAACAAAAATGAACCAAAACAGAGGCCAAGTATCTGAAGAGTATCAAGAGAATTGCAACAGTATCTACAGAAAGATATTAAATAGGGCAAAATCAGGTGATCAAAACTGTTTTATAATTTGTTTTATTTTTAAGATAATTCATATAAAACATGAAAAAATACAATAAGTTATGAAAATTAATGACAGTGGATCATATCTGGGTATCAGAGAAACTTCAACACTCCTGGCACAATTTAATAGAGATTTAAGGTATTAGGCATACAACCTTTGTAGAAACAAAATCATCAGTCTAACCCAATAATGAATCTTGTGAGCAACAATAATGACTAACTTTGTGAGATATTCTCACTGGTACAATAGTAGTATGAATACTCTAAGAGTAACCAACAACATTCTGATTACATTTAAGGTATGGTTCATATGGAGATATATTATTTACTCAAGACTATAACTTTAAAGACAGTAATTTCTAGGAGAGAACTACTAATATTATTATGCAGAATTGAAACAATATTAAACCAATATATAATTATCTATCATTATACCAACACATACAGCCACTTATCAACTTTTATCAGAGAAACTACTGTTTGAAGTAAATGGTGATTGATGCAGAGACACACAACTGACAAAAGTGCAAATAAGAGGCTAAAAATATTCAATCTCTAATAGAAAATATAAGTTTTACTTGGCTTTTATATTGATTCATGCACCATGACCAAAAAGTAGGAAAGGGTTTATTTGGTTTACACTTTCATATTGCTGACCATCATTGAAAGAATTCAGGACAGGAAGTCAAACATTGCATAGACTTGGAGGTAGGAAATAATACAGAAGGAAAAGAAGAGGGCTCAGCCTGCATTTTTATAGAACCGGGATCCACCAGCACAGGAATGGAACCACCCACAATGAGATGGGCCCTCACCCAACAACATTAAACACTAATTAAGAACCTTCATCCGGCGAAGGAAGGAGATAGAGCCAGAGAAACCCAAATGGGAGCATTGGACTGAGCTCCCAAGGTCCCGTTGAAAAGCAGAAGGAGGGAGATGAGCAAGGAAGTCAGGAACATGAGAGTTTGGTCTACCCACCGAGACAGTGTGTCTGAGCAAATAGGAGCTCACTAAATCCAACTGGACTGGGACTGAGTGAGCATGGGATCAAACTGGACCCTCTGAATGGGACTGACAATTGGGGCAGACTGAGAAGCCAATGATAATGGCATTGAGATTTGTCTCTACTGCATGTACTGGCTTTTTCGGATCCTATTCTATTTGGATGCATACCTAAGCCTGGATGGAGAGGGGAGGGTCTTGCCCTCTCTTAGAACTGGAGGGGGAGAAGGGGAGGGAAAGTGGGGGAGCGGGAGGGAAGTGGGAGGAGAGGAAGTGGAACTTTTGATTGGTATTATTTAGAAAGTAATTTAAAGAAGAAAAAGTAAATGTCTTACAGCCAGATCTTATGGAGGAAATCTCTCCTTTCAAATAACTCTAGGTTAAGCAGCACAACTTAAACTATCAACTTGAAACACAAATACATCACTATGAAGCCACAACGTTTCTTTTCATATTCATCACTAGAATTGCACATCAAAAATATACATAACATAGATTTGTCGACTCACATCTCTAATCCAATAGCAGAGGTATAGAGATCATTGTGAATTTGAGGTCAACCAGATCTAAAACAGCAGTATAGGACAGCCACAACAATAAAACCAATCAAAAGTAACACAAATAACTTTAAAATTCCCACAGTACTTACAAATTCAAAGACAATATATTTTCAGTTGCTTTAAAATATCCAATCTCTCTAAACTCTCTTTAAAAATATCTAATCTCTCTAAATTCTCCTTAAAATATCTAATCTCTGTAAGCCCCAAAATCTCTTTTAAAGTCTAAAGCTGTTCAATGGTAGGTTTCTGTAAAATCAAAATAAAATTAAATCATTCTTATTTCAATATGTAAAAACAAGGTCATAGTCCCAGTCAAATAAAAGAAGACACAAATTCCTCCAACTGTAAAAGCAACACAATGTCCAATGTCTGAAATCCACTCATTATCTTCCGTGTTTCTACAAAACGTCTGGGATCCTCTGATGCACCTTGGATGCATGTTCACCATTAACCTATCACAGGCTCTCTTCATAGTGTTAAGCCTCAATATTTCTGCATGACCACTTCAATCCTTTGTCTTCAACTGCTACTGACATGGCACCTTTGACAATACCCTCTCCTGGCCTCTCACAGTGTCTTACAGAATACTTGAGCAAACTTGCCTGCCAAAAGGAACCCGATTATTTCCTTTGTGGTTAATAGCTAGGAAGAACAAGTTAGGTGAGACTTCTGAGGTAAAAGTGGAACTCAGGAAGAATCTAGGCATGAGAGACACAGGGAGATGAAGAACAAGGATGTACATAGAGAGGTGGAAGAGATGAAAAGGCCATGTGACAGAACATAGATTAACAGAAAGAGGTTCATTTAAATTATAACAGCTACATTGGAACAAATCTAAGCTAAAGGACAAACTTTATAATTAATAAGAAGTCTCCATGTCATCATCTGGGGAATCGTGTTTCAAAGAAAGTCCAGCTACAAACAGTTCCAAGCCTTATTTATTCTTCATCACCCTTCATGCATTCAAAACTGATACAAGGACTCTCCCACTACCAAGTTTTACTGCTAGTTGAAAGCAAAACCAAGGTTGTCTCTGGAACATAGATTTTGTGTGGTGACTCTCAGGAAACATTTTCCAGAAGACTTCAATGAATTTTAACCAATTAACCAGCATTAAGTACCCCACGAAAGGCAAATATTTTGCTTTAATAGTTATAGTATTTTGTTAATCATAGCTTTTTCTTCATCTCCAGATAACCAGAACGACATAATCTTAAATCAAAATATCAAACATGGCCGGGCGGTGGTGGCGCACGTCTTTAATCCCAGCACTCGAGAGGCAGAGACAGGAGGATCTCTGGGAGTTCGAGGCCAGCCTGGTCTACAAGAGCTAGTGCCAGGACAGGCACCAAAGCTAACAGAGAAACCCTGTCTCGAAAAACCAAAAAAAAAAAAAAAAATATCAAACATGATAGTCTTCAAACTTTGCTCTGAAACTTCACAAGCCAGGCATCCATTTTTTAGCCTGCTTTCAACTTTATCTTCCCATCTCCTAAAGAACATTCCACTGAGCTCTTAACACTCAATAGCCTTTCTAATCCAAAGTTCTAATGTGTTTTCAACCCCCACAACAAATCATGGTGTGATCCATCAAATCAATATCCAACTCCTGGTACCAACTTGTCAGTTAATTTTCTATTTTTTGCAATGAAACACCATGAAAAAGAAACATGTTAGGGAGGAAAGAGTTTATTTGGGTTATACTTCTATATTCAAATGAAGTAAAAACAGGAACTCAAACAGTGCAGATACCTAAAGGTAAGAGCTGAAGCAGAAGTCATGGAGGGGTGGTGCTTACTGTCTTGTTCATCATGACTTGTTTAGCCTGATTTCTTGTAGAACTCAGGGCCACAAGCCCAGAGATGGAAAAAAAAATCATCATGTGCTAGACCCTCCTCCATCAATCACTAATTAAATAAATGTCATATAACCAGATACTTTGGCAGTATTTTCTTAATTGAGATTCTGTCGTTTTAGAAAATTCTAGCTTATGTGATGAGTTGACAGAAGAATAGCCAGCATGATGTATTTCACAGTCCTCTTCCAAATCTTCAAGGGTCATTGTGAAGAGAGAATAGGTAATAAGCCATAAATGTTGGCTCTGATAACGCAAATAAAATTGTATCCTCTAGAGGCAATGGGGCTGCTGAATTTAGGAATTCACAGTTGCTTTGACAACATTTTCAAGACAGGTGCAAGCCCATGCCAGACAAAATCTCAGCACAGAAAGAGGAATGACTTCAGATTTTACCCTCGCCAAGAAACTATTGGCAATACTTAGCTCTTGGGAGAGAGATGATCAAATTCATCATAGAGTGTAACCCTTGATAACTCTATGATGCTCCAGTGAAAGGGGAAACATCCAAGAATTTGGGCAATACAAATGAAACTTAATGGTGGGGAAAAATTTACAAATTTGGAAGGAAAATGGTTGTGGATCTGGGTAGCATTGAAAGAAGAAGGGCGAATACAATCAAAACATACAAAGGTATCAAAGCACTAATGAAAATATTAACATTTGAATAATAGAATTATACACTCAATGTGACTTATAGTACCCAAATGCACACAAGTGAAATGGAGGCACCCTGCACAAAGGAACACTGAACAGAAGACTTACATACACAGGTTTCAAATATTTTGAAATACAGAGAGTAAACATGTCAACCTAGGATTTCTATACACAGAAAAATGCCATGCAAAATAATTAAGAATAAAGAAACAACTTTTCCAGGAGACAAAATAAAGAGAATTTATCACCAGAAAACAGTAACAGGAAGAAAATCTGCAGTAATTTTTCTAGAAAAAAGATGGAATAAAATACTGTCAGAAAATTGTATACACAAAATTAAATACAAATATTTAAAATTAGTAAGCTGAAAATATTACCTTATTTTAAATCACTCTTAAAAAAGCAGATTTTCCAGTGCAAATGACCAAATACTTATTATAAAGTTTATATATAAGGTTTGTTAGAGATAAATACATGAAAGTAAAGAGAAAACTGAGATATAGTCATAAGATATTTATAATATGCATAATCTAATATTTTATTATTTGAATTCAGTTTATAGGTTATGTAGATCTTAAAACTGAGTAGACAATAGAAAGCAAAACTAAAAGTGAAAGCTAATCTGAAACAGGAGATATTAAACTGAAAGACTACCCAATTCTTACATACATGGAATTCAGAAATAATGGAAATGTTGGATATGTTGGAAATAGCATGGTAAAGCTCTTGCTTTAACTTTTCTTTCTCTGTTAGTAATTTTAGATAAATTTAAATTAGTTTTCTAATCAATCAAATTATTAGAAATTATTAAGTAGATGTTCACTCTACAGTGTTCCATTTCACATATGGATAAGTTGATGGCAGTAATTTAAAGTGGAAAGAAGCACCTCAGAACACCAAAATAAAAAATGGTTGGAGTGGTCATGTCAATATCAGACAGTTTGAAGTGTTTAAAATAGAATGATAGGAATATAGATGTATCCTCCAAGTGTGACAATAACACCCAATAGTTATTTATTATTGAAAAAATGAAAAGGTTCTCATAATCACATTAAGCAACGTAACTCTAAAAACATAAACACATATACAAAATAACATTAGAAATTAAATTGAAGAATATAAAAATTGTACCTATAAAATTTTAAAACTTTTCAACTAAAGTTTTTACCATTTATGTCTAAGGGATATGTTCTTATAATATTCATCCATCATGATCCTTATATCCGCATCAAATCCTCATTAACTGCCTCTTATCATCTAAACTAGTCTTTTACTTTCTAGACTTTTTCTTTGTGTATAGGGAGATACAGATTCTATATTATTATGATTGTGATAATCATTCCATATACAGAAAATATCATTGTATAGTTCTATTCTCCTCTCATCCTCTGTTCCTTTAAATAATTGTATTCACTTTCTTGGATTTTATATGGCTCTTTCAGTGCTGATTATATAAAGCTTAATTTTGCAAAGGACTACAAGGAATATGGGAATTATGACTGGTCAAAGTGCTGAGAAGTAGCAACTGTTGACCTCATATATTACCTACTTGACCGGAGAGGTCAGTAGTAGTTCCTTATTCTCAGCACCTTGATTCCAACATTCCATGTTGTTCTCTGAAAAATGAAGCTTCTCTTACTCAAGCTGACAGTAATATTAGCCTATGTGAATAAAGATATATTCATATGTATTTGCTATATGTCCATCAAAAAATGTCAAGTACTCAGCCATGACCTATGAACCCCTCAGCTATAGGTTTTGATCAATATCAAGCATATATATTCCTGTGGAGCAGGATTCAAATCCAATAGGAAAGCATTTGGTTAGCTTCTGGAGGGCATATTTTGCCTGGTAGTCAGAGTTATACCATAAATAATCATAGCTTAGAAACACCATTAATGCCACTTTTCTCTTCTTAGCCTATATACCATATTCTAGTACAATGCACATCTCCAGACCACAGAAGCTTCTAGCTCAGTTCCAACTGGATGTTTCTGTTTTTTCTATCAAAAGTGTGTTGTATGTAAATCAAAAATAGTCTACCACCTAGCATTAATGAGAAACCAAAAAAAAAAAAAAGGTCTGTATGGCTTTGAGGGCCACTGGAATCCCTCTAGACAAACACTGACAGGGTTTTTACTTAAAATTTTTGGATGGAGAGCAGCATTAAAAACCTACACCATTCCAAATGTAGAGCTTATCATATCTTCAAAGATCGTGAGTTCACCAAGATAGACCATCTTTTTACCAAGGAACTTCAACAAAATATAAGATTAGGTGGTTCAGCAGCTAAGAGCACCACACCTCCATAGAAAATTAGACACAAATGCACAGGTATTGAAGTCAAATAATAACCACAAACAACAGTGTGATATAATTTAAATGAAATGAGAACAAAGGTACAACATTAAGAGCTAAGATAAAATTAAAAGTACTTTGATAAGGATTTTTAGGAATATAGGATTTGGTGTATTGGAAAATTAAAATATAATTGTATAGTAGCTTATTACTCTTATAAAAAGACTAAGAATATTTAAATACATTTCAAATTAAACAGATATATGAAAATGAGAAATAATAGTAAAAAAAATTGTAAATCAAATACACTTTTAAAAAGACCAAAGCTGAAACTTTGAAACAAAATACTATGTCTCTAGAGCATAAAATACCACTGAATGTACATATTGCCAGCAGAGGAATAAAGATTGGTGTATTCTTGCTGATTTGAGAGAATGGATATAATAACTGGAAAATGCTTTTACCAGGATAATGTAAGTTCATTTGTCACATAATTAGCAGTAATAGTCATATTCCTTGAAAATCAAAAGTTTCTGCATAAGACAGAGATAATGAATGAGCTTCTAGACAAAACCAGTAGAAAAAACTCTGACTGAGAAAAGATCAGGACTATAGGGCATAGAAGCTCTATTAGCCACGTGTGAATTACAACAGAAAATTCTGCCTCAGAAGGTAGGTGAAATATAAATGCTTACCCAAAACCTTTATATAACTTTATCCTCCGACCATTTTCCCTTAGCGAGCATTACACAACATCAATAGTATATAAGTGTATCAAAATCAGATATCAAAGAGAAATCATGCATCTTGAGTTCAGAAAACAATGGGAATGCATTTTCAAAAACAATTAACTTAAATCATTTTGTCAGCATAATAACGATAAAGCCAGTGATAATATTTACTTTAAACACATACTATAAAAATGAAAACAAAACTATTATGGTCTCTTTACATTAAGATGTCAACATTTGAAAGTAATGTAAACCTGTGAACAGGACTAATCTCTTTATTTTATTTTTGTTAAATATTATATAAAATAACTAGGATTTTCCCAAGGCTTTTACTGTGTTTTGTTTTAGTATCTGCTTGGTGCAGCCTAACTGGTTACTGACTGAGCAAGAACTTTTCTTTGCTTGCATTTCATGTTGCTATCTATTTCTGTCAACTACTACTATGAATTCACTTTTCCTGAAATTGGTGATTAAATTCCATGGGAAGAATTCAGTCTTAAGTTTATGGCACACTGTTTACAACTTATTATGATGGTTAAGCATGACTTGAAACTGAATTGAATCAAGAAACACTCAGATATATTTCAGAAAATGTCCACAAGGGCTAATCAAAGCAAGAAAAAGCCTTGAATGTAATTTGTACCCTTCCTTAGGCTGACAGTACAGAGAGATGAAAAGGGAAAGACAAGAAAGAAATGGATGTAGATATTTTCTGTTTCCTGACTTCAGTATTCCCTGATCTGCTTTCCTCCACATTCAATATCATGGTGGATAAAAGGTCATGAAAGGGAGAACCTGCATATAGTTGTGACCCCTTGTCTCTGTACCTAAAAAACTAACTATAATAAGCTTTCTAATAAAAATAACAAAAGTAGTTTCTGACTTCGGTGTTTGGGAGTAAGTTGTGGTCCCCCATATTATGCAAAGACAAATTTATGATTTGTTACTTAAATACCTTTATGATTGAAAAAATATATTGCACAAGGAAAGGAACCAAAAGATCAAATTCTAATTTATCGACAAATTTTACAATCTATCTATCTTTTATTAGCAAATTACATTTACCTGATTCATCTACATTACCTGTAAAGCTTCTTTGAAATCAGTCCTGATCCAATTTTTAATTCTGCCACTTCTTCCTCAGTGCTTTTTAGAAACTCTTAATTTTTTTCTTTTTTATTGATTTTATTGAGCTATACATTTTTCTCGGCTCCACTCCCTTCCTCTCCCCTCCCCTTCTACTCTCTCCCATAGTCCCTATGCTCCCAATTTAATTAGGAGATCTTGTCTTTTTCTACTTTCCATATAGATTAGATCCATGTATGTCTCTAGTAGAGTCCTCATTGTTTCCTAGGTTCTCCAGAATTGTGATTTATGGACTGGTTTTCTTTGTTTTATATCTAAAATCCATTAATGAGTGACTACATGTGATAATTGTCTTTATGGGTCTGGGTTACATCACCCAATATAATGTGTTCTAGATCTATACATTTGCCAGCACATCCCAAGTTGTCATTATTTTTTTCTGCTGTATAGTATTCCATTGTGTAAATATACCACATTTTCCAAAAATATCAAATGGAAAAAAGAAAGCATATTCAACAAATGGTACTGGCATAACTGGATATCAACATGTAGAAGCATGGAAATAGATCCATATCTATCACCATGCACAAAATTCAAGTTCAAATGGATCAAAGACCTCAAAATAAAGCCAACCACACTCATATAATAAACCTCATACAATAAAAACTCTTAATTTTTAAGCAAAGTAGCAGGAAAATCAACTGATCCCACAGAATTATGGTGATAGAAGTAGACATACAACCATTTAATTTAGTATCCATTCAGCTTTACTTACTGTGATCATGAAGTTTTATCATCAACTTGACTGGATGTAGAATCAGCTAAGAAAAAGTATTTTCTTGCCTGCCTATGATTTGTTTTCCAGACTGGGTAAACTGATGTGAGAAGACACTCCCTAAATGTGTGTAGCATTTCCTGTGTTAGGACTTCAGACTGTATGAAAAAAGAGAAAGCGTGTCGAGTATTTCATTGTTCTCTTCTTCCTGGCTACATTGTAATGTGATTAGCTATCACATACTCCTACATTGGTCTTCCGATCATTATTTGATGAAAGCATTCAAACTGTAGCCTGAAAGAAATTATTTCTCTTTTGGTTTCTTCTTGCTAGGTATTACGACACAACAGTGAGAAGAATAATTGATGCAACTATTATTTTTTTTCAGTCAAATGTAATAAACATCTGAAAAAGTACTGCAAAATATAAATTTATGCTGGGTGGTGGTGGTACACACCTTTTATCCCAGCACTCTGGAGGCAGAGGGAGGTGGATCTCTGTGAATTCAAGGCCAGCCTGAGCTACAAGTGCTAGTTCTAGGCCAGGCTCCAAAGCTACAGAGAATCCCTGTCTTGAAATTTACTAAAATATATCAAATTTAGAATAACATGATAGCATTCTCTCCTTCTGTCCCAATATACATTTGAAATCTTAAGTAATAACATTATAATCATTAAGTAAACATATTTATCATTTCACTTCATTTTACCTGAAGTTACTAGAATAATAAATTTTCATCTTCTTGTCTATAACTTTAACCAGATTTTTTAAACTAAATGTCATATATTTATGAGACTATTGGTATCGGTCTTTGTTTATTGATACAAATTTAAGGTCAATTTTGTTGTATGTATATTTCTGCTCTTGATTAAGGGATTGTGTTTGTGTAGCTCATTTAAAAATGTAAGGTATAATTAAGAAATATAGGTCAATACATCGTCATTTATAATAGTCAAGTTATAGTCATGTTGGTTAGGTTTTCTAGACATATAAAGATATATTTCAGATAGATAGGTATTCTACAAATATTTCAAAGACCTTCAGAACATGGCATTTAAAATGTTTTAAGACCTTAGGACTTTTCATGATAATGAGACACATCTTCTCCTGGCAGCACCAATTTACTTCAAGAGGAAGATAGGCATTAAAGAGGCTCTTTATGGAACTGGATACACATTTGGGAAAGAAACTGCTCTTGCCTGGACTGTTGATGAACTGGACATGCAAGACCCACAGAGAAATGACTGTTGAACTTGCCTAAAGATGAGACTACCCTTTGGCATTCCTGATTCATGAAAGTTTCTGCTAGACATTCTACAAGACACAGAAGAAAGTGACTGACAAACTGTCAATATAGGTGGAACTGTCTTTGAAATTTCCTGCTTCCTGGAAAAGTTTATTGGATACTATGGACCTCTAGACTAAAGTTGGATGCCCCAATGGTACAGAACAACTTTGGGTGACTGTCCAGGCAGTGAGATGTCTCTGTCAATTCTGGAAATTTGGAAGTTGCTTACAATGCCCTTTCAGTTTACTTAGGTAATATTATATCATTCTGAAGTTTTTGATGTAGCTGAAGAATTTATAGTTAAAATTATAATTTTCCTTAGATATGATAAAAGATAAAATAGATATAATATTATAACTGTAATTCTTGCTTGAAACCCATTTTGTTATATATAATATTTCTGTGTTAAAATTAAACCTTCTTTTTAATTTAAACAGAAAAGGGGAGGTGTTGTGGGATTCCCCTCTGTATGCTGTGAAAACCATTGATAAATAAAGAAACTGCCTTGGCCTGTTGATAGGGCAGAATTAGGTAGGTATGGAAAACTAAACTGAATGCTAGGAGGAAAAAGGCAGAGTCAGAGAGAAGCAATGTAGCACTGCTGGAGACCGACACTAGAACTTTACTGGTAAGCCACAGCCACATGGTGATACACAGATTAATGGAGACAGGCTAAATTTAGTTTTAAGAGTTATCCAATAAGAAGCTAGAGCCAATGAGCCAACTAGTGATTTAATTACTACAGTTTCTGTGTAATTATTTCAGGTTCGAAATGCCAGGCAGCAAGGAAACAAACAAGTGGCCTATTACTAAATGTGCCTAAATATGTATGTGTGTGTGTGTGTGTGTGTGTGTGTGTGTGTGTGTGTGTGTAAAAGGGAGAGACAGATAGACAGAAAGACAAAGATAGAGAGGCAGTAAGACAGAGAAACATACAGAAACACAACACATATACACAAACACACATTGCACATGCAGAGAGAGAGAGTCATGAACATAATGTGGTACATATGTTGAGGTCATGGGTCATGTAACAACTTTCAAAGGTCAGTTTTCTTCCTTCATCATATGTTTCAGGATCATATTAGATTTTCAGGATAAAAGACAGCAGCTAGTGAGCTAAGTTTCTGGTTCCTAATCTTTCAAATTAGCCACATGCATTTAACATTTTAGTAAATACTGTGTAGCAGAAATGTTACTATTTCCCAATAAGCAAAGAAAAATTAAATAGAATATTTTTTCAAGGTCATGGGTATACATCAGAAAAACAGAAATTTAAGTTTAGAATTTTCTTATTCATTCCAGATACTCTTATCAGGAGTATTTGGACTCTATATGTTTCTTGTCATAAGAATATAAAGTTGGTATTATATTGAAATTCCAATAGGGAAGGTGAAATTCATTTCCAGATACCTTAAGTCTTCTAAATCTAAGAATAAGCATAAAGCATAAATTGCCAATAGGTTTGAAATATAGTAAGTGAATAATCTAAGGTAATATTATTTTAAATATTATTGGTGTTTAAAAGATTTAATTATAAGGTATGACTTCAACAGAAATCTTTGTTGTGAATACCTGTATGGTAACCAAGACAAAAATTAAAACTGTTTATTTTAAGTGATACTGGTAATATAAGCAAAGAACAGGCAAGTGTATTATCACTGAGAGGTTATCTTCTCCCAAAATTTTATATTTTATCTTCTTCGTTTGTTCTTTTTTTTAAAAAGTGCCAGTGCATGTTTTGACTGCATGTATGTTTACAAGCGCAAAGGTATGTCTGGTGCCCATGGAAGCTAGAAGTTGGTTTTCCGATACAAAATGGATCTGTGGTTAGAGATTTTTTTTAATTGATTTTTATTGAGCTCAACATTTTTCTCTGCTCCCCTCCCTGCTTCTCCCCTCCCCTTCAACTCTCTCCCAAGGTCCCCATGCTCCCAATTTGCTCAGGACATCTTGTCTTTTTCTACTTCCCGTGTAGATTAGTTTTATGGATATCTCTGTTAGGGTACTCATTGTTGTTCAGGTTCTCTGCATTTGTGGGCTGGTTTTCTTTGCTTTATGTTTAAAAATCAATTATGATTTCCCTCCCACATCCCCCCACTTCCCCTCCCTCTCCAGTTCAAAGAGCAGTCAGGGTTCCCTGCCCTGTGTGAAGTCCAAGGTCCTCCCCCCTCCATCCAGGTCTAGGAAAGTGAGCATCCAAACAGAGTAGGCTCCCACAAAGTCAGTACATGCTGTAGGATCAAAACCCAGTGCCATTGTTTTGGCACTCATTGTCCGCCAGGTTCGGAGAGTTTGGTTTGATCACATGCTCCATCTGTCCCAGTTCAGCTGGCCTTGGTGAGCTCCCATTAGATCAGCTCCAACATCTCAGTGGGGGGTGCACCCCTCCTGGTCCTGACTTCCTTGCTCATGTTCTCCCTCCTCCTGCTTCTCATTTGGACCTTGGGAGCTCATTCTAGTGTTCCGGAAATGGGAGGTGGGGAGGAGGTGGAAATTTTTAATAATAATAATAATAAAATAAAGTTAAAAAAAGAGAAGCACTTGCTTCAAACACTTCAAAGCATAAATAAATAAATATTAAAATGGATGATTGTATTTTCACTATAAAACTATTTCAAAAATATTTTTTGTATTGTAATAATATATTAAAATTCATATCTTGAGAGAAAATTTAAAAAGTCAGTTATGAGTCAGTACATGTGATAATTGTCTTTCTGGGTCTAAGTTACCTCACTCAAAATGATGTTTCTAGTGCTATCCACTTGCCTGCAAAATTGAAGATGTTATTTATTTTCTGCTGTGTACTATTTTTTGCTGTGTAAATTTACCACATTTTCCTTATCCATTATTCGGTTGAGGGACATTTAGGTTGTTTTCAGGTTCTGGCTGTGATAAACAATTCTGCTTTGAATGTAGCTGAGCACATGTCCTTGTGGCACAATTGAACATTTTTTGGATGTATATTCAAAAGTGGTATTACTGAGTCTTGAGGAAGGTCATTTCCTAATTTTCTGAGAACTCACTACATTCACATCCAAAGGAACTGTACCAGCTTGCGTTCCCACCAGCAATGCAGGAGTGTTCCCTTTACCCCACAACTTCTCCAGTTGTTTTCAGTGTGTTTGATCTTGGCCATTCTTACAGGTATAAGATGGAGTTCAGAGTTGTTTTGATTTGCATTTCTCTGATGACTAAGAATGTTGAACGTCTCCTTAAGTGTCTTTCAGCCATTTTATATTTCTCAGTTGAGAATTCTCTATTTAGATCTGCACTCCTCTTTTATTGGATTATTTGTTCTTTTGATGACCGATCTCTTGAGTTCTTTGTATTTTTTGGAGATCAGATCTCTGTCTGATGTGGGGTTAGAGAAGATCTTTTCCTATTCTGTAGGCTGTTGTTTTGTCTTGTAGACCATGTACTTTGCTTTACAGAAGCTTTTCAGTTTCAGGAGGTCCCATTTATTAATTGTTTCTCTCAGTGTCTGTGCTCCTGGGGTTATATTCAGGAAGTGGTCTCCTGTGCCATTGTGTTCAAGTGTATTTCCCAATTTCTCTTCTAATAGGTTCTATGTGACTGGCTTTATGTAGGGCTGTTTATAAGCTGCTTGATAGATGCCAGGAATCAAAATTGGGTCCCCTGAAAGAGAAGCCACTGCATTTAGCTCTCAAGCTGCCTCTCCAGCCTAAATTCTACTTCATGACCCCTCTTACACTTTCAGGGTTTAAACATAAAAAAACAGATTGAGATTTCCTGGTTCTGGCCAGAAAGAAATATGTTTTTACTTTTAGGTTAGCTTCCTTGATAATGTAAAGTGAAATATGTAGCCTCATTTGTCTAAGACATTTTCCTTTTTTAGCATTTTAACATTTGATTCTAAACCATTGTCTTGTTGTTCCAAGCTGCAGTTTTAACTACATCCCAAGGTTCACATTGCTGATCACTGAATCAGAGAGTATTTTCCTTTCTAATCTTGCTCTAGCTACATTTTATATCATCTTTGGATTTGCTACAAGAAGATATTTAGGAATTTAGCATTAAACCTGAAGCACTGTTAACTTACAGTTAATAAACTCAGATTTTCATTTTACCACACTACACATCATTAAATGAAGACTACTTTTACTGCAGTGGCTTATAGAAACAGAAAAATTAGAACACTTCTAATCAAAACAAACTGAAGGTTTAACATAGGAAACAA
>NC_022034.1:20569448-20578501 GCF_000317375.1 Microtus ochrogaster | reverse complement strand
ATGACCAACATAAAGCTACTAGCTACTTAAATCTGTTTACAGTATTAAGACAGACCAGCAAGAAATATTTCAAAGTGAAATATTTGCAACGGCACCAAAGGTAGCCCATATAAAACCACAGTCAAATGTAAGAAGGGAAGGTATGAGACAGTTTTGGAAATACAAGCTAAACAGCTGAGCGTTTATAATACATAGTAAAGCCAAAAATGTGCTGTATACTTCTATGTCAAAAATGACACAAGCTAGAATCATTTTGGAAGAAGAAAATTCAATTGAGGCTGCCCCAAACGTATTAATGTAAGCAAGCCTGTTGGATATTTTCTTGATAAATGATTGATTTGAGAATGTTCAACTCAGATCAGGCATTGCCACCAAGAACTGGTGGACCTAGGTACTATAAAATATCATGCTTAACAAAACATGAAGAGCAAAGCAGTTACCAGCATTCTTTCATGACTTCTGCTTCAGTTTATGCCTCCTTTAAGTTCCTGCCTTTACATCCTTTGATGATAGACAGAGGTATAGCTTGAAATAAACCTCATTACATTCCCAAGTTATATTTGGTCATAGCGTTCATCACAGCAATAAAACCAAAAATAAAACAGCAAGTCAATAGGTGAGCGAATAATCAAAAAACAAACCTGCCAAGAAAAGGCAGCAAGCTGTACTGTTAAACACAAAATTTACAATGTCTCACTTAAAAGTCAAAATAATAAAATATGTAAAATGAAACCTACTAACATTTACTTACCAATCATTGTTGCCCTTTAAAAAAATTTGCATTTCTTTTTCTAATTTCTACATGTTGACTAAACTTTTGAAATGATTTTAAAAGTATGCATTCCCTTAGTAAAATTTCATTTGTCTTCCCATTATTTCTAATATGCCATTTTAAACAACTTAAGTTCATCTTGGAAATAGAATATGTTTATATGTTCCACTACAGAGACATGTTATGAAAGTGCCTTCTCTTTCTCCCCAGACTAATGTCATAATTATTGTAGAAATCAGAAATAACCTCTTCCTCCCCTTTTTAAATGAGACTTTTAATTTATCTAGGGAGCCAGTTATTGAAAAAGTCCATTAACAATTGAGAAAACATACAAGCTATAACCCTTATCTGAACATAAGGATTGACAGAAGAATGAAATCTGAAGAAATTATCAAAAAGATCATTTTATATTATGAAAAGGTCATTTTATATTTTATAGGAAAAGAATAATAACTTTACAAAGCAATAACAAGCTAATAAATATCTGGATTATGAAATTAACTAACAGGTATAACTAAATGATATGAAGTGGGATTAAAAGGTAGGGAAAGGTAGGATTGTTTTAATGAATTTGTATACATTTTACTATCACAACTTTCAAGAGAATATATGTCTTAATGAAATTTTTAAAAAGTTCTGATAAATATAGCTCTTATTGAGCTTATAATTTTTAGTTGATTTTAGGTTGAAGTAACTTATGCATTAACTTCATATATTTACGGAGTCCTTCACACTCACACTATCAAATATTTTTCTTGGCATTCCTGTATAACCATCCAATGCCTAAACACCCCCCACTTTAAAATTAGTTATTCTATGAATATGTTAATATCACAGTAAAGTGTTTTACATGGCATTATTTACTCTTTCTCTCGTGCTTTTTATAGAGATGTGATTTTCTAAAATGAATAGTTTTCCAGTTTGTGAAGAAAATTCTAGTTTTACTTACGGTGTTTTCATTTCTCTATGTACTTTACTCGTGTTCCCTTGCCTATTGCATATTCTTTTTCATTAAGATTGTAATAATCTCTGCTCCATAGAGAAGCAGAACCCAGATGACAAATTGATTTGGAAGAGGTAAATTACTATGGAATTTCCTCACGTGGTTACAGGAGTTGATAAATACCATAATGTGCTTCCTGAACCCTTGAAGAAAAGATATTAATTTGTGTGATTTGGCCTTTCTTTGAATTCTGAGACTAAGGAAAGAAAGACTCTAAAAGAGATATCTGCCATTTCCTATTCATTATTACATTAATCTCAATTGCGAAGTTGTAAAAAGGTAATATGAAGAAAAAAAGTATATGTCTAAAGCAAGTACATGTTAATAAATATACTAATGGTGGAAACAAAGTATATTGCCTATTTAAAAAAATTCAAGGAATACCTGCAATTTCTGTCTCATTCAGTCCAGCATTTTTCCTCAGACCTTCAGTGTAAATTTGTCAAAACGATTTTCTTCCAAAGAAGAAAAATATTGAACTAGAATGGAAAGAATAGCTTCACATTTAGAACGCAAGCAAACATGGTCTTAAGTAGTTATCATGATTAGACTCAACAATGCCAAGGCATGTAGATACTATGCTACTTGCTGTTGTGCAAATCACACTTTATAATTTGTGAGCTTTTAACTGAAACATAAAAAACAACTTTTTTAAAAAAAAATTATCATTTAAATTTTAATTAAAGGATAATTTATATAACTCATATCTCCCTCAAATTTCAAAGGAAGGTAAAATAAAAACAAACTCTTTTATACTAAAAAGAAGTATGAGACATTAAGTCTTTCTGTAACTCTGTAAGATAAGATGATTTTTCTTCATCTACTACATGGGAAACGTGAAATAAAGGGTACTAAATGACAATTGGGGAAACATAAATAAATTGTGGATGTTTATTAACCAATGTTTTGTTAATAATAATGTATCAGCACTGGCTCATTGTGACAAATACATTATATGAATATCACATATTAAAATACAAAAATTTGAACCATAAATGGATTCTGAACAATATTTATATTTAATCTATAAACCTAATATTTAAGTAATAATTTGCTTTTCTAAAGATAATGAGTGTTCACAAGGAAAATGTACGACAGGTACATATGTTCACATGAAATATTAAATCTTTACTCTATAAGTTCTCAGATATTTTTCTACAACTATTTATCTTTTCTCAAATTTATAACTTGCCCTAAAATTTATACTCAACAAACCCTTAAATACTTAATAAATCTGCAATAATAACCCCAAAGCAAAAATCACCTATGAGCTTTACAGTTTTTGTTCTGTTTCTATGGTAATATGTGCTTACATGAAGCCAATTAGGGGTGAAGGAGTGAATTTTTACCTATAATTATAAAGAGAAAGGATCCCTTTAGGAGTGAAGTCATGGTGACAGGCAGGGAATACATCAAGAACGGGCCAGGAAACTTACTTAAAGCTTTGGAAACATGTTCAGAAAGCACAAATAATATGAAGTGTATTCAGGATATAAAACCTCAAGTCTATTCACACGTAAATACTTTCTCCAGCAAAGCCTACCTTCTGAATTTTCCATAAACTTATCTCACTACCACACTTCACATTCAAAGTACTGTATTGACCACAGGAGAATTCAGCATATACCCTGAGTGAGACGTATACAGAGGAAACTCAGGTATGTTTGCACCTGCAATGCAGTGTAGCACTAGGGCAGAAACGATCCTTTCTTTCTGCAGAAACGATCCTTTCTTTCTGCAGTGATCACATTCTATCAGCACCAAATGATTTAAGGGTAGCACTGCTCTGAGTGCCAGCCGTTGGAGAAGTGATATTTTCTGCAAGAAAAAATTTTAGATATTGTCAAATGATCAGATTTGACATCCTCTAACCTCATATTTTTTGATGGAAGTGAGTTTTCTTTGATTATGAGATTATTTGTATTATGTTCTTAGCATGTATTAAAATGTGTTCTTTTCATATTTAAATGTATGTTCAAAACATAATATTTTTTTTGCAAAATTGTTAAAAATTGCCCTGCTTTATCTTACCATCAAAAGAAAAGGAAAGTTGTAAGAGCAACAGATTCAGAAATATAGGATGCTACATCATAAAGTCGTGAAATTTAGAACATGAGGTGAACAAAGATAACACCAATGGACATGCTAGAGTGGATAGAAAAAGCTGACAAAATTTCAACCTTACCCAAAGAACTACATATATGTGAGAAAGACTGGGATTGGTAGAAGTTTATCTAGTGCCAGAAAGACATCCCTGACAGTATACATAAAAGTAAAATTTTATAATCTGAACATATTATAGTTAGAAATAAGTGTTATATATGTTTGCATACACACATACAATACTATTTAGTAAAACGGAGTCCATGAATTTGAATGAAAATAAAACAGATACATAGGGAAGGCAGAACAAATTTTTAATTATAAAATAATAGAATATTTTCCAAACCTAAAGAAAGAGATTTTCATTTAGGTACAAGAAACACTAAATTATCAGTACTTTAAAAGAAATAACCCACAATATATAAAAGTTAAAAGATTAAAAATACAGAATTAAGATACAATATTTAATGTTTCAAGTGCAAAAAGCTAAGTCATTTATAAAGGTAGAAACTTCAGAGTAACACATCATTTTTGAAACATGTTTAAATATGGAGGGGTCTGGAAAGACATACTCCAAATTCTAAAAGATGATACTAGCAACTCAGACTAATAACCCCAATGAAAATATTCACTTAAATTGAAGGGTAGAGAAATTCTTTCCATGAATAAAGTAGGCTATAGAATTTATGACTTTTGAGACATCTATATGTAAAATGATTAATGAAATACTTCATCCTGAAGAACAAATATACAAAAGAAGTCTCAGTGAATAAACAAAGCTGTGGAAATTAATCAGAAGAAGACAAATAAATCATTACAAATTTAAGAAAATGACAAGACTTTATAGATATCATTAAATAATAAATCTTAATAGTAAAAGAATCATTTCTTCAGTAAAAAGTGATAGACTAAAAATGCTATTAGAAAAGGATTCATGAGAGATTATCTTCACCCTGTAGAGCAACAGGCATGAATATGCACCAAGAAAAAAGAGAGAGCTATGAGCAAGACATGGCAGATCCTATGTTGGAGTCCTGACTTCTATCTTGTATATTTTTATATGTTCATTATCAGACTTATTAGTTGCCTATATGAATAATCTAGGGAGTAGAAGAAGAGGCACAGCAGTGGGTCAGCATAGGCTGTCAGAGGTAAAGATTCAACCTTCACTATATTAAAGAAAGAGTCACAGCAGGTCAAGTGAGGTCACTGGAGGCAGAGGCTCCACCTATACCAATTGGAGGAAGAGGTGAACAGCAGGTTTTCTGGCTGGAGTATCACAATGTTTAAAGGCCCAAGAACCCAGAGCACATCATAAGCACCTCCTCCACTCATCACAGCTGAAGCAACAGAATCCCAAGAGGCACAAGTACCACCATCACCAATTGGAAGAATAATCAACACTCATAACTATAACTACCCCAAAGTCACATGGCAAGATAGTAGTGTAAGAATACATTCAACAACATGAAGATCAATATGGTACCATTAGAACCCAGTGGTTCTACAACATGAAGATGTTAATACTCCCAAATTGATGAAACAGAAGAAAACCACCTTAAAATAATTTCATTAAGATAATAAAGGCCCTTTAAGAGGAAATGAGAACTTCATTTAAAAAAAAATTGAGAAAAGGACAAATAAAAAAGTAGAAGTAAATAAGTCCCTTAAAAAAAGCCAAGAAAGCCAAGAAAAAAAAATTAAACAGGAGAAGTAAAGAGTTTAAGACTTGAGAACTGAAATAGAGGCAATAAAGAAAGCACAATTTAAGGAAATACTGAAAATGGAAAATCTGGGTAAATAAATAGGAACTACAGATGCAAAAATAAGCAACACGATACAAGAAATGGAAGAGGGAATTTCAGGTTTTGAATATACGACAGAGAAAATAGGTTTATTGGTCAAATAAAATATTAAATCCAATAAATTCTTATATCAAAACAATCAGGAAATGTGAGACATCATGAAAAAATAAGCAAAAAAATAATTGGGATAGAAGAAGGAGAGAATTTTGGTTTAAAGGCAAAGATATATATTCAACAAAATCATAAAAGAAACCTTTCCCAACCAAAATAATTCTATCCCTATGAAGATAAAAAGAAGCTGACAGAACACCAAGAAGACTAGATCAAAAAGACCCCATGCCACATAATAATCAAAACACTAAACATATAGAATAAAGAAAGAATACTAAGAACTGCAAAGGAAAAGGACAAGTAACATATAAATGCAGAGCTATCAGAATTATAACCAAATTCTTAATGGAAACTATGAAAGCCAGAAGGATCTGGCTTGATAATTTCAACAGTAAATGACACAGATGCCAGGATAGACTACAATATGCAGAAAAAACTTCATTAATCATAGACAGAGAAAGCAAGATATTTCATGACAAAATTAGATTTTAACAATACATATCCACAAATTCAGCCATGTAGAACATACTAGAAGGAAGCTCCAATTTTAGGAAGTAGGCTACACCAAGAAAAACACAGGCAATAGATAGCAATAGATAATCTCACAACAGCAAAGTCCAACGAAGGAGAAAACCCTTCCTATCACCACCAAAAACTAAACCAAAAATAAGAGAAATTACAATCACCAGTGATTAATATCCTTTAATATCAATGGACTCAATTCACTTATAAAAAGATACAGTCTAGTAGAACGAATATGAAAAAAAGAGCCATCCTCCCATATACAAGAAATGCACCTCGACTTCAAAGATGGCCATTAATTATTTCACAGCAAAATATTGGGATAAGATTTTCCATCAAATGGAACTAAGAAACAAGCTGGTGTAGCTATGTTCGTATTTAACAAGATAGATTCAAACTAAAATTAAGTCATTAAGGACATTTTATATTCATCACAGGAAAAAAAGCTCATCAAGATAAAGTCTCAATTCTGAACATTTATGCTGCAAATACAAGGGCACCCATATTTATGAAAAATGTGTAAAAAGCACAACTAAATAATAAATCACACATCATGCCCTAGTAGTGAGGGACTTTAACACCCCACTGTTACCAATAAACAGGTCTGTAAGACAGACAATCAACAGAGTTAAGGGAACTTACAGACATTATGATTTGGGCTTAACAGACATCTATAGAACTTTACACCCAAACACAAAAGAATATATCTTTTTCTCAGTACCTCAAAGAACATTCCCTAAAATTGGCTACACACTCTGAAACAAAGCAAATCTCAATAAATACAAAACTAATTGGAATAATTCCCTGTATCTTACCTGAGCATCATGGCTTAAACTTAGAATACAACAACAATACAAATTGTAGAAAGCCTACAAACTCACGAAAACTGAATAATGCTCACATGAATCACCATTAAGCCAAGGAAGAAATATAGAAAGAAATTAAAGATTTCCTAAAATTCAATGAAAATGAATACACAACATAACCAAAAATCTGGGAACCATGAAAGCATTGATAAAATGAAAACCCAAAGCACTAAGTGCATACATAATAAATCTGGAGAAATCTCATACTAGGGACAGCATACTGTAAACTCTAGAACAAAAAGAAGCAAAACCACCTATGAGGAAGACACGACAGTAATTAACAATATGAGAGTTGAAATCGATAAAATATGAAGGGAACAATACAAAGAATTATTGAAATGCAGATTTTGTTCTTTGAGAAAATCAACAAGACACACAAAACCTCATCCAAACTAACCAAAAGTAAAAGAGAGTATGAAAAATAAAAGATAGTATGAAAATTAGCAAACTCAGAAACCACATAACAACAAACACTGAAGAAATCCAGAGAATAATTAATTCATTTTGAAAAACCTGTACTCAACAAAATTGAAAAATATAAAGAAATGGACAATTTTCTGGATAGGTACCACATACCAAAATGAATTCAAAATAAGATAAATAATTTAAATAGACCTATATCCCCTGAGGAAATAAAAGCAGTCATTAAAAGTCTCCCAACCAAAACAAGCCCGGGACCAGATGGTTTCAGTACATAATTCTACAAGGATTTCAAGGAAGAACTAATATCACAAACTCCTCAGATTGTTCCACATAGTAGACACAGAAGGAACTTTGATAAACTTATATTATAAGGTGAAAGTTATCCTGATACCCAAACAACACAAATATAAAACAAAAACAAAGAATTACAGACCAAAGTTTTATTTATTGGGGATAAGCTCACAGTAAAGCTAGTTATCCACCGTCCTCTGTGTGCACTGGAAACTAGGAACCAAATCCACTAGAAAAGGGCCAATGCTGCCTGGCGATGGTGGCGCATGCCTTTAATCCCAGCACTCGGGAGGCAAAGGCAGGCGGATTTCTGTGAGTTCGAGACCAGCCTGGTCTACAGAGCTAGTTCCAGGACAGTCTCCAAAGCCACAGAGAAACCCTGTCTCAGAAAACCAAAAAAAAAAAAAAAGGGGGGGGGCATGCACACTTTTTGTCTGTAATTCTAGTATCTGAAACCCCAACAAAAAAAAATGGTCTGGTATCTAAAAGGCTATTTGTTAAGGATTTCCAATAACAGGGTTATTTCAGTTTTTTAAATCTGTTGAGACTTGTTTTGTGGCCAACTATTTGGTCAATTCTGGAGAAGGTTCCATGTGATACTGAGAAGGTATAGTTTGATTTTAGGTGAAATAGTCTGTAGATATCATCCATTTGAGTTGTGATGTCTGTTAGTTCCATTATTTCTTCTTTGAGTTTCTGTCTTGATGACCTGGCTATTGGTGAGAGTAGGGTGCAAAAGTCTGCCACTATTATTAGGTGGAGTTCTAGTAATGAATTAATCTTTAATAATGTTTCTTTGACAGATGTAGGTGCCCTTGCACATGGAACATAGATATTGAGAATTGTGACATCATCTTGGTTGTTTTTTCCTATGATGACTATGAAATGTGCTTCTCTATCTCTCATAATTTATTTTGGTTGGAGGTCAATTTTGTTAGATATTAGGATAATTACATCAGCTTGTTTCCTAGTACCATATGATTAGAAAATCTTTTCCAAACATTTACTCTGAAGTAATATCTATCCTGATGTTGTGGTATGTTTCTTGTATGCAGAGAAATGTTGCAGTCTGTTTGTGTATCCAATCCATTAGCTTGACTCTCTCTCTCTCTCTCTCTCTCTCTCTCTCTCTCTCTCTCTCTCTCTCTCTCTCTCTC
>NC_022034.1:20561536-20569348 GCF_000317375.1 Microtus ochrogaster | reverse complement strand
TCTCTCTGTCTCTCTGTCTTTGTGTTCATGTTCTTTGGAATTTTCTGGTGTGAGATTATCTATAGATAGTGTTTTAAGGGTGTTGTTAACTTCCTGGAGTTGGAGTTTTCCTTTTAGTACCTTCTGTAGACCTGGGTTAGTGAATAGACATTGTCTAAATTTGATTTGCTTTCTCTATCTATGGTAACTGACAGTTTTGCTACAACTTCTGAAGTTGTAAGCCTGGGGTTCCTAGACCTAGCCTGTCCTCTAGAGTTTTAAGGAGCAGTTTTGACTGCCATAAGGCAGTCATGGATATGTATCTGAATATGGAACCCAGGAGAAGGGGTGTAGTCTGGCATGGCTAGACAGCTTTTAAGAAGTGTTAGCTGGGATTGGCCAGTTTTTTACATAGCATTACTTGATCTTGCCTGGCCTTGGCTAAAGCTCAAAACCTCTTCTAAAGTAGTTGGCAGGGATATAGGGGCCTGGTGTGTGTGGTGGGGTGCTTTCTGGGGTTATTAAACAGAACAAAAGCAGTTTATCAGGAGATGGACAGTGTTTTCCCTGGTCTCTCTAGGATATCTCTGGCCTCCAATAGAGCTGTCCACCTGTGAGACCTATTGTGGAGCTCAGAGAATGGTGTGCAGTTTGGACATGCTGGGGGTGTTTAAGAGTGTTAGTGGACAGAGGGCAGTTCTTACCTGGGGGTACCTAAATCTAACCTGGCCTCTGATAAAGCAGAAATATTATCCTGAAGTTGTAGATCAGGATACAGAGGCAGGTGTGATGGTTGCAGTGGTGGGACTGTGTGTGTAGTCTGGGATTTTTGGGAAGGCTTAAAGAGGTTTAGCAAGTGGTGGGCGGTGCCTACCCTGGGGTGCCTATATATGGAAAACATCAAAATATTCTTATTTCAGGAATATGCATAAAAAGACCCTCAATAATTTATCACAATAAGGATGTGAAATAAGTCAAATTTTAAGCACCTTAAGACACCTATTAAAAGAGAAGGTAAACATATATACAGATTAACTAGGTGGAAAATTAACAGAAAAGTTAGCAGCCTTCATATTTCTCCAATATAAACATACAAAGAAAGAAATTGTGGGGGGGGGGCTCATCTTATTTACTATAGCTTTAAAAAATGGCTCAGAATAGAACTACCAGTGGAAGGAAAAGATTTATACAATGAAGGCTTTAAACAATTGAAGAATAAGATTGATGAAGATACCAGAAAATGTAAAACCCTACAATGGATTTACAGATTTACTAATGTGAAAATGTTCATCCTACAAACATAGATCTAAATATTCGGTGCAAGACTCAATCAAAATTCTTCCTAGAAATTGGAAAAATATTTTGTGCTGAAGCACAGAAGGCACAAGATAAACAAAAACTGTTTTGAACTGCAAAATAACTGATGTTGGAATAATCATGGTTTCAAGTTAATACTACAGAGCTGTAGTAAGAAAACCAGAATAGTGTTGGCACAAAAACAACCCAGTACAGTTTGTAATAGAATTGAATGGAGGATCCAGATACAAATACATACCACCACAATAAACTTCCATTTCAAAGAGTTAAACAATTCATGCTGGAGAAATGACAGTATAATCAATAAATGGATCTATTCTGACCAAATAATCACATGTACCAGAATGAAACTAGATACTCCTTTCTTACATTTCACAAAATTCAACTCCAAATGATCCAAGAACCTCATCATAAACCTGATGATAAAGGAGAAAGTAAGAAACATGATTTAAATAGTAGGCAGGAGAGGAGATTTTCAGTACCAAATACTGGTAGCACATGCACAGAGACTAATGACTGATACATGAGACATCATAAAATTACAAAGTTTCTTTATTTTATAAGCCACTATCATTTGAGTAAAAAGGCAGCCTATAGAGTGTATAACTACAGTCACCAGATTTACATATATCTGGAAGTTTCTAGAATGTACAAACTAAATACTAAGAAACCAACCAATTCAACCAAAAATTGCAGTATGGAGTAAACAGAAAGTTCTCAAAATTAGAACTTGAGACAGCCAAGAAATATGTTTTAAACGTTAAAATTAATGGGCTTTGGGAAAATGCACATTGAAACTACTTTTGAAATTTCATTTACCCCAGTTAGAATGGCTAAGATCAAGAATGATTGTGAAGAAATGCTTGCACGATTATAAGCAGAGAGAATACTTAATCACTGTTGTTGGGAGTGCAAACTGTCATGGTCACTGTGGAAGCCAGTGTTATGATCCCTCAAAGATCTAGGACTGTATGTCCCATTTCACCTAGATACACTTCTCTTTAGCATACTATGAAGGATATTATATTGTACTAGAGAGACATGCTCATCCATGTCACTGCTGCCTTATCTGCCAGAGCCAGGAAACAGAAACAATGTATGTCCATCAGTTTACCAATGGATATAGAAAACATGGCTCACAAATACAATAAAATATGCCAAGTTATGAATAAAAACTGAAATTCACACATAAGAGTTTGGGCTGAAATAATCGTGTTAAGTGACATAATTCAGACTCAAAAGTCAAGTGATGTATATTCTCTATCATGCATAGATACTAACGTTGAACTGGAATGTTTCGATTTTAATGAATTACCCATAGAAAGCAGAAAACGTTCAAGGTATGGGAAGGATTTCAAAGTAAAAAGGTAATTAACACAGGTGGCATAAATAGGAAAAGGGCAATGATAGAACAGTAATGATTAAATAGCATTTCAAATGGAATGGCAGGAGGAACATGAGGAGGAATAACTAAGATTAAAATCTTTAAAATTGTGATATGGGAAACCTACTCCTGTATAGGCTTCCTAAAGTAAAATATAAATGGGAGTTAAATGTCATCAATCTATAATGGGAAGACAATACTTCCTCCCACAACAATTGGGAATCCAATGAAAACCTAAGTGTCAGATTGAGGTTACTGTTTTCCGAGTTACTTATCAATGCGCTTTCACATACTCTTCTGAGTCTCAGAGTATATTTCCATTTCTCTGTTAACATCCAAAAGTTATTCTCAGACTGCAGTGCTAAAAATTACAATCAGTAGAGAAATCAAATTGGTTCTGACCTGGAAGATACATCTTTACTTGCTATCTTTTATAGTGTTGGAAGGTTTATATATGTCACTCAAAAAAGTCAACAATAGTCTTATTCATCATTGAAACTGGTGAATTACAATAATAACATGTATAAAAATAAACACACTATTGGCACAAAGTTTGTATGAATAACTACCTACTTTCTCATATTTAAAGTTCACTAAGGAAGAAAAAAACTCATGCCTTGTACCATTATCTGATCCAAATATATGTGGCTAAAGTTTATGCTTTAAGATTGAACCCAGTACTATTATTCTGCCAAATTAAAGTAATAATATATTGTCCTTTAGGTTCTTATTTATACCCATAAATAGTGAATCTCTAAATCTTTTTTACTGGTGAAGCTTCTACTACAGCAGATGGTGATTAGTATACAGACCAACCACTAGTCAATGTGAAGGGAATAGGAAATTGCACAGCACCTATGTCTAGGTGGAATGATTATGTATCTCTTCTCACATGAGGCTCAGGGTTCATGTCCGATGACATAGAAATTATAAAACCCATAGGTACTGAACATCTGCATCAAAGCAGTATTTGCCGGGCATGTCAGTGCTGTTTTCACAAAATCTGTGACTACGTTTCAAATGACCTTCAAAATATCAAGGTAGACAGCATCTCTGCATGAATAGAAGAGATGCTTCTTACCTCTCCATGAGGCACTAGTGCCTCATATATTGTTGTTAGAGAAAGGAGAGCCTATTTTCTTCAGGAAGCAGCATCTGAGACACTGCCAGTGTTCAGGTCGATAGTCCCACATCCAAGAATATATAGATAATTCTAAGTGGACTTAGTGGGTTAAAAAAAGGGGGGCACATGAAATTGAAATGAAAAGTGATGTTGGAGGTATAAGGTAAATAATTGAAGACGAAGGTAAAATGATGACTTTGATTTAAAAGTATTAATGCATTAAATTCTCAAATACTAAAACTTCTTTCTAAAACCACTATTTCAAGACTTAAAATGTACTTAAAAGGTATGTTTGTCAAGATAATTTCATGTTAAAATGTAAATCTTCATTTCATCATCTATGAACAATAGGACCAATGCATTCATTTAAAGGTACTAAACATGAAGTGGAGAATTTAAAAAGGCCTCCATTTTGTGTACTATAGAATCATCCCAGAGCCCCCATGTTAGCACAACAATGTGAATACTCTACCATGTGAAACTTGAGCCCAGCTAGTTTTGCTCTTTGCACTTCTGCTTCAACAGTTCATGGTTTTCCTGAAGGATGCTTCTTTGCTCTTCCATTCTAAAATTTGATATGAAAGGAAGAGCAACTGTATTCTGTGAGTGATTTATATGTTTAAATATCACATTTACTTCAAAAAAAATTGGAACCGGGTGGTGGTGGTGCATGTCTTTAATCCCAACACTTGGGAGAATGTCTAAATTTCAGTCATTAGCTGTCCTAGTGATTAGAAATATGTGATGAGTTGAAAGTGTAAGTCCTGTAAAAACTTCCTGTAGTGAATTCCTGCTGGTTTCTGAGACCTTCTTTTCAGGATGAACCCCCAAAACGTTTTTCAGATCTTGCTTTCCTCATAATTATCTTATTCTTCTGATACTTTTTCCTTTTTTTTTAACTGAGGTGTAATTACCTTAAAATTATGGAGATTTTATGAGAAATGGCAACCTAGCTTTGTCCTGAGATGTTTCCTTTAATTACAATTACTTAAAAAATATCACCCCTTTGAAACAATTTCAGCCTTGACTGATACTTATGGGCTTAAAATTTTACTGAGCACTAATTGCCTTCAAATTCAAAGATTTCCCCTTAATCTTTCTTGATGTGTCTGTGGGGTAAAGTTAAACCTCCAATCAATAGAATCTTTCATGTTTGAGGAGCCCTAGGTTTCTGCAATCCAAAATCTTCATTCAGTTAGTTCTCAAGCATAGCATTTCTCCCCACAACTGACTGGTATTTATACCTATTCATTTAAAAAAGCTACACAAAATCTATTGTTGACATCTTTTATGTATCCCAGTTTAGAAATTATAATTAAATTCAAGATTTTCTTAAACACACACAATTTTTAAAAATATTCTTAAATTTAATATGTACATTTCTCCTTCAGTTTTTTTTAGTATAATTCATCCTAGATCCTTAATTTTTTTCATAATGACAATTGCTTCTTAAAAGGAGTTATTAAAATATTTGAATTTTCTTTGTCAGAAACAGTAAGTGCATTGTGTTTATACATTTTGTTTCTAACCACAAATTTTACATCAGTTACTTAAAGTATGAATAACTACATTTAGCATTTTACTTGAATAAAATAATCTCTCCAGTATGAACTGATAAAGTTTATTTTAACAGCTAGGGGGTTATTATATATAGGGGGTTATATATTAGAGACATATGCCTCTAATCCCAGCACTTAGGAGGCAGAGGAAGGTGGATCCCTATGAGTTTGAAGCCAGCATGGTTTGAGAAGCAAGTTCCAGGACAGCCAGAACTGTTACACAGAGAAAGTCTGTCTAAAAAAAACTGTGTGTGTGTGTGTGTGTGTGTGTGTACACATACATATATACATATTAAACTTTTATGTTTGGCAAGCATATGCTGCACACATAAAGACACAGACACACAGACACAGACACACACACACACACACACATATATATATATATATTAGTTTAATGTACCAAGTTAAGAATGCTTTTTCATTGAACATTTATATATATAAAGGTAAGGGAGTTGAGTAAAAATACATAAATCATATGCATATCATACATGCACATACATATGAAATATGTATGCATATACATGTATGCATATAGGAAATATATATATAAATATATATATATATATATATATGCACCTTAGGCTCCATTGTGAAGTTGTAAAATACTGAAACCTGCTACATGCACATACATATGAAATATGTATGCATATACATGTATGCATATAGGAAATATATATATAAATATATATATATATATATATATGCACCTTAGGCTCCATTGTGAAGTTGTAAAATACTGAAACCTGCTACATAATGGTACTGTGACATTATCAAGTATTAATACATTAAATAGTGGCCTCTCTATAAATGTTTCACAGACCCAAGAATCCATTGCCAAGTAATATACTCTTCTGGTTTTATTGTAGAGCTGGGAGCTGTTTCACTATTGCAAAACACACAAAATAGAACATTTATTGCTATTATGTCAAATAAATGAAGTGAAACAACAAAGAGCCCCTTAAATGAACTGTATTTTATGGCTGAAGCACACAGAAGATTAAATGAAAAAACAACTTGGAATCCATTCAGCCATTTTACTTATTCATCTGTATGTGTGATAAAGCATAATGCAGCCACACATAATCTCAGGTTACTGCCTCCTGTTTTCATAGTGCAATTATGAATGAGCTAAAGCAAAATGATGGAAATAGTAGATATGATCTGAATTATAGAATTTAAAATAGAAAGGGAAAGCAATAAAAAGCATTATTTTTTCAATCACATTCTATTTAAAATAAAATTAGAGCAGTTTCGATTTACTTTAAATATGGTTCAAGTTAAAAGTACTCCACAGCCATAGACAATGTCTTTTAAAATATCTTTGTAATTCATGTGAAAAGTCTAGTTTCCAAACTTCAGAAATGTGGATTTTGTGAGGAAAATATATTTTGAACTTAATAACTATTTTATGTAGCATAATTTCTTTAAATATTAACAATACTAACTGAACTATATGATATTTTTGAACAAAAGAAAAAAGGAAAGATTTGTAGATTATGAAACCCTTCTTCAGAGAATATTTTTAAACAGCTTTTAATAAATGGCACAATGTGATATATTTAACATTTTAATTCCTCCCACCATTACTACGACTGGAATTAGGCATAAGTAGTAAATTTTACTTCTTTTATTTATATCTCTATAAATAATATCTCTTATTTCCTTAGTTTGGATGTCATCCTTTAGCATTATACTTACTAGTCTAAAAGATGACTATTCAAGTAAAATTTCCTGTTATAAGAATATTAATACTTTTAGATTGTAATCATCATTGACTGCAGCTTGAGATAGTAAATGCTGTCACAAGCTCTTAACTTTGTTATATGCATTTAAAAGAGCTGCATATCTGTAAGGTTTACAATGATGTTGTATAGCTCTCATCCATTTTCTAGATCATGTACATTTGAGTTCAATAGGAATTCTTATAAAATATTTGTGTTAGCTTCTCAGTTGCCCTTCAGTTTCATCATGGAAAACTTGAAACAGAAGCTTGCCAGTATCAAGATGACAACCTCTGAAACTTTGTTCTTGCTGTGTCATGTCTTAATCTTAAATTTGCTCTACTGAGGTGCTAGCATTCTAGTGTGTAGCATTTAAAGGGAGAAGGGATATAGATTAACTTAATGCCATGGCCACCACAAGTTAAAGATACAAACTGATACATAGTTATTTTCTTATTAGCCCTAACTAATGCTTTTTGGGAAAGTAGTATATTTAGAATTTTCCAAGCTAATCAGTTCCATTTCCTATATATTTCCCTTTGATTCTTATCTAGAGAATCTATTATCCTACCCAGAATAAAATTTACCATTACTTTGGCTCTAAGAATTTTTATGGAGATAAAAATATTGAAGGAGCCGGGCGGTGGTGGCGCACGCCTTTAATCCCAGCACTCGGGAGGCAGAGGCAGGCGGATTTCTGTGAGTTCGAGACCAGCCTGGTCTACA
>NC_022034.1:20560934-20561436 GCF_000317375.1 Microtus ochrogaster | reverse complement strand
TATTGAAGGAGACAAATTTACTGACAACATTTTACTGTGTTTTTTATTTAAAATGTTAAACTTTGAAACAAGATGATAGGTTTAGTATATAATTTTTGCATATCTGGAATTATATATTTTTCTTGGCCATATCCGTGTCCCTTAGCTCTCCTGTTGCTGATCATTCTCCTTGTCCCTAATAGTCCTTTCCTCTTCTCTCAAGTTCTTCATTTTTTTTTCCATTTTTCTCCTGTATGTATGTAAGCAGTGTTCCTTGAACACTTGTTGAATAAGATATATATATATCATAGTAGAAAATTTTGACATTTGTCAAAATGTAGGTAGTGGTAGATATGAGCATTTACATATGGGTCACATGTTTGCTTTCTGCCATTTTCTATATGTATTGTGCCTGTCCTAGGATATGTTTGCAATTATAGCTATAAACTATATTTTATGATCAAGTATTAGAATATCCAGCATCATTGTTCTTGAAATGCTTTTGGTATTCTTGGTCATTCTT
>NC_022034.1:20554012-20559783 GCF_000317375.1 Microtus ochrogaster | reverse complement strand
GGGAGAGATAAGGCAGAAGGGGAGGATGGGGGGAACTTGGGGAAAAAGGAGGATTGGGATAAAGGAAGGTTGGATAAGGGAGCACGGAAGCACAATTCTTAGATAAGGGAGCCACCTTAGGGTTGGCAAGAGCCTTTTAGAATTTTTTAAATGGAATTATGGTGGAATATATTTCCAACCTGTAGATTACTTGAGGTAATATAACCATTTTACAATATTAATTCTACCAATGTATGAAAGTGACAAGTCTTTAATTTTAGAGGCACTTCAACTGAATTGTTTGTGCTTTTCTTGAACATTTTTTGAAACTACTGTGCAAAATTTTTTTCCAAGATTTTCATCTTGGAAAGTTGTTATTGAATTATTGATATACCAAAAGCTCCCGAGTTCTAGATATTGATTTTGTGCCTGCTACTTACCTAAAATTCTATAGAGAGATGAGTTTTCTTGTAGATTTTGTATGGTCCTTTGTGTATAGGGCCATATCTTTTGAAAACAGGAATGTCTTGACTTCTTATTGTTTCTTTCTCTTTAATTTTTTTCCACTTGTATTATGTTGGAGATTGTGGACTACCAGACATGAATTTCCTGTGACTTTTTGTCTGCCTGCCATAGTAAACAACTTGTTTTTCTATGCTTGCAGTTGTTCTGAGCAAACAACTGTTCTACACCTGCGCTGAGCATGAGACCCTCAGGAGTTTTTGATGTCCTGGGAGTGGTTTCTGGGGTACTTGTAGCTGATAGGATGTGGAAGGAGACCCTATATAAGCTGCTCTGGAACACAATAAGGAGGCAGTAGGCATTCTCTCTTCATGGATTACCCATGTCTCTTTTGTTCCTTAATCTCCATGCCTTTACCCAGCTGAGAACCTTACCATAGCATGTAGTGCATCGAGTAGGTATTGCATTACATTCTTATTGCTTTTAATATTCTTGATAAGACTTTAAAGAACTATACTGAAGAAGAATTGTAAGCACCTTTACCCTGTCTGTGATCTTAAAGGGAATTCTTTCAACATATCCTAGTTGGTATTCAACCTAGAGCTCTGCCAAATGTGGCTTTTTGTAATTTTAATGGGGTTCTTTCTATTCCATGTTTTTCTAGGTTTTTTTTTTTTATTTTTTAAGAAGAGAAAATTTTGTCAGTGTTCTTTTCTCCATTTATTAAAATATAACTATATTTCTAGAGTCTTTGTCTTTTTTGGTTTCTTTTCCATTTATTACTTTTGTATGTTGGACGTAGTTCGAAACCCTGGGATGAACTAACTCAGTCATAGTGTTCTTGGATTTGACTTGCAAATGTTTTATTGAACATTTGAAATCAGTTAATGAGTGAAAACAGTAATTATTTTCTTTTCTGCTGCTCTCTTGTTTGGGTATTTCAATACTAGTTTTGTGAAATGAATTTGGTAGTTTTCATACCCTTTCTGTAATGCAGAACCATTTGAAATTTATGGATGTCAACTTTTGCTGGAAAATATGGAAGAATTTAACAGCAAATTTCTTTGGTCCTGTATTATATTTTAAGCAGGGATGATAATTTTTGCTTTTGTTTCTTCATTCATGTCTTTCCTATCTATTTGAAAAGCCTTTGGGTTATTTTGTCAGATCAAAGGTATCTAGGAATTTATCCACTTATAAATTTTTTTGCGTTCCATCTTGATTTTTTTTTTTAGTTTGGAATTATGTGTATTCAAAGTATTCCCCATTGACACCACAGATTTGTACCCTTCATTTTCATTCCTATTTTTTTTATTTTTTATTACTTTATTAATACTAGGAATCAAAATTTCCACTTCCTCCCCTCCTCCCACTTCCCTCCTGTTCCCCCTCCCTCTTCCCCTCTCCACCTCCAGTCCTAAGAGAGGGCAGGGTATCTTGCCCTGTGAGAAGTCCAAGTCCCTCCCGGCTCCATCCAGATTTAGGAAGGTATGCATCCGCATAGACTAGAATCCCCAAAAGCCAGTGCATGCCATTGAGACAAATCCCAGTACCGTTATCATTGGGTTCTCAGTCTGCCCCAATTGTCAGCCACATTCAGAGGGTCCAGTTTGATCCCATGCTCATTCAGTCCCATTCCAGCTCACTTTAGTGAGTTTCCATTAGTTCAGGCACAGTGTCTCAGTGGTTGGATCAACCCCTATGGTCCTGACTTCCTAGGTCATATTCTCCCTCCTTCTGCTCTTCAATTGGAAGCAGACAAGATCTCCAGGCAAAAGTTGAGAGGATGGGGGTGGGGGTGGGGTGGGGAAAGGGTGAAGGAAGGGAGAAGAGGAGGGTTGGGAAGAGCTTGGGGGAATGGGATGGTTGAGATGGAGTAAGGACAGATACGGGAGCAGGGAAGAAGATATCTTAATTAAGGGAGACATTGTGGGGCTTGACTCTAAAGAGGGTCCCAGATGTCCACAGGGATGTCCCCCGCTACGACCATGGGCAGCAGAGGAGAGGGTGCCTGAATTGGCCTTGTCCTGTAGTCAGACTGATTACTATCTTGAATATCACCATAGAATCTTCATGCGGCAATGGTTGGAGTTAGAGACAGAAACCCACATGGGAGTACTGGACTGAGTTCCCAAGGTTCATTTCTAATTTTTTATTGTTTGTTTTCTGTCTGGTTTCATTAGTTTGGCTACAGATTTTTGATTCTTATCAAAAGTTGTCAATGGTTATTTTAATGTGAGCTTGGCTGTAAACTTTTGTTTTATTTTTTATTGTCTTACTAAAAAGCTGTGTTTTTATTTTTAATAGATCCTGTATTTTTTTAAGTTCCTTTCTGTTTTCTTAATGATCATTTGACCAACAATGAATGTATTATTCTGTCTGCAAATATTTTTTTAGCTTTAATAGGTTTCCTTGTCAATGGTTTCTAATTCTATTTCTCTTTGAAACAACATAATATGTTGACATATTTTTTCTTCCAGTATAGTATTAATTTACAATTTATTTAAGGTATTGTTGGAACCAGCAAATGAGCCAAGTAAAAGAAGAAGGCAGAAGTAAGAAAAACACAGGAACATAATAAAATAAGTTTTCAAAGACAATATAATGTGTAGAGAAGGATGTAATGTAGGATATGAGAGCAAAATTGTAGAACAGATTTATAGACTTTTAAAGACTAAAGAAAATAAAACAATGACTACAGTGAAAAAGGTCTAATAAAATTAGATACATGTAAAAAGGAGAACAAAAATAAAACTGATTTTAGTTGTATAAACAATATGGTGGAGAGAATTAATGTTTCATAATGTAGGTATAATATAAAATATAAATTAAATGTGTAATAGAAAAAAAAGCAGGAAATGACACGGGAAAGTGTGACAGGGCTACTTTGCCTAATAGTGAAAGAGCTATCCAAAATTTTTAGCTAAGTGTATGTAGGGAAATAAATCTTTTTATTATTATTATATTTTTTTACGTAAAAATTTCCACCTCCTCCCATTTCCATCCCCCTCTCCCTCTCTCCATCCTCCCCCTCTCTCTCCAGTCCAAAGAGAAGTCAGGGTTCCCTGCCCTGTGGGAAGTCCAAGGTCCTCCCCCCTCCATCCAGGTCTAGGAAGGTGAGTATCCAAACAGACTAGGCTCCCACCAGGCCAGTACATGCAGTAGGATCAAAACCCAGTGCCATTGTCCTTGGCTTCTCAGTCAGCCCTAAAAACTTGTTCAAATGGAATATTTTAAAATACTGCTAAAATTATAGCTAAAAATTAGGAAAGCTCTAGTGATCAAAATGTGATGAGGTGTCAGATTCAAAGGATATTCTGTTTGACTTCTTCACTTCTTGTATAATTTACTGGGCTAGGGGTGTAGTGAAATATTTCTTTGGTTTTACATTGTTTAAACTAGTTTTGCGCTTGTACTAGTTAATGAACATTTTACTTTAACAAAGTATTCTCTTTCTTTGCCTAAGAGCTGTGCTGACCACTCTTTGCTGTGATTTTTCTGGATGGGTATATTCTCAGACTCTCCTGGGATTATACAGTTTATAGTCCTGGAGTGGTTAAATATTTAACATTATCATGAATCTCAGGTACACAGGAAATATGAAAAGCAGCCAAAGCACTAAGATCTGTACTGATGATGGACCTGTCCCCATACATCAAAAATACCTTAAGTTTTAATATCTCTATTCTATATTATATGCTCAAGAGCAAATAGGTAACTCCAGAGGTTAATATACCCACTGACTGCAGCTCAGAAAGATCACAGTTCAGAGTTACCTTCGACTGACAGAATCTGTTTCTGGAGACTGGATGCATAGTTATGATATACTGCCTGAACCAAGCCTCCTTTGGCTGCACTTTGTCATCACACAACCCTCATGAGCTCAACAACGGCTCTCCATTGCTATTCCTTACCGTGGGACTACAGTAAGCTACACTCTCCAATGTCTTTATTCTCTGTTCTCAATAATTCAACATAGCTCAATTAAAAAAAAATACCATTCCAGGACCAATCAAAAAAATGGGATTCTTTCCAACTATTAATCAAGACCTCAGATGGATTTGAGTCTTTATGAGGGCTGTGGGCTTCCCCTGAGTGGGAACCTGCCAGTTTCTTGTCTCCAAACAATCCATCTTACTGTTTGGATGGGGCTTTCACATTTCCATCCCACAACAGAGTGATGCAAGAACCTGTGTTTGAATTGACATATCTGAGCTTTTTTTTTTTTTTTTTTTTTTAACTATTCTGACTCTGCTTCTGTGAAATTCTGGTTTCTCTTCTGTCTTGCTTTGTCCTTTCATGTACCAACCTTTCTTCTCTACTTGGTTACTCACATGTAGACAATGTCCTCTCTGCCATCTTATGTACAAGTATGGATACTTTCAAGAAAATATATTCATGAGTGACCTTGCTTGATCCTTTCCTCATTAAAGCATAGTGCAGTTATGACTGGCTTCTAACTCTTGATTCTTGATATGCAACAAAGTTTTCTGACTCAAATCTTCTAAGATTTTTCAAGAAAACAGATTCAGCAATCAAATTTGTGTAACATTAAAACATTGTAAGATTTCCTTAACTCAATTGCATGAACCAATGTTTCCAAATATCATATTTTTATTCCAAGTAAAGATCAAATAATCTATGAGACAAATAAGAAAAATAACGGGAACGAGATATAACATAAGGTCATACCGTTGTTATTACATGTAAGGCAAAGCATGAACCTCAGTGTGAAGCACAGGAAAGTAAAGAGATAAAGAGAGAAAATTACAGAGAATGCACTATGACTTTTCAAAATTATTTAGACTAAAACGTCCTGAGGAAATACCTGTGTTTTTTGTGTAATAACTACAATGATTAAAGTGTTTAAGAAAAAGTATCTTTGTGTGCGTAGACACGAACATGCAATATGTGATTTGGAAAGGGGTAAAAATAGATCCATAAATAGAGCAGACAAATATTAATGTGAAATAAAACACTGTATAAATAAATCAATGTACAGGAATTTGCACATACCTGAGTGATTTCTGCACATATAAAAATAGTGTAAGAGACTTAAATAATAAATAACATTTTAAACAGAGAGAAAACATCAATCAATATATATGAAAGCCAAGGAGACTTCAGAAGTAGACAGAAATTCAAACTTCATGATTTTGTTTGTTAGATGTAATATGGATTTGGATTTCATTCCAAAATATTTTGGAAGAGATCAATCTTTGATGAGAATTTATTTGTTCAGTATGCTGTATGCTTGTGTGTGTTATTATTTTTCTTCCTTCTATGACTTATCTTGCTTCTTGTTTACCCCTGTTTGTAAAAGCAGGTTT
>NC_022034.1:20549558-20552111 GCF_000317375.1 Microtus ochrogaster | reverse complement strand
GGATCAAAACCCAGTGCCATTGTTCTTGAGTTCTCAGCAGTCCTCATTGCTCGCTATGTTCAGCGAGTCCGGTTTTATCCCATGCTTTTTCAGACCCAGTCCAGTTGGCCTTGGTGAGCTCCAGAAAGAACATCCCCATTGTCTCAGTGTGTGGGTGCACCCCTTGCGGTCCTGAGTTCCTTGCTTGTGCTCTCTCTCCTTCTGCTCCTGATTTGAACCTTGGGGTTTCAGTCCAGTGCTCCAATGTGGGTCTCTGTCTCCTTTCATTGCCTGATGAAGGTTAATATCCAGGAGGATGACTATATGTTTTTCTTTGGGTTCATCTTCTTATTTATGAATGTAATTCCTATCTGCTAAAATGTTTTAAAATTTTACCACTGTCTGTAGCGCAAATTCTAATTGATAATTAAAATTTAATCTTAATTTTTAAATTAATCTTAGTAATTAAAAACTCAGAGGCAGATAGCAGGATAAATGTTGAAAGATCAGAGAAGTAAAAGGAGTCAACTTCGAGAGACATTTTACTACTACTTAATCCTCAGACTGAATGGGGCAAGAATCCAAGAATTTCAGTGGAAATGAGCTCCTGTTTCCTTCTGTCTTATATTCTTCTCTCCACCCAGCCATATCCCTTCCTGTATCTGCCTCCCTAGTGCTGGGATTATACTCATGTGACTCCCAAATACTGGGATTAAAGGTATGAGCTATTACCACCAGGCTCTGTTTCTCTATTAGACTAGGTCAATTCTGTGTGGCCGAAAGTGGCCTTGAACTCACAGAGATCTGTCTGCCTCTGCCTCTGGGTGCTGGTATTGAAGGTGTGTACCACCACTGTCTGACCTGAACTTCTAACTAGTGTCATAGCTCCACACTCTTATCATCAGGCAAGCTGTATTTGTTAGATCACAAACAACATATCACCAAAATTGTCTAGCTTCTTCCCATACCAAATGACGAAAATCACAGATCTCCTTGTAGAAAATGAGATTACAGATCTCTCTTATCATAAACCTTTCTATTTGATTATCCCTAGTAGATATAGAATGATAATGAGAAACAATATTTTGGTTTACAATGATGTTGTTTAGAATGACATTAACAAACAATCTTGTTTGCTCTTTAGATATGCATTTTGGATTTTGAAATATCATGCTCCTTTATATATTTCTATGTTTACCTTCTCTTTTAGTATATATCTTAAGGTACTTAAAATTGACTTAGTTCACATCCTTATTTTCTTTTTTAAGCTCATTTCAACATTTTTCTTGTGGTTATATTTAGTCACATTTGTCATTTTTTCAGTAAAGAATAATGATTTGGAAAGCTGCAAAAATCTGTTCAGAGGTTACACTTAAAATATAAAAATTGACATACTTCCTGTCACATAAAGTAATAGGAGTTCAATCATCACTTGCATAATTTAAAAGTCACTACAATATAGATACATAAAAATATATGTGACTAGAGATTTACATTCTATATAAAATCAAAAAATATCTTACAGAAAATATGTGCTGAAATATGTGGAAGTTATATTTTAAGCACAAGTGCAAATCACTAAATTTTTCTTAATTATACTCAAGAAATCTTCATTAAAATAGGATGTCACAATCATGAAACCACTTTGATAGCTTTCTCTAGTTCTTATCTGCTAATTCTCTCTATCCTCAGATTTCTCTCTAACATCTAACAGGTTCCATAGCTAGATTTTTCTTGCAAATATATTGTACAACAATTCTAAAGAAACATTAATAATATCATGTCCATTGAAAAATAATCCACATAAATAATTTTAAAACAAAAATATAATAAATAGTGCATTGTAAGAATGCTAATAATTGGACTGGAGATATGGCTGGTTCGTTGGCTAAGAGCACTGACTGTGTGTGCATGTGTGTGTGTGTGTTGTTATATGAATTTGACACACATGCATGGGTATATTACCCTAAAGATAAAGGCTATTTTGCTGTTTGCTGTGCCTATTGGGTTATGCTAATAAATCAGTTTTATTTTATATATTTTCAAATATGTATTATATTTTATTAAATGTATCCATTTACTTGTGTACATGAGTGCCAGTCAGAAGACAATACACCAGAATTGGTCCTCCTACCACATGGTCCCCATGGTGGGAACTTAGGTAATCATGTGTGGTTGTAAGAGACTTTGCCTGCTGAGTCATTTTGACACTTTCACCCATTTTTTTTTATGATCCAGTTTTCTGTCTTCACACAGCATTTTATAATGCTTGGCTCTGTTATTATTCACATGCAGCTAAAGGAAAGAATGACATTTGTCTTATAAACAAGGTAGTGGGATTGAAATAGCACTTGAGACTTTCATTCATATTCTACTGAAAAGAGCTAAGAACATGGGACATTGCTCATAAATGCAGTCAATGAGAAAGTAGACACTTTATAACAACCACTGTGCACTGTAAAAGGAAAATCTGAGCACCTGTCAATAAATATAGATATATACCACTAAATTAAGCAAATTGATGCAAACCTACATACTTATATGTACACAAATACATAATACATATATGCTTTT
>NC_022034.1:20541239-20549458 GCF_000317375.1 Microtus ochrogaster | reverse complement strand
TATATGTGTGTGTGTGTGTGTGTCACAACAGCTTCCATTAATTGTAATGCATTCATATTCCAAAAAGTATAAAGTCTGAGAAGAATTCTTTAGTTTTACATTGTCATAGTATGGTCTCTAGCTACATTTAATTTATATAATAAAATAGAAGTTATGAAATATTTTGTGTTTTTCTTTCTTTTTGTCGCTTGAGAGCTTCATACTTGAAAATAATTTGTACAGATCAAATCGACCCCGCCATTCCCTCCTCTCTAATACCATGTTCATGGCCTGAACATTTTCCCTCTGTTTAAAAGCTATTTTATTAATGTCCCTTAATAAACATCCCCAAAATACATTTCAAACACTTTTTCAATCGTCAAACTTTAAGTAAATTGACAGCCTGCAATATGGTTTATAAAATACCAAGCCACTTACTTACTATCAGGAAAAGTGGCTTTCCTTTGTATGTTTGTGACTCTGTAACTTTTGATCTTTGTTCTACGCCACAGGTCAGGACACTATGCCCTGCAATGCTGTGCTGTTGGGAGGGATTAATTCTCCTTGTATAGAGCAGTAGAAGTACCTCTTTGTGTTATAAACTCATGATTGACAGTCTCAATAGGAGAGAACTCGAATGCCATGACACTATCTGTGCAGCATTGTAACAAGCTACTGTGTTGTTGAGGGAACTCTAAAGTCTCCTATTCACCCTATCACCTCTGGAAGACAGACTTCTGAGCCAAGATCTCCTTCTGTCTGCTTCATCTGTACAACAACAACAGCAACAAAATCACAATTCTCTAAACATGGGGAATTATTTTCCATTTTGTGCTCTAAAGTTGAGTTTCACATGTAAAAGAGATGCTTGATAAAAATGTCGAATAAATCTACTTGTAAATATAAGATTAAAATTACTTGAGTTTCTCAGTGCCCCCTCACTTCAAACCCTCACCCACCAGTATATAAAACTAATATCTTTTGGAAGTTCTTTAAGATTCACAAGTAATGCTTCCTTATTGTTTTCTTTTAGCCTATATTATTATCATATATATATATATATATACATACATATATATATGGCATGTATACATATGTAATTGTTATAGCCCATAGCAACTCCTAGTATCTGTCCATTTATAAAGGATTATGCTGAAATTTGCACCCATTAAAAAAATCTTCCATTTCATTCTGGCATCTTTTATTTCTTGTCTTTGTAAAGAAAGCTGCAGAAACCTAGAGGAGAGGTAGCTTTCCAGAAGGCCCTATGCAGACTTTCTGTAATAAAAGTTGTACTCAGCAGGGCGGTGGTGGTGCACTTTTAATCCCAGCACTCAGGAGGCAGAGGCAGGAGGATCTTTGTGAGTTCGAGACCAGCCTGGTCTACAGAGCTAGTTCCAGGACAGGCTCCAAAGCTACAGAGAAACCTGTCTCAAAAAACCAAAAGAAAAAAAATGTACTCAAATTTTATGAACTACTAGACCAGTATGCAAGGAAGACATAACTAACTGTAAAACAATAAGACTATTTGTATGGAGTGGCCAACTGCCTTCTAATACAATTTGAATCATGTTCCCTGTTATTTACCTTGTTTTATAAACTGTTTCAAGTCCAATGACAGTGGAGGTCACAGTTCTTATGAGCTAGGGGACTGAGTGCTGTTTTTAGTGAGGGTGGCACAGTAACAAACTGTTTTCTAAATATTTGTGTTTATACTAAAAGTCAAATGTCTTAATAACACAACTGTTTCTCTCTCATTACAGCAATGAATGGAAACACAAAGTTTCCACACAGAGTACTGAGGATAAGTGAAAGATGAGTGTTCAGCTTTAAGCAAAACATTTGCTCTGTTTTAGAAAACTTTGTGTAAGCATGAGCAAAAAGAATATAAGAGCTGAAAAATAAGGAAAAGTGCTATAAAATTAAGCCTTTTAAGCAACGCACTGTCATAGCAGAAACAAACACAGCAGCTTTGGATGTCTGCCCCAGGCTTCCACAGGAAATGGTCTCAAGAACTCAGGTATGGATGGAGAGATCAATCATGCTTATCCCTCATTACATAACAATTTGCTACTCCATGATTCGGGAGTACAAGGAGTCATTTCCTTCAGATAAAAACTTGCTATCCCTCAACTGATAATTCCAATCACCCAAAGGTTACTCACAATGTATTCGTTTAATAAAATTGGTTATAAAACAAAACCAAAATAATGAGTCTGTTGAAGGCATTGGTAAGGAGGAATAGGAGGCATAAACAGAAGTGGGGGCACCAGAAACAGGAGGGAAAAAGTTATTAGGATGTGCTATATACATCTATGAAATTCTCAAAGAAATAAGTAAATAAATAAAATAATGACCAAATAAGAACAAAGACAAACGACTTACAATGTATTATTTTGAATGTTTCCACTACAAATTGATGGTGAGGAGGAAGTGATTTTGAAAATCGAATTTAAGTATCATGCAGTATATTAATTATAAAACGCACAAGTGAAACTTTCAAGCATTTGTTTACATATCATTCAAATATAACATTAAATTTAAAAGAAAGGTGCTGCTATTATTTTTCAGTCTCAATTCAAAACTCAGTCTTTAAGGAGAAATAGCAAATAGTTGAATTCCTTTGATCAAATTACCATTCAGCAACCCAGGACTAGTCGATAGAAATATTCCTCTTTCTATTGTAGTGGTAGCGAATTCTTTCTTCCTTTCTCTTTCAGTCTGTATGGGATATTTTCTGTGGCAATGCAAACAACACATTCCAACATGCTTATACAGATTTATTTCTGGAAAACTGAAAAATTCCAATATTCTATGGACTATTATAAAAAGAGGATAAATCTAGTTTTTTTTTTTAAAAAATAGCCTATTACAAATCCTTTCTCTTTGTATGATACACGTATGTGAATTTGTTTCGCAGGATTAATTCTTGCTCAACCTACCCTTCGATCTCATCTACTTTAAAGCAATTGTTATTAGAGTTTTTTGTTTGTTGCTTCTTGCCTTAAAACTAAACAAGATAAAACCCATTTCTTTTCTTCAATGTGAAAAAGACACAAGTCAGTCCATTTACAGCCATCCTTTTCTTGTTGGTAATTATACCCCGTAAGACTTCATAAAACTTGAACTTACCCTTCTTAATTACTTGTCTTACCTCATCTTTGTGTAGCCCATCCAGTGTTCCTGTTTTGAATCTCATCATTATTCTTTTTTTTTCTTTTCATTTTTCAAGACAGGATTTTACTGCAATTTTGTACCTGTACTGGTATTAGCTCCTGTATACCAGTCTGACCTCAAACTCACAATGATCTGCCTGCCCCTTTCTCCCAAATGCTGGCATTAAAGGTGTGCGCCACCCAGCTTTTTATTTTATCTTAATATTTGTTATTTTTTATCATTTATTCTGACAGATTTTTACTATTCAGAAGAGACAGGCACTCCTCTTACCTTCAGTTAGGTTGGTGTAGACCAGGGAAGTTCCTAAGAACCGTCTGGTGATGGTGACAGATCAATAAATTCATTTTACTATTTACACTCTTTTTTGAAATCTCAAGAAAACATAAAATTTAAAAGGTAATTATCCATCTCTTGAGAACTAGAAGGCAGAAACCAATTTGGAGTGAAAATCAAGTATTCCAGCATAAAACTTGTATAGAGTCAAATAATAAATGTACATCATATAGAACAGAATGCCCTATTTATAATAGTCATGCTGAAAAAATTTAACAAGGTCCAAAAAAGTGAAAGAAAGCAAAGCAAAAGAACAAAAGAGAAACTGGATGTGCTTTGGTAGAATGAAAATTAGAGCATTTAAAATGCTATTTGATACCTTAGATTGCATAAAGTAATGACTCGTTTTCAGTCTCTGTGCTTAATTCCTAAAATTATAGATATTCTTGAAATTTCAGGCTCTTGAAGAATATGTTGAATCCAATGTCCTATAAAATTGTAAAATATGCTAAGAATGTCATAGAATGATGACAATATTGTTTATGAAGATTATGTGATATTCAATTAATAATTTCTATGTTTATTTGAAAAAAATCAAGATTGAATAAGTTTATAACAAAAAAATAAGAATTCTATGGGAATTCTTAATTCCCTATGGGACATCCTAATAAATGATAAAAGTGTTTTTAAACCATTATTGATTAGTATAGATTTTTAAATGTTAAAAAGCTACAAAAACACATCATGTTTGAAAGACTAGTGTTTAGGACTAGCCTAAGTAGTGTTATTAATTTAGCTTTATATAAAGAACTTGATTTAAAGTGCCAAATCACTTCAGTTATTACAATGAACAAAAATATTTCAGTGAAGATTTTTTCCTTTTTTAGGATAAAATTAATTCTACATTATACCAATTTGCAATTTAATGAAATGCTAATGTTATTTCACTTTAAAAAGTATGCTTTTTAAAATTTTTCTGACATATACTTCACATGTTCTTTTATATTTTAAGTTAGAGATGCATTTATGCTTATAACTTATATATAATTTAATCTTCCAAAGATTTTTGTCTCTTTTAAGTCTTCAATAACTGTCACACTGAACCTGAAGTCTTGCTTCCTTGATTGATTTTACTGTTTTGTATTGCTATATTCTTTAATATTTTTTTCTTTTGGAATGTGGAAAATATTAAGCACAGAAATTTTGTTTCCATTTAATTAAATATTTATTCAGAATACCCAAAGTAAAAGACTACTGATTTAACAAATTTTTAATGCTACCATGTCCTGTAAATTCAAATATTGATGAAAATTGATAAATTTAATTTCACTAAATTTATATTTATATTATGTCAGATTTATTTTATGACCTTTTGTACAGTAATCAAAATGCTAATTAGAGAAGAACAGATGTAGCTTAGTGAAGAGAGTTTGTCTTAATACGTCATGTTTGAGAAGGAATTTAAGTCAGAAAAATTTGCTATCTCAAACAAGGGTCTGGATAAGAACAGCATGAACCAGTTTTCTCAGAGATTATCACATATTTATTAATAGCTCCATGATGAAATATCAGAGATGAGTAAATGCTGGCCCCCATGGGTACCTACTACATTATACTGCTCTTCTACATACTATTTGGAGCATCACATCAGGTTTTAACCTGAATTTCAATAAAGTTTACCTAAAATCAATATCTCAGAAAGGAAATCATGGATTAGCAATCTAAACATACTCTTCCATCACCAATATCATATGCAAGTCCTCTATTGTATGCAAATAACTCCTAAATAGTTTCATGTTGTACTTGACATACACAGCTATATTTTAACACATGCCCAGTAAAGAAAAAGTTATCATTAACTTTGACATATTTATATGTTTATATGTAAACTACTTGAAATAATAATTTACAACACCCAAAAGCATTACAAGGAATTTTATAACTTGATATTATTAAATAAATTAGACTTGTGTTTAAAAAAATCTTAATATAGGAAATCTTATCTGTTATAGAAACCTGATTTGCTTTATGTCTGTATCTTACTCCCTCGGGTTTCTATCTTTATGTATAGTATTTTTCAATTCAAGTGCTTTACTATATACCATATGCTGAAGTAACAAATTATTGCTAATTTTGTATGTAAATTTTATAGGACATGATTAAATTTACAATTAACTTGACTTACTGTTTCTAATGGGCATCATGTTGAATATGTACACATTTAAAGAAAACTGGTATTGTAACATTACTGAGCATGATGGGCCATACTTATGAGACCTTTCTCTTCATGCTATTATTTATGCTTTTTAACATTTCTTTCAAAAGTTTTTCCATGTTTCACAACAAATCCCCAGCATATATTGTTTCTCTTATTAAAAGTCACTTGTGATTTTGATTGTTTCAGTAGTTGTCACTACATTTGTCAATATTTTAAAGCTGATTAAGATAATAATTAATATTTTTGGATTATGAAAAGCATTTTATACTTATAAAAATCATTTTTCAATTCTGTTAAGCTCACTTCATATTGATGATTCATATTAATGGCAGTGAAAATATATTTTTTATGAATTCTAAATACACTATGATCAAACATGTTTATATTTCTCCAGTTTGATATCTTTCATTTCATTAGTTCATTTATTATTCAAAGAAGACCTGATGAAACCTAATATTATATATTCAGATAGCAGAATTACACTTCTTTTGCCATTTTATTAATCTCAAGAATATCTTAAAGTCACTTATATTTTTGAACTTTCAAATATTTATCGATTGTATAGCATTTTTCCTCCCCATTTTTGTGGAGTTATGTATGCTTTAAAGAGATAGTTCATTTGGGGAAGTCTTTTATGGGGCAGACTATATTCTCCTGCTATCACATACCTGTTGCTCAAAGTTCTAAGGTTGGGATCCCCTGAAATATATTTCTTTAATATATCTGTTGGTGTTGTCATTGATCTGGTTTTATTAGACATCCGTGAGGGTAGATTTCTTGAATTAGGAACACAATCTGATAGCAGATTTCCATTTTTCTGACACTTAGCATTTTATTGCTTGTTATTGTTATGGTGTTCTCCATCTACTGTAAATGGAGTTCTTTCTTGAGAAATCTATTAATTAGGTTTATATTGCTGTGATAAAACCCCGTGAAAAAAAGCATGACAGAGAAAATTTATTTTACCTTCATAATCTATTATCCAAGGGAGACAGGGCAGGGATTCATATCAGGAACCTGAAGGGAGTAACTGGGCAAAAGGACATGGATGAGTTCTTTTCACTGACTTAGTTCTCCTGACTTTCCCAGTCTGCTTCTCATAGCCATCTTAAAATACTGTAGTAAGGAGGCTTCTAGTTCATTTCCTGGCCACCCAGACTCCAGAAATAAACGCACAGAAACTGTATTAACTAAATCACTGTTTGGGGTATTAGCTCTAACTTCTTTTTGGCTAGCTTTTACATCTTAGTTTAACCCATTTCCATTATTTTACATACCACAAGGTTTGTGGACTACAGGCAAGTTTCACCCATATCTGTGTCCAGCAGCAGCTCCATGGCTCCAAGCAAAGAAAATTATCACTTATAAGGACTGGTCATCTGAGCGTAAGAATCTCTGAATATTCACTTAAAAATCGAAGCTGGCTTTGGAGTTGGACAATGACTCTGTCCTTCTCTTAATCCAAGCATGTTGTTAAAAGAAAAATAAAGAGTTTGTGTCTCATGTCAGAAGCCACCTGGTATGGGACAGAAAGAAAAAAGAATTTAGAAAAAAAATTTACTTTTCTTTATACCTAATTTTGTCTCTATTGTACCTTTCATTGAATATATGTCTGTATAAATAATGTTTAAGTTTTTCATACTGAACAATGGATCTTCCCGCAGTAATCTTTGAAGTTTCCAGTAAGAAGATGGGGCCCCACAACAGTGAATCCACCTGGTTGATATGATGTCATGATGTTGATAGTGGTACTATAAGACCTATTTTGAGTACCAGCAGCTCAAGATGGTTCCAACTTGGTAAGCTGAAATGGTGCACTTTTTTACAACCTTCTGGTCAGATCTCCATATAGGAACATCAGAAAATCCCTATCAAATATTCACAGACTATTGAAACTTAGCCATCATTTTACTTTCACAGGATTCCATGGAAAGAACATCACCTCCATGACAGCTGGAAATAATTCTAGAAGATAACATCCTCTCTCCCAACAAAGTTTATCCTCATGATTAAGCACATCTTTTAGGTGTTGATTATAATTGGCATAGATACCATTCCCTCCAGAATTGTCCTTTCACAGATTCAGGTATAGCCTAAGTTCCTGACAAGTCAGGATATGTTTCGCTCCTGAGATGTAATACTTGCAGATACTACCACCCATACTGAGCTAGGCCATCCCATATTAATCATAAATAAAGCACACCACAGGCTTCCCATTAGGCTAATGTGATGGGGTCATTTTGTAAATGATATCTGTCTGAGAAAATGAGTCTTCCTGTGTCAATCTGAAATAAAAATAGCTAGAAAAATGGTGAAAGATGCATTTATCTGTGAGTATAAAAGTATAAATGTTTAGAATTCAGTAAGAAATTATGCCAGTTTAATATTATGTTCATTTCATTTTCTTTATAAGATTCATAATCTCACTAGTCCCAGGGCAGGAAGTAAGACTTGCAGTTGTGGGACTGATATACCTCTTGCTCAGGACATTAGTCCAATTAGGCAAGTTTCTAAAGACACATGATTAACCCTGAAAACATTTTATATATATATATATATATATATATATATA
>NC_022034.1:20539038-20541139 GCF_000317375.1 Microtus ochrogaster | reverse complement strand
TATATATTTATGTATGTATATACATAAAAGAAAAATAAACCACAAATTTAAAAGATAGCAGATGGCTACAGGTATATGGAAAGGGGATGAAGAGAAGAAAGTGAAAGAGGATTTTGATAAAATTATCATTTGTTTTCAAAAATACAAAAATGAAAAGGACTATGCACTTGAAAATTGTGTGGTGGATCTTTTTGCAGTCTCCAGTTAGCCTTCTTGTGCACGATCTCATTTCTGCTCTCCAGTGATGGGAAGGAGTCATTACACATGTGGGGCTTCATCTTTGCTATTCTCTCTTGTGAACTTCCTCATATTAAACTGCAATGCAGCATATGCTCCTCTTGCTTCACATATTTGCTCATGCCTGCAAGTCAGATCCTTCCATATAATACAATATTGCTAAGAGCACAGATTATTCAGATAAAGGGTAACAGGGACTATATACATCCAAAGCATAGCTAATATTCATATTTCATGATAGAGAATAGTTTAGATGAACCTCGCCAAAAATAGAAAATGATTTGTAACTATGAGCAAAAGATTTTGACTTAGAAAGTCATAGTACAGTATTATTAGCTGAGTTAAGGCCTCCTGTATTTCAGGCTGTCCTCAAGTTCACTATGTAGGCAGTGATGACCTTGAGCTTCTGTCCAATCTGTATCTACCCCTCAAATACTGGTTCCATATGCATGGGGCACCATACCAGAGTTATGTATTTCTGGGGATGAAACCTCAGAAATTTTATTTTCCATGACTGGAAAGTATTCTATCAGCTACACTACATTCCCAATCTTCACTTTATTTTAGCAAAAAGTCCACCCAGAATTTCAAGAAAAATCTAATATCAATATTCCTCAAACTATTCCGCAACTTAGGAACAGAAGGAACATTGTTAAATTCATTTTGAGGCCACAGTCACAGTGACAAACCAAACCACACAAAGAAAAAATGTTACAGACAAATTTCCCTGATGAACATTAATAATACTCAAATACTTACAAACGGAATCCAAGAACACATCAAGAAGATAATCCCCGGAGATCAAGTAGGTTTCATCCCAGAGACGCAGGGATGGTAGAACATATTAAACCGGTCAATGTAATCCACTATATAAGCACACTGAAAGAAAAAAAACCCACATGGTCATATCATAGATGCCAAAATAAAAGGCTTTAATAAAATCCAAAAATTCTTCATAATAATATAAGTCTTGGAGAGATCAAGAATACAAAGGACATAATTAACCATAATAAAGTAGTTTACAGCAAGCCTATGACCAAATACAACTTAGGTGTAGAGAAACAAAGTAATTCTACTGAGATCAGATATAAGACAAGGCTATTCACTCTCTACATCTGTTCAATATAGTACTTGATGTTTTAACTAGAGCAGTAAGACAACTAAAGGAGAACAAGGAGATATAAATTAGAAAGGAAGAGATCAAAGTATCACTATTTGCAGATGATATAATAGTACATATGTGAACCCAAAAATTCTACCAGGAAACTGTTACAGCTGATAAACACCATTAGTGAAGTATCTAGATAGAAGAGTAATTCAAAAAATTCAGTAGCCTTCCTGTATATAAAAATAATAAATGGCAAGCGCTCCTGACCCCACACATGATTGTTTACTTGCTCCTCTCTCCCCACACTTTAGAGGACTCATCACTCAGGCCTTCCTTTTTTTTGTTTTTTGTTTGTTAAAAAGAGTTATTTATTCCTTTATTTGCAGTATCACTGTCATTTATTACCTGCCCTATTGACAAAAGTATATTCTTAGCCTTTATGAGTACATATACATGATTTTGTCAGGGAGATATCAGCTCTATGTGATGACTGCAACTTTTTAGTTAAATAATAAACATTTGCTACAATTACCTACAATATTATCTATGGTACAGTTTCTTTTCTTTTTATTATTATTAAAAATTTCTGCCTCCTCACCGCCTCAGTTTCCCATTTCCCTCCCCCTCCCCCTCTCCCTTCCCCCTCCCTCTCCAGCCCAAAGAGCAGTCAGGGTTCCCTGCCCTGGGGGAAGTCCAAGGTCCTCCCCCCTCCATCCAGGTCTAGGAAGGTGGGCACCCAAACAGCCTAGGCTCCCT
>NC_022034.1:20537030-20538673 GCF_000317375.1 Microtus ochrogaster | reverse complement strand
TTATATAAGATGGTCACAACTATGCATAAAATAATTGTGACCTTTCTAATGCTCACCAAGGAAATGATTGGCCATTTATGAACCCATTCCTGACTACTTTCTCATCCTCATTGCTTGCTATTATCCTGTATTTCCTGGTTAAATAAATAAATAAAAACCAAAAACTAATAATATATGACCTGAGGAAAAAAAAAGGGAATCATCCGTCATAATAGCCACAAAAAATATAAAATATTTTTAGGTAACTCTAACCTAGCAAGTGAAAGACGTGGATACCAAGAACTTCAAGTCTTTAAAGAAACTGAAGAGAGCAGAAGATGGAGAAGTTTCGCATGTTCCTGTATTGGTAGGATAAACATAGTAAAAATGTTATGAAAAGTGCTGCAGATTCAAAGCAATTCCATGTTGGCAAACTTCTTCAGATAAGCTGCTGGGCCATGGAGATACTGTGACCTCTGAGCAGCCTCCCGTGTCTTCCAACATAAGAGGCATAGAACAAGCGGTCCTAAAATGTTTTAAGTGAGATTCTCTACTCAACTCTGGGACAATGTGTCTAAATGTAAGATATTTTGGTGTAGATAACAGTTAGCACAAGTCTTGGTAGTAGATTAAATGGGTTCCATGACTACGAAGGTTCAGTAATAAGAGAAATATGTAAACAAATCTAGTCTCTATATGTTTCTAAGAAAATTATTAACTGTACTCTGAAACTCACACTCCACATATGTCACAATTCTGTTGACTTATAATATCTGTAATCATCAGGTTCTGTTTAAGATGAATAACACGAACTTCTCTATAAAGAACATGGAGGAATATTTGTTTTGGTTCTAAGTAGACAGTGTTTTGCTTACTAAATAATACTCTGAAATCTTAGCTTATAATTGAAGAAGAGAAAAAAATAAATAAATTTTAATTTTATTTTATACACATTATATTTGTTTTATATACAAACCAGATTTAATATTCACAATTTTTATAAATGTTTATCTTTTCTGACATATGATGTATTCCATGAACAGAATTAAATAGATTATATTATTAATAGTTTTATAGTTTAATGAATTTTTGCATATGTACATACCCAAGGAAACTACATACTATTTTGAATAGTCCTTCTTATAAATCTATCACATTATGTAGCAATTATTGGTAATTATAGATGAGCATATAAATAGTACATACTCATTAGATCTATTTAACCAAAGTTAAATTCCTGAAATTTTATCCTTATTTTTTATTAATGCTTTAAATATTCCCTTGCTAAAATTTATGTATTACCTCATTAAAAGAGTTTTAAATTGAGTACCTTTAAAATGTTACAAAAGGATTTGATAAATGCCCTTCATGATCATGGACACAGAGAATTTCTAGGGTAATATTTTTAGAAATGATATTATTGACTTTAATACATTTTTTTATTATTGCCTCTGATAAATTATCTACTGATCCAAAGCTCAAAAATAGCTTAGTCCACATAGTAAGATTAATCACTAATGCTTGTAGGTCAGGGATTCTCCATCTTCCCAATGTTGTGACTCTTTAGTAAGTTTGCTTTGACACTGAACAAAAAATATTTTTGTTGCTATTTCATAACTATAATTATGTTACTGTTATTAATCAAAATGTAAATAGATGTGTTT
>NC_022034.1:20528325-20536228 GCF_000317375.1 Microtus ochrogaster | reverse complement strand
TGACAGACACAGTTGACACAAAGCTGCATATGTGCCTCTTTTCTTGTCCCAGACTATAACAAAAAGAAATCAAATTCAAATAAGGTGAAAAGAGTTGTCAATAGCAACATCCCTTGCAGCTACCCTTAAGAACTATCTAGCAGACATTTTTTTTTTCAAATTTTCTAAACAATTAGTGTGCCAAATTAATTACAATTACATAAGGCTATTCCAGTGCCCTTTCTTTCTAAAAAAAGTTGAGTTTTCAACAGTTTAAAGGTAAGTGATTCCCTAAGTAAAGAACTCCCCCAAACAGTAGGAAAACAAGCAAGGCTTCCTTTTTTAACGCCAAATCTAAACAATGACCTAACTATGTAATAGGCAAACATTCATTGTGAATATACACGTAAAAATTCTTAATAAATACATGGGAACACAATTAAAGAAAACATCAAAAGATTATCCACTATATTCAAGCAGACTTCATCCCAGAAATGCAGGCATGCTTCAACATTCATAAAGCAATAAATGTAATGTACCATGTAAACACAATAAAAGACAAAAACTCCAAGATCAACTCATTAGATGTAGAAAGTGACATTGGCAAAATCCAACAACTCTTTTGGAAAAAATGTCCTGAAGAGTCCTTGGATCCAAGAAAGATACAAAAATATTATTATCTTAATTATAGTATTATATTTACTGAATTATAGTATTTATTTACTGAATTGCCATCATCCAGAACCACATACACATACATACACACACTCATTTGTTCACACACACATGTGAATACACATATTTACATGATAGACATAAATACATGAACAAATACCACTCTATCACCATGTTTATCTTATTAAATCAAGTGGTTTCCCAATGTCATATCAGCAGGTCTGAAATCTCTATACAAGTATTAGCATATAAATATACATCTCCATAAATTCATCATTCACTAACAAGTGCTGAAAATAGAGGCTGTGAATTGGAAAAAAGTGAGGAGGAATATGGGAATAGTAGGAGGGAGGAGATGAATGAAAAATGTAATTGAAATGCAATCTCCAAAATAAAAAAAAATATTTAAATTTAATTTTTTAAAAAAATATAAACTCAATCATAGCTGTCCTGACTTGGAACACAAGTGTTAATACTACAATATGCATTAAAATCTAATTCAAGTCCAATGAAATATAATTTTCAATATATTTCAAAATAGGAATATAACTTCTCTGGTACTCTTATATAGGACTTTTGTGTTGAGATTCATAGTCTTTTGAACTGCCCCACAAATTAAAAAAATGAAATAGTTATCTTAAAATAGAAAGTAATATGCAAAATGAAAAATTTAGGTAAGTTTTTAAACATTATTCATATATAATATTTTATACATAAATGCTTATCAAAATATTCATGCATAATATTTCATACATAAATTCTTAACATATAGCTACACATATGTGATGAATAAACACACATGCAAAAATATATTAAGCGTTTATGTGTGGAATATTGTATGTATATATAAATGATTTATATGTGAAATATTGTATGTGCATATATATATACATATATATCCTGATGAAATTAAACATTATTTCTTGATTTATTTATTCAACTTTTTCTCTTTCGTTATAGCAGTTGGAGTCAAAAGATATAAAAAGTAACATGAGAAGTGATGTGTAACCATTACATCTGTCTCTTCAGGATGATAATTGACAGTGATGCTAGCATCTTAGCAGTTGCCTGAGGCTCTGTCAAAGATTAATCTCTTGAAGGATAAACTCCCTTTAATACATTTCTCTTTCACAATCTCTTAGATTTCTGTGATATTATGTTATATTACAACTCCTTCAAAGAACTCAGAGTGATTCACAGATGTTATATATTAATTCTCAAATTTTCACCAAGGTCATAGATAGCTAGGAAAAACTGTTCCTTCAATGTTTGGAAAAGAATAATTCTAAACATACAGCAGAAAAAATTTGGCATTCAAACTGAATTATCAATATGAATTAATAATTTTTAAATGTGAAGATATTCACCAGGAAAATAAATTATAGCATAGTTGAAATTTTAACTACAATATGTCCTCTGGTTTAAAATATCAGAGCCAGTCAGATGTTGGACAGATTAAAAAAAAAACACTAAACTTGATGGCTAGAGTTAAAGGCACAGATACCACAATTATCTGACATGTTTCTATATGTTTCATGAGTGTCAAGAAGACATTTAGTATCTGTGTTGGATATTTTTATGTCATCTTGATATAGGCAAGATTCATCTTGGAGGCATAACATCAATTAAGAAAATGTTCCCACTTTTATTAATTAATGATTTACTTGGGAGATTGCAACCTGCTATGTGGTGACACTCAAAGTAGATTAAGCAAAATTTCAGGAGTAAGCCAGTAAGTGACATTCCTGTACTGCATCTGTATCAGTTTCTGACTCTTGGTTCTTGCCTTGAGTTCATAACCTGATGACTTCTCTCAGTGATATATTGTAATCTGAGATTTATAATCTAAAATAAAATTTGTAATGAGGGACTCTTTGTTGGAGGTTTCTGTCCTGCCCAGTTTCCACATCTGTTTAGTCCCAAAGAAAATCCCACAGAGGTCTCCATAAATTATAAACTGATTGGCCCATTAGCTCAGGCTACTTATTAGCTCTTGTAGCTTATATTAACCCATTATTCTGATCTATTTTTGCCATATGGCTTGGTACCTTTTTCAGCTGGCAGGTCACATCCTGCTTTCTCTGTAGTCTGCACAGGACTGGGAGGAATCAACTTCCTCCTTCCCAGAATTCTCCTGTTCTCATTGCATCATTTCTACTTCCTGTCTTGTTTTCCCACCTATAATTCCTGCCCGGCCAATTAGCATTTATTTAAAACATGATTGACAGAATACAGACAGTTCTCCCACACCACTTTTCTTGAGTGTCACAAAGACACTTAGTATCTGTGTTGGACATTTTTATGTCATCTTGATATAGGCTAGATTCATCTTGGAGAAATAACATCAATTGAGAAAATGTTCTCAATTGATTTTATTGATTAATGATTTATTTAGGAGATTGCAACCCACTGTGGATGGTGACACTCAAAGTAAACTAAGCAAAATTTCAGGAGCAAGCCAGTAAGTGACATTCCTGTACTGCATCTGTATCCGTTTCTGACTCTTGGTTCCTGCCTTGAGTTCATAACCAGATGACTTACCTCAGTGATATATTGTAATCTGAGACTTATAATCTAAAATAAATCTATTCCTTCCCAAATTGATTCAGTGTTTCGTCACAGTAATAAAATTATTATGTGAGACAGAATCAAATTAGGTATGAAATTCAGGGAAAAACTATTTAAGTTCTAAGGTAGGGAAAACTGACTCCAACCAGTGTCCTTTGATCAACATGCTTACAATGCCTGCACATGTGGGCACACACATGAATAATAAATATTGTAAAATAATTTAAATCAAGTTAAGCAAACATGATTGCTAACATAACAAAATACAAAAGTATTTTGAAAAAATAATTTTAATTTTTAAACATATGTAAATAATCTAAAACCTTTAAATGTTTTGCAAAATTTTCTCATAGTTATTCTCAGACACACGAATCCTTTATAATTAATTATTTCTAGTATATACTAATATATATTCTCAATCAGATAATATATTCTCACAGAAATACATTGTATTTATCTGAGTAAACTGAGTTTAAAGTCACAAGCCCATCCCTAAAATGGTGGCACAGCTGCCAATACATAAGAATGGATACTGGAGCTCAACCCAGGTAGTCCTCCACTAGGAAACAGAAATCTAATCTCCATATTTCTCAGAAACCTTATCAGTCTTGAACTTGAATTTTCAAAGCACCACAACTTCCTCATTCTTCCCTAATGTCTAGTAATGCTAGGAAAAGGAACATCTGGCACCCCTTAATATAACCCATATTTTGAGAACCAGAAAGACAGCACTACAGACTTGTATTCTTATTGTTGAATTGTTGAATCACAAAAAAAAAAAGTATAACATCTCGCCATGAAACCAGTAGACTCTTCCTGTGGGCAAGATCTCTTGCCTTTTAATTGTCAGCTGGTCTGTGGATTTATTTAGGCTACAAGAAAACAGTAGCATTCCTTGGAAACTTTGTAAGAAGAGTTCTTCCATATTTCTGTAGCTCACTGGAACACTTCAGAGTGCCAAAAAGGAAATATATACTTAAGTGAATCGACTCTACTAAGATGTACAGAGCAGAAACACTACAGACTGGCTGCCTACTTTTAATGGAGAAGAAATTACTATAGTCTCGAAAGTCAACAGCACAAAACTTTCCATTAACTACATGATGGTGATTACAATAAAGTAGTCCCGTACTAGCTCAGAATGGAGTATAATAAAAGGTTCTTTATTTAGGGGTAGACTCACAGATAATCAGTCCTCTGCACAAATGAGGAACAGGACCCAAAGCCAGCAACCAAGAGGCTACACGTTTCTACATCTGTTTATATAGTACATGTGGCCATGCTCGAAGTGTATCAGTATCTTGAAGGATATTAGATGAAGGAGTTTCCATAGAAACTCAGCCTTTTGTCTAAATAAGAGAGCCATAAGCCTAATACAAAACTATATAAAATAGGAACAAATAGCAAGTATAAAATTAGAATCAGAGCCATCATAAACAATAATATCAAGGAACATATGCTAAATGTTTTAATAATTATCCTATTCTAAGGATTCTAAGTTTTGTATTAGAAATGGCTTGGATAAATCATAAATCATGAGACAAAGTAAATATGACTATCTAGTCTTTAATAGCATCAAAGACATGGGAAGGGAAGATAATATTATTTGAGTAAACAGGAAGTGCATTTACGCAACTTTCAAAATGTGTAATAAAAGACAGAGACAACTGGCTACCTGGGCCATCACCCAAAATCTCATTTGCAACATTGGAGCAACCAACTTTGGCTAAGGCCTACCATAACTGACAGATCATTTTCAGAGGGAGAAAAATTACCAAAACCGTCTTATCCTGTCTTGGCAAGGTTTGGCAGTCTTTTTATTTGTATACTGCATGTCCAGTCTGGACACCATGCATTTTTGTCAGAATTTGAGGGATGAGCAGTTCTTTGCCCAAAGGCACATGCGGATCAGGTAGATTCAAGTCTTAACTGTTTTCTAGTCATATTACCCTCCAGAATTTCCTCTAGAGAAATTTTAATGCAGAGAGAAGATATTATCCTAGAATAGATCTTTTTACCATATAAACTGAGTAAAAAATTAAAAACTTATGTGGAAAAGGTCTCTTCTTAATTATAAAAAGAAAATTGAGACTTCGTCAACTAGGAGTAAGAAACTTAGCAAAGATTAAAGTGCCTTTTTAATGATAAAATTAAAAAAATATATGAAAAGACAATGAATCCTGGCAAAGAACTTGTGCTAATTTTTAGGAGAAATTAATAGAAATTCTTTCAAAAGCAATAAAATTAACTTTATAAAGAGAGCTACTTGAATCTTTGTCCTCATTTTATGTGAGGAACCAATCACTAGAGCCTGTACATTCTATACTGATAGAAATAAATCAAAAAACCTGGTAACAAATCAAAAGATCTAAGTAAAGTTGAACAAGGCCCTTATAATTCTGTCCAAAAGTCAGAATTATATGCTATATTTCATGGTACTAAGGGATTTTAAACAACCTCTCAGTAAGGTTAAATTCACAATATGCAGAAAGAATTGTTTAAAATATTGAAACCAATAAATGTATACCTTATGATACAAAATTTATTTTATTATTGATTTAGGTTCAAGATATAATCAAAAATAGCCTTTATCCCATATACACAACACACTTCTGAAACCATATGAGTCTACCAGGTCCTTTAACACAAGGTAATGCAAAAATTAATTGATTATTGATTAAAAATGTGTAAAGCCCTCAAAATTTTATAAAAAAAGCAACATGTAAATAGCAAAGGTTTAAAGAAAGAGTTTTCTGTTACATGACAACAAGGTAAGGAGATTATAAAGAGTTGTTCTACTTGTTCTTTTTATACCCAAACACCACAAGGAGCAACCAAAAGGGTACTCAAAAGAATAAAATCTGACTGATGGATGTGTTCCACTTTGCAGAATTTTAAGTTTTCCATAATCAACAATACATTTTCCTGCAGTAATCTTTAAAGTTTCCAGGAAAAAGTTGGGCCCACACAACAATAACTCCACTTGATTGATATGATGTTTTAATTCTGATAGCAATGATAGTGGGCCGCAGGAAGATGGGCAGGGAGCCCAATATTTTCAAGCTTGTATCACATTTCATATAATTTTTCAATTTTGTTTTATATCACTCTCCCCAAACATTCACAAATCCCTCTATCTCCTTTATTACTAATAGAGTACTGAAATTGTGATTAATTGAACAATTTAACTTGACAGAGCTACATTAAAATAACACTTATAGACAGTGCATCAGCCGTAAAACTATACTGGTTAAGACACTATTACATTCAATATTTCTGGCCTTTTCTGATTTAGTAATGGTTGAAATATCATAGAATTTTAATGTTTAAAAGGTAAAAAAAAACAGTCTACACTCATATTTTGTTTTCCTCTTTTGATCCTTTCTTTCTTGCTCTACTCTCTCTCAGTCATCTCTGCCTCTCTTGTTTCTCCAGTTCATGGCTGAGGTCAGTCCAATGGCAATATACCCTCTACTACTGTCTCCTCCCTTTGTCCCATGTGTACTCTCCCTCAAATCTGATATATATATATATATATATCTTCCCCTCAACCATACCAAGTAGTCATGTCCTCACTTTATATATATGGTGTCAAAACCTGGATGTGACTTACATGAACCCCTTTCCAAGGGCTTTGCCTTCTAAATACATCAAATTGCAAATCTGAATGTCTTAAAGTATGAAAGGTTCATTTGTTTTTGCTAACTTCTACAATTAGTCCCATGTGGTTCTTCAGGACCTGGACAACAAATGACTCCTCTTCTTGCTTGAATTCTGTCCACGCTCCTGGCCTTTGACCAGTGATTCAGACCTTTTGAGCCTTAACAAAAATTTCTTAATTTCAGTTAAGAAGCTTTACTTCAAGAAGATTCTTTGCCATCAGATATATATATATATATATCTGACATGCTAGGTTCAAATGAACCTGGGGAAATTTGGATAACTGTGGTGCCTTATTAGCATATCAAAGTATATTCTGGCCTCCAGTATCTCTCAGCTATAGCAGAGTCCATGCAGGTATCCTGGATCATCTCAATCTTTCTCATTCTTCTCCTTACCCTAAACTTGTCAGACTCATGGACAACCCTTTACTACATGACCTTTTGTTCTACATTTGTCTTCCTCTCTTGGCCCCCTCTCTCTTGTTCCTCTCTCATGGTCAACTCTTCTTTTATTCTCCTGCTTTCTCTTTCTCCTCTTCTCTCATGGTCAGATTCTAAGGTGGTATTCCCCTCTGTATGCTGTGAATACCATTGATTAATAAAGGACTGCTTTGGACTTATAGCAGGGTAAAACTCATCTAGGCAGGGAAAACTAAACCGAATACTGAGAGAAAGGAGGCAGAGGAAAGAGAGAAACCATATAGCCCCACTGAAGACAGATGCTGAGAACTTTACCCAGTAAGTCAAAGACACACGGTCATATACAGATTACTAGAAATGGGTCAAATTAAATTAAGATATAAGTGTTAGCCAATAAGAAGCTAGAGCTAATGAGCCAAGCAGTGTTTTAATTATCACAGTTTCTGTGAGATTATTTCTGGTCTGAGCTGCCAGGCAGCCTAAAAACAAACAAGTGGCCCTCCCAACAACAAACTGGCACTCCAACATGGTTGACTAAATCTACCTAAAACCTGAGAAAGCTAACAAAGGAATCCTACACACAAAAGAACATAGTTAAG
>NC_022034.1:20526255-20528179 GCF_000317375.1 Microtus ochrogaster | reverse complement strand
GGTCATGCTGCCAGCACAAAATTGATGAGGTCCAGCTGTAGAGCATTTAAATGGGTTTTGTGAGCAGAGTGTTACAACCTGATTAATGGAACAACATAGACCCTCAGTGTGCCTGAAACTGGGGAAATGGACATTGCTGTCAGACTCAATAAACAGCTCCACCATGCTAAACTGGGCAGGGCAAGCAAGAAGTACCATATTTCCCCTAGCAGTGCTGCAGCTTAGGTTTTTAAGAAGCTCTTAGCATTTTAAGAAATGCTCCTAGACAGGAAAGAATTACAGATACACAATAGGACAGAATCAGAAACAAAGGAACTCTAAATGAGTCACAATTTTGGACAAATGAACATAGGCTTGGGGGAGAGAAGAAAAAGACTATAGAGTTATAAAAAGAAACAATTGGTTTAAAAAAATAGTATTTAAAGAGACTGAGTATAGACAGTCATAGATTAAAGGGTTAAAGATAATAAATTAAATACTAAAAAGTAATAGAGTAAAAACAAATAAGCCATGTAAAGATAGACTATAAACAGAGTCTGGATTATGTATACTATTGTGTTTTCTTTTAATTTTTGACTACAGAGAGACATTTGATAAAGGGGACTGCTAAGTCAAACCAACATATACAGCTTACAAGTGTCTTGATTTCAAAATTTGGGTCTAAGAATATGTTACTTTGGAAAACCGGTTCTTCTTTTGATTTCACAGAGGATGAGAAAATGTGGAATACTTTCACACTTAAGTAGTTTGATACATCAATACCCCGTAAAAGGTCACTGTGAACACCCACAAAAATTATTTCACCCAACTAAAAGCAGGAAGCAGTTTAGAAAGAACTATGCCCAAATTCTCTAAATAATTGTTTATAGATGTTTGTTTACATTTAAAAGGGATATGCTATAGAGATTTGCATTGGTATTGATCTTGGTTTATTGATACAAATTTAAGGTCAATTTTGTTATAGTGTGTATATGTATTTCTGATCTTTATTAAGGTATTGTGTTTTTGTAGCTTATTTACAAAATGTATAATTAAGACATATAGTTCAATAGATAATCATCTACAATAGTCAACTTGTAGTTATGTTAGTTAGGTTTTCTAGATATATAGAGATATATTTCAGTGATATGTATTCCTCAAATCTTTCAGAGACGTTCAGAACATGCCAATTTAATGTTTAGGACTTAGGACTTTTCATGACACTGAGACACATCTGCTCCTGGCAGCATCAATTATTTCAAGAGGAAGATGGACATTGAAGAGTCTCCTTATGGAGTTAGCTAGCCACTTTGGAAAGAAACTGCTCTGGCCTGAACTGGACATGCGGCACCTTCAGAAAAGTGACTGCTGAACTTGCCTAAAGGTGACATGATCCTTCAGGTTTTCTGCTTTATAAAAGAGTTTGCTAGTCATTCTACAGGACACAAAAGAAAGTGACTGACCAACTGCCAAAATAGGAGGAACTGTCTTTGAAATTTCCAGCTTCATGTAAAAGTAAGCCTGTAGGCTGAAGATAGATGCCTCAATGTTACAGAAGATCTTTGGGTGACTATCCAAACAGCAAGATGTCTCTGTCATTTCTAGAATTTTGGAAGTTGTTTACAATGTACTTCCTGTTTACATAAGTAATATTATATCCTTCTGGAGTCTTTGATGAAGTTGAAGAATATAATTATAGTGTCCTTATATATGATAAAAGATAAAGTAAATATAAATATTGTAACTGTAATTATTGTTTGATACCCATTTTGTTTTATGTAATTTTACTATGTTAAAGTTAAAACCTTTTTTATTTAAACAGTATATTTCAATACTTTCAAATGCTATTAAAATACGATCAATATATTACATGTAGTTATAGCTATCATTGAAGATCTCTTAACTTACTCCTTGGGGTGATAAATAGAAGTAAATATGAGTATGG
>NC_022034.1:20523521-20525085 GCF_000317375.1 Microtus ochrogaster | reverse complement strand
AATTAATGTAAACCTCTGTATGTTTCTTTGGGACTGAACAGCTGTGGGACCAGGCAGGACAGAAACCTCTGTCAACAAAACATATTCATTTTTCTCGGACTAACATTACTATTTTTTTCTTTAGACCTTGGTCTTGAATCCCCTTTCCTGATATTCATTCCTATAATTCCCTATTACTTCTAAACTGATTTCTTCTTTCTGTTGGAAGACTAGCATTCTTTCCCTCAAAGTCTTTCATTATCACTGTTCTAAAGAAAGAGGCCAGCAGACACAGTTTCACAAGAGCATCACCATATTCGACTTCTGTGTTAGCACAGTTAAGAATAAACTGTAAGCATTTTCTGTATTTATATCTGTGTTCTCTTTTCCAAATTAATCTTTAATAATCTCTTTTATTAAGATGACATCATTTTACTTGTTAATGACTTAGAAATTGCTAACATGAAAAATACAAAGTTCATTTAAAAACTCCTTTAATGCACTATTGAGATTTTGATTTAAGATCTTTAATTTTGAGCCACATACAGTTCCTCTAACGCTAATACATTTTCCATTTTAATTATTGGATATAGTCACAGAAGAAAATTACTGTGGGAATGAAATGTTTTTCCATAAACAGCATTTAATAATTGCTTTTGTTCTAACAGTAGCTTTGTGAATAAAATCAAATTGTTATTGATTTCTTTTAGGCCATTTAACCTCTGAGTACAAGATTGTGCTACTAGATATCATTGGGCAGAGCAGAAGCACCAATATTTCTGATAATGAAGGTAAGTCAAGCACTTTTTCATCTAACTACAAAGTATATATAGGCAGAATAAAAAAAATTAGCAAAGTTGAATGACCATACTTGACAAAATGAAATGAGGAATGTATTCACTTTTCAGTTATGAAAGGGAGACATAGTGTGAAATAATATAAAGATAATTATTTTGACAACTTTTGCTTAATTTTTGCATTTACGATGTGTTTTAAAGTTTTATAATTTTTATGTACAGATAACAACTTTAAAAATAGTTTGTATGAGAGTTTACATAGATTAAAACAGAACAGGGATTTCACTCTGGAAATGTAAGATAAACAGTTAAAGAAAGAAATTACAAAAGAATAGAAATCATAGATGAGGATGGTTATGATACAGAACTTTTAGAACCTAAAAAACAGAAAAAAAGAAGACTGTGGGGGAAAGTAACATCAGAAGATCTCGAGAATTTGTATTAAATATGGTGAAAATTTAAAAGCAATGCTGGGGAAATGGCTCAGAGTGTAAAATGCTTGACACACAAAAAAGGACATGAAAAATGTATAACTTAATAAAGAAAAAAGAAAAAAAACTACCTAATCTTCCTTCAAGCCAAAATACTCTCCTAACCCTTGCTTTGCTTTGCATATTTATTCCCTCCCTCTTGTTCCTGTTCCCTGAAGAACCTGTTCCCCACAAATGTCCTCTGTCTTCTCACACTCCTATTTTCCTCTGCCTAAATGATTACAGGTAACTTCCACACTCACAACTATAAGACCTAACTAAACCCAAACCATCTCTTCTCTCTCCCCCACCTCTCTC
>NC_022034.1:20521056-20523421 GCF_000317375.1 Microtus ochrogaster | reverse complement strand
CACACACACACACACACACACACACACACACACACACACACACACACATTCATAGCCAAGCCCTCCGTTGGCTCAATATCCTCCAACAGATTCTTCTAAACTACTGATAACTCCTTTAATGCCTCCCAATACTTCTTTGCACCTCTCTTTAAAGCCCCCCATTAGCCACAGTCCCCCTTACTGCTGATCCTCCAGTTGCCGAGTATACAGTCCCATTACTGACTGCTTGTTTACCTGAACAACCAAGTCGTCCTTTGGGAACCAAAGTCAAGTTCACTCAATCTTTCCATGCTCAGCACAATAACCTCTTAACAGACTCCCCTCTCACAGTTTGCTAAGAGACTCCCCGGTCTTTCATACTCCTAAAATATTTCAGTTTCAGAGCACATCTAAATATCCCATGTAGTGGTTTAAAAGAAAATGATCCCCAAAGAAACTGGCAGTTTGGTGTTGTCTTATTAGAGGAAATGTGTCACTGTGGAGGTCTTTGTGACTTTGAGGTCTCATATATGCTCAAATCCCCAGCTAGTGTCAGAGACCACTTCCTTTAGCCTGCCTATCAAGGGGTAGGACTCTCAGTTACTTCTCCATGATGATAATGGATTAAACATATGAACTGTAAGCAAAGCCCAATTAAATATTTTTCTTTATAAGAATTGGCCATGGTGTCTTTTGAAAGTAATAGAAGCAACAGCTAAGACAAAAGTTGCTACTAGAAGTGGAACATTGCTGGGATAGGTCTGACAATGCTTTTGTTTGAAATTGTATGGACTTTTGGAGTTTGTATAAGGAAAGCAGCAGATGCTTTAAGTGTTAATTAACAGGACGTACTAGTAGAAACATGCAAGATAGTCATGCTAAAGTTTAGTTGAGCTATGAATGGCTGGCTCAAGAAATTTTGGAGAAGAATTTTAATATGTTGCTTAGAGATAGTTCTTGTTATATTTTGATGATGAAAGCAGCTGCTTTTTACCCTTTTCTAAAGAGTTTGTCTGAAGCCAAAGTGAAGAGATTTAGATTAATTGCATAGGAAGAAAAGAATCCCTAAACAGCCTAGTAAATACTCTGTCCTGTGGTTACTAGTGTTCATGTTTGTAAAGATTTATGATGAAAAGGAGCAAGCTAAGGAGAAAAGGAAAACCAAAAAATGGAATGGGGATAAGTCCTATGTTCATTGAGACAAACAAATTAGAAAGCACTGAAGGAAGTGGTGACCTCAGAGCATGATCATTCCCAGCTGCATTTCCAATTTGTAAAAAGGAATTAGAGAAAGAAAAGCTAAGAGCTGGGAATGATGGTACACACCTTCAATCCCAGTACTCTGAAGTTAGGGGCTGGAAGATCTCTGCGTTTGAGGCCTACCTGGTACACAGAGAGAGTTACAGAAGAGTCAGGTTAAGGCAGTGAAGATAAGCATTGAAAATGGAGAGCTGGTGAAGATATAATTGTATGAGAGGGACATGTTCCAACCCAATAATCAGAAGAACTTGGTAGCTATGGTCACAAGGGTCTGGCTTTAAGGATTGAGGAAAGGGGTTATGGAATTTACTTTAGCTACAAAGGAAAACTTTTCAGGCCAGACATGTGTCACAGGTGTCCCTGAATAGAGGTCTAAAGAGGCCGTTGCTTAAAACTGTGTAGTTGAAGCCTTGGAGAACTCAACATAATGGAGAAGCCAGAGCTGTGAGATAACTTCCAAGAAAAACTGCTAACAGGGTGTGGACTCAGCCCAATAAAAAGAACTGTGCCTCAGTCAACAAAGCTGAAAGATGCTGGGGATCTGAAGAATGTTTTTACATTAGACATGGAGATACAGAGCTTGGAGTTTTCCCAACTGGTTTTTGGTCATGCTTTTGTCCAGATTTTCCTCACTGTGCGCCTTATCCAACAATAGTAGTGTACATCCCGTGCCACTAAATGTTTTAAGTATGTGATTGACAAATAAAACTTCCTTGTGCTTAGCACTTGGACTTTGGGTATCTTGAGCTGATGATACTGGCCCATTCAATTATTACATATTATCTTCATATCTTATCATTATTTTTATTTTATACTTTTGCATGATGTTATAGTAGAATTAACATGCTTATATGTGGTTTAAATTATTGTCACAGTTCAGATGCTGGGGCTTTGATCCACAGAAAGGCAGTCTGGAAAAAATGGGACGCCTTCTTTTATCCTTGATTCTAATTTCCCTAATGTTTCTATTTCTTATCACTGTGGGCAACTTGTCAACACTGGTAAGTTATTTATTAGAGCACTGACTTCACTTATTTGGTTTCAGTTACAATTACATAGTCAAGAACATGAAGTTAAAAATAGCATAGTCCATTTTTTTATATATTATTTTTTTAATTTATTTATT
>NC_022034.1:20497236-20520696 GCF_000317375.1 Microtus ochrogaster | reverse complement strand
CATCCCCATTGTCTCAGTGTGTGGGTGCACCCCTTGTGGTCCTGAGTTCCTTGCTCGTACTCTCTCTCCTTCTGCTCCTGATTTAGACCTTGGGATTTCAGTCCGGTGCTCCAATGTGGGTCTCTGTCTCTGTCTCCTTTCATCCTCTGAAAGGAGACAGAGCATAGTCCATTTTAAAAACTGTAGAGGTAAGTAATTAAGAATTATATTTAATAAAAGGTATTTTAACATCAACTCAAAGTTGTAAAAATGTAGAGCATGAGAAGTATTTATAAAATAAGATGAGCTTGTCACATACTGGTATGTATTTTATTGAGTATTTCATGATATTCCTATGATCATTGTGTGAACAAAAATTTTAAATAACTGGGAAAATAACTCAGGCAGTAAAGTACTTATCACTCTACAGCCATGTAAAAGCCAGTTATAATAGTTTAAGCCTAGAACATAAGCAAAAACACAGATGCTTATGCAGAGCTTGTGACATAGCCACCCCAGTCAACTGATGAACTCTGTTTCAGGAATAAATCCTGTCTCATTAATAGAGAGGCATTGAGCAAGGCATGCCATCATTAATCTCTGTCATCTGCATGCACAGACACACACACACACACACACAGGTATACATTTACTTGTATAAAGCCATATATCACACAAACACTTGTGTCTGTTTTAAAGTCATTTTTGATATTTATGAATTTAAAAGTTGCATATGAAATAGACTGATCTTTTTGACTTTCACAATTGTATGGCTAAATAGCATTCAGTTGTTTTCTAGTCAGCATTACATATTAATTTACAGTTAATCATAGAAAAGTAAAATACATACTTTAAGAGGAGAACCTTATGTATTTGCTTACCTTATTTAAATAATAGAAGTGGTAATTAAAATTAAGAATATTTACTATTTCTCTATATGCAAAGTATAAAAGAATTGATTTTCTTTCCAGATAAACCAGGTTTTAAAATGTTATTTGGTGGGCTGTCTGACACAGAGAAACAGAAATGTTTCCTCTCTAATGTGTTTTCCTTTCTATCTGATTACTTCTCTTTCTCTTAAGCCTGAATCCAAGTTATTATTAAAAGCAATGCAAATCAAATGTCTCTGAGATACCATCTTACACCAATAAGTTAAAAAACGTCAGTGATAGCTTATGCTGGAGAAGATGAAAAGTAAGGGGAACACTCCTCCATTGCTGGTGGGAATGTAAACTTGTACAATCACTCTGAAAATCAGTATGATGGTTTCTCAGAAAATTGGGAATCAACCTACGTCAGGACCCAGATATACCACCCCTGGGTATATACACAAAGCGTGCTCAACCATACTACAAGAACAGTTGTTCAACTATGTTTATGCATTATTATTATTATTATTATTATTATTATTATTATTTTATTATTATTACTAGAGAAATTCGCAGGAATCCATAAGGATGACCCCAGCTAAGACCCTAAGCTATAGTGGAGAGGGTGCCTGAACTGGCCTTGCCTTGCAGTCAGATTGATGAATATCTTAAATATCACCATAAAATCTTTATTCAGCAACTGATGGAAACAGAGGTAGAGACCCACTGTGGAGCATTGGATTGAGCTTCCAAGGTCCAGTTGAAGAGTGGGAGGAGTGAGAATATGTCAATGAGGTCAACGAGGTCAAGACCATGTTGGAGACACCCACTGAAACAGTTTACCTGAAATAATGGGAGCTTGCCAACTCCATTCAGATGGGAAAGGAACCAGCAACTTACCAACTCCATTCATATTGCAAAGGTCCAAACTAGACCCTCTGAATGTGGGTGACAGTTATATGGCTGGGGCAGACTGTGGGGCTACTGGCAGTGGCACCCGGATTTATCCCTACTGTTTGTACTGGCCGTTTGGGAACCCATTCTCTTTGGATGGATACCTTGCTCAGCCTAGCCATAGTAGAAAAGGCCTTGGACATTCCCCACCGCAATGTGACTTACCCTTTCTGAGGAGTGATGGGGGTGGGTTGGGAAAGTAGGTTGAGGGATTGGGAAAAGTGGAGGAAGTGGGAATTAGGATTGGTATGTAAAATGAAAAAAAAAAGGTTATTTTGTTTTTTTTTTTAAGAAAAATAAAGAGTATAAAAAGTATATAAAACATCAAGTGGGGAACACAAATTGCATATAGACTGGACTATTCAAAAGCATGTCTCATGACTTTGTGAGCACAGACTGAGGTAACTGTGCTTGAATCAAACTAGTGATGCTCAAATACTTTCAGGATCCACTCTAACACAAATAGTTTTGGATTTAAAGCGTTTCTTACCACTTGTGTTTCTATGATCTGATCTTGAAAGTGGAAATAAAAAATGAGCAGTTACTCAAAATCAGCTCCCCTTTCTAAAAACATCAAAAGATTTACACACAAAATGGTGCACTTTCTGCACAAATCACAGTGATAACAAACAATATCAAAATGAATACATTTAGTTCTAAAGCAGAACATACATGAAGTCGCTGACTGTAATAAACACATGATCTTTGATTCTCTGAGACTAACATAATTTAATTAATTGTCTCCATTTGCATCTATTTTCTTTTCTTTTTTTTTCCTAAAACGGCTTGAATTTATTATTAGGAAAAATGGAGGGTCATCCTGACATTATTTCAGAGAAAACTACAGCAAAATATAAAAACCATCAGTATAATAACTTTTATTATTATTTTTTAATTAATTAATTAATTTATTAAAGATTTCTGCCTCCTCCCCGCCACCGCCTCCCATTTCCCTCCCTCTCCCTCAATCAAGTCCCCCTCCCTCATCAGCCCAAAGAGCAGTGAGGGTTCCTTGACCTGTGGAAAGTCCAAGGACCTCCCACCTCCTTCCAGGTCTAGTAAGGTGAGCACCCAAACTGCCTAGGCTCCCACAAAGCCAGTACTTGCAGTAGGATCAAAACCCAGTGTTATTGTTCTTGACTTCTCAGCAGTCCTCATTGTTTTTTAAATCAGGAATTCCAATTGGTACTGTTTGTATTTTTTGCTTGTATTCTTAGGCAAGTGACCATGTACTAACTAGCAAGAGGTTGATCAGTCAGGGGTGACACTGTTAAAGAATACTGACTTCCTATTCCTACAACTCTCAGCTATCGATAGCTCCTTAGTTTCAGTGGTATTCCATGCATATCTGCTAAATCTATATTGGGATTTTTCTCAAGTTTTAGAATTGAGCTAAAACAGATCATGTGCATAATATTACAATCACAGTGAATTCATATTTGCAAATTTGTTTTACTTTTAAAAACTGTTTCCTCACACTCATCTATCAGCTCTGGCTTTTTCTGTTTTTCCTTATTCTCTCTTCCTCAACCATCCCTGACCAGTTGGAGGAAGAAATGTGATATAAACAACCTATTTAGAACTAAGCATCCCTCCATCTCTTAGTCTATGCATACACATTGATGAATTTTGGATCTCTGTGTTAATCACTATCTACTCCAAAAAGAAACTTTTCTAATGAGGAGTGAGGAATGATTCAATAGACATTAGGAAAAATAATTCCATTAGGAATAACATTTACGCTGTGTAAGCTAGTCAAATAATTGAGATCCTCTTTCTCCTAGGACCTATGACCAATCTAGTCACAGATTCTTAGTCCCCATAACATTGACACAGAGCTTCTTGATCAGAGCATAAACCAAATAAATGTTATTCTCTTCACTATTGTACCTGTGAAAATGTCTTGATAGTCTAGTGATTATTGTAATTTGCCATGCTCATGATTGGTTAAGATTGATGATTAGTTTTCTCCTTTGGTAGAAAATATAGTACCTCTCAGAACTGTGAAAGTTGGTCAGTAGGAATTACATTTTAAGGCCATCATCAGCTTGCTTTCCTATAGACAAGTATAAGGTTCCTTTAAAAATAGGATATCATAATTACATTCTGGAAGACAAATAATGTTTAAGAATCTGTTAGAATTCACTGTCAGACAACTACAAAATAGATAACCCATTCCTGGGTCTAGAGTCACCCTGTTACAGGGTAATTCAACTTAAACATCTTTTACTGTATGTGTGAAAAAATATTTTAGGAAACATCTACACTTGTATGTATTATTATGACTTTTTAAAAGATTTCCATTTTCTCCTATTTCCCACTTCTACCCAGCCATCCCACTCCTCATGACCTTTAATCCTCCTTCCATTCCTGTTCCATTATTATTCTTTACACTTATTTTTATTAATGTATTTTATTTTATGTATACGAGTGTTTTGCCTGTACATACATCTGCATACTGTAAGTGTGCCATGAGAGTATCAGACCCTTGCAACAAGAGTTAGAAGATTTTAAGCCACAGTTTGAATAATTAGAATAAAATTCAGGTCCTCAGCAATGTCATAAAGTGTTCTTAGCCGCTGAGACTTCTCTACAGCTGGCTGTTTATCCAATGATTTCTGTCTCTGTTTCCTTGATTGCTTTTCCCTATGTTAACTTTAAAAGTATTACTCTCAGAAAAGTTGAATCTTGTTGACAAGTAAGGAATACCCTTTAACCCTAATTCACTTTGACATTATGATAAGACTTTTCATAATTTTAAATTGTGACTTAATATGAAAAAGACACAAAATAATCCTTCAGGTTTAAATTAAATTTAAGTTGACGGATGAGGTGGCTTAGTAGGCAAAGGTTCTGTTTAAGCAGTTATCAGAGGTTATAGATTTTATTTAAAAAATAAAATAATCTGGAATGCCAAACATTAAGTGTTTAAGAAGAAACATTACCAAAATTGATTCACTATAGATGATGAATATTTAAAGATATATGAACAATAGATACTATCTGCATCTAAATACTACATGATCTCCACCTAGCAATATCAATGAATAATATCTTGCAGTACCAAATGCTTTTAGTATGCATGATTTAAAAACAAATATAATGTTTATTCAAAGGATAGTAATACAACCTGCAAAACTTTTTAGAAGTTAAAATCATGAAAAATAATAAAAGGCCTTTAAGCATATATATTAGACTTATCAGTGTTTTAAATGGAATTTTACAATTATTGGACCAATATGAAAAAATGTTTCTGTCTATTTGAATCATTGCCAGTACATTAAATCTGCTTTGCAATTTGGCCCTCACACTTTGAGGCATTTAATAATCTTTGTTAATAAATGAAGATACAAAAAATAATTCACGTTGATAAATTTGCCATTTAAACAAAGTGGATGACATTTAATGTAATTTCATCTTAAATCATTTTGATATAATTATTTTTACTGGAATCCACTAGTTAGTCACACATTCTGAAATATAAATTTTTTTAGAAGCAATAAAGGGAAAAGATTCTTGTTGAAACTCTTATATAATGACTGTATAGGAAAATTGTGAATTTGTGGAAATTGGGTAAAGTCCATATTTCCTTTAAGGTAACTCTATAAAACAATGGAAAATGTTTATACTATCAAATAATACTCTAATATGGATTCTACTTTGCATATATGTTCATCTACATTATTTTGCTATCAGTTATAAATTAGATCATGACTGTTGGTATCATCCTTGTTCACATTTGGGCAGTCTTGTTGATGAGACTTCATGGATGTAGCTTCTTGTGTTACTAGAAGATAACATTCTCACAGTAAACTCCCTGGTTCCCTGGCTCCATCTCCCAAAAGAGGCACAGGTTGTGCTGGCAGCATAGCCTAGAAAAACAGCATTTTAAAATGGCTGTGGTTTTTTTCCTGCTATGGCTGAATTAGGAACTTTTTAAGCTCCTCTTAAAGGAGCTGTGGCAAGCCATGAGCAAAAAACAACAAGAAACTTTGTTAAACGCTGTACTTTTTCTTTTTTGTCTAGAATTCCTTTTCAAGCCCTCTCAGGTTACATGGATTTAGTTGACCATGTGGGCATCAATTTATAGGAGGAGGGGCTGCTTGTTTGTTCCAGCTGCCCAGAACCAAAATAACCACACAGATGTTGTATTAATTAAATCACTGCTTGACCCATTAGCTATAACTTTTTATTGGCTAACTCTCACATCCTAATTAAACCCATTTCTATTAATCTGTGTATCACCACAAGGTCGCGGCCTACCAGCAAACTTTCAGCATGTGTATCTCCAGTGGTGGATCCATGGCATCTCCCTGACTCTGCACTACTTTTCTTCCAGCATTTAGTTCAGTCCTCCCCAGCTACCTAAGTTCTGCTCCACTAACAGGCCCAGACAGTTTCTTTATTCATTAATAGCAATCATGGCACACAGAGATGACTCCCACATCAAAAGAGCAGCTAAGGTGGTCTTTCTCAGGGAAGAACATACTAATTGATTGTCCTGTGCCAAAGGGTACATGCAAATAATATTAAGACAGAATAGCTTCTATTTATGAATATATAAGTATTTATATATACATATATTCATGAAATAACAATCAGTAGACAAGAGTTCATCAATTTGAAGAGAGAAAGAGAGTATATGGGAGGACTTAGAGGGCATAAATGTATGGGAAAATGTAATTACATTATAATTTCAAAATAAAAAGCAAACAGGCATAAATTTAAATCATCATAGTGTTGTATAAGACATTATTTTGGACAGTAACCATACAAAAAAGAAATACTTATATTTATACATAATATACATAAATATTTATACTTAATTTACATTTATACATATCCATATTTATACAAAATCTTAATTTTAAACATCTCTGAATATGACATTATTTTATGAAAAATTATTTGGATTCAAAAGACCATTTTTCCTGAATTGTAAAGAACTTAATTTAAGTTCAGATATAGGTAATAGTATTTTGTGGCACAGATTAGAGGACTATTGGTTTAATGCTATAAGTCCTGGGCTCACCCTGAGCACTTCCCACTCAGAGCCTATCACCTCAGGTATAGTCATGAAGAGACAGAGACTCTGGACTAGGACAAGATTCCTCCAACTTAAGGTTCTGAACCCTATACCATCCAATCAACTCTGAAACATCACCACAGACAAGCACACATATGAACTTTATCAGTTTTCTAGATATTTTAAAATCAAACTGACACTCAAAAATCCACAGTAAAATAGTAAATATGAGGATATAAGAGAAAAGAAACGAGAATCTGTATTTTAACCAGGGGTAATGCAGAACACACTAGTATAGTTGTAGGTTTTAAAAGCCTATGGAAAAAATGTTCAGTGAATACAGAAGTCGAAAGAAAGTCAACTAATAAGAATATAATATCTGAGTTAGAAAATGCTTTGTGAAAGGAGGGACTGAGTGATGGTATGGTAAAAAGCAGGTGTATCTCTATGATTCCTCACAGACGTAGGAAGCCTCAGGCCAATCCTGTCTCCAAGACAAACAACACACACACACACAAACACACAACCATCCAGCACAGAAATAGAAGAAACATTCAATAAAAAATTACCCACATGTTACAGTGACATTTTAAGCAATGGAACAAAATAAAGATGACACTAAAAGAAACAAAACTACCCAGTATTGTTAATATCAAAGTGACATAATAGGGTGATATCTGAGAGACAGCCCGCCTTGAAGAACAAAAAAGTCTACAGTACAGACAAAGACAGGAAAGTTTAAGTAATTCCACATCATTTTTATTGCTACTGTCATTTGCCACTGTAGAGAATGATGGGTACTGCCTCTCCACATATTATATTACTTTTTTACATATGTGTCTAAAAATGGGTTAAAACAAGTGTCCCTTTCTTCTATAGCCTTTTCACTTTAATTTCCACAGAAACTCAAGTGACCTGCTTGCTTTTCTCTGATAAAATTCTGCAGTGAAATGAGATATAGAATATTTAATCATTTTTTAGCTTTTTTCTGCTTCTACTGAGATACTTACTTTACAAAGTAAATTTGGCAAAACTGTGTGAGTGTGTGCCTGTGGGTGTGCCTGTGTATGTGTCTGTGTTTGCATGTGTATGTGTATCTATGAGTGAGTGTGTGTATATGTGTATGTGTCTGTGTATATGCGTATATCTGTGTGTATGTGTGTATATGTGCATGTGTGTGAGTATGTGTGCACGTGTTTGTGTATGTATGTGTGTATATGTGTTTATGTATGTATATGTGTGTATATTGTGAAAGTGTGTATATGTTGTGTGTATATGTGAATGTGGGTATATGTGTGTGATATGTGCATATATGTGTCTGTATGAGTGTGGATATATGATGTGTGTGTGTGTGTGTGTGTGTATTTCATGGAATCAATATGAGACATTCTACTATATAAGACCATATTTATCATTAAAAATTCCTTATAGTTTTAAGATTTTCTCACCACTAAAACATGAAACCTTATCTGTTTGCTTTCAAAAATAACATTTTTTAAAAAAAGCATCTACTTTAAACTACAATTTGTATGAAAGCATATAGAAAATTAACATTAAATAAATCAACTACTTTTATTTAGGAATATGTGTGTATATACAAATACATATGTGCTTATAATACCAATTAATGAAAAGATAGCTGATGAATTTGAAGGAGAACAGGAAGGGGTACATGAGAAGGTTTGAAGAGACGAAATGTTATAATTAAACATCAATTTCAAACATCCTTTAAAAATGCTTGAATGCATTTAATTTTAAAGCATTATATTTCATTGTTATTCAAAATTGTAAGCCTTTTAAAGAGTCTAATATCCACTCATACCTCTACATTGTCTCTAGTTTAAATATTAAATACACTCAAATTTTACTAAAATTCTTTCTGAATTTACTTCTTCTGATTCTTTCTTTGAAGAAATCTGATGAATTATGTGCATACTTTATCTGAGAGTATTTTTTCTATCAAATGTCAGTAAATTTTTATTATCTATAATAAAAACAAAAAAAAATTATGATTCTTTCTTTAAAAATCAGTGTCTGCCGAGGTTTGCTAGAAAAAAAAAATAAGAGAACATACCTTAAAAGTGTAAAGAATCAATAAATCTGTCATGGGAAGAAAAGTCTTAAAAAGTATAATAGTTTCAAAGTTTCAGACTGGACAAAACATATATTAAATTACACAGCCATGTCTGACTGTTCAAAGTACCTCACATAAAGTTATTTCTATATAACTTCAGGTATAATATGAAACCTTAATTACACTATATATTTTGTGATTTCAAACAATAGATACCTATGGAAATTCATTAGAATATAAAATATTTTCAATTTTCTTTAAGTTATAACAAAATACTTATATTTATTCCTATATATGCATAGCATGTTACTTTATTGGTAACTTTAGTTATTTTCCATCTTCTGCTTTATCATTCAAATAATTTAATATTTCTCATTAAAATTTACCACTACATGTGGAATTAATATTTTCTAGAAATTACTTGTTCTGCTTCACAGAATTATTACTTATTCATAAACCAAAATGATAAATTGCCCCAAATTTCCTCCTACAAGTCATGATTTCCCATTTATCTTCATTAGTCTTAATAAGTTTCCCTCCTCTTTTTAGTAGCATAATATGAGCATTTCATACCTATAAAAAACATGGATAAAATAACAAATTTAGTCACAAGGAAATCCTAGAATACTTATGAAAAATATTGGAAGATTGAAAAGCTTTTCAAAGGAACCTAAGGTAATCTCTGTAATGGACTATAAAAAAATAATGTTTATAGGTAGAAAAGAAAAAGAAAATATCAAAGTATAGTCAACAAGAATAACCAATATATCTAGGGAAAAAAACCTTCAGTTTTCTTCCACACATAGAAAGAAGTAGTTGTCTGGACTTGGGAATCAATAAAACAATGATGAATATACAAATTTGTGGGATGAATCATAGTAAGTATATTGTATATCTAAATATTTTATAAAGAATTAAATTAGACAAGGTGAAATATCACATGTCCATCCATTCATATGCTTAAACATAATTCACAGAATTCTCTTTCAACTGTATAATCTTTGAATTTTGAATGATCTTGGACAAAGTAAACTTGCAAAGGATGCTAAAAAGTACTACAACTCTGCAAAAGTGAGAACATTGAATGAGAGACTAAGCATGAAAGAGATATCACAAAAAACAGTTGTATAAACCTAAGTTTCTTACTAAGAAATTTATTTATAGTTTGCATACTCTATTAACCTGAGGGATGAAGATTTCCTATGAAAGCAGATGTTACATTTTAAGGTCCTACTCAAATTTTTTTCCAGTCTTTTAACTGTCTATGGTTTGATATTAGCACCACAAGGTTCCTGCGCTGAAGGTTTGACCTTCAGCTAGTAGCATTGTTTTGAAAGATTCTGGAAAGTTTGGAAGGTTAGCCCAAGCTGAAGTAAGTGTTCATGAGTGATATTTTCTTGAAAAGAATCTTATCCCTGGCACCTTTATGACTCTGCTGCAACTGATCATAGGTGAGCAGCCCTGTTTAATTCTTTGTTTTCTGGTAGTATCCAGCCTTACCTTAGATGAAGAAATCTCACATTGAAACCTGTGACTGATGAGCTCATAGTTCCTCCATTTTTAGTAGCTTATGCCATGTTTAATTTTAGTCAAATATCAGTGAAAAATCTGACTCCACCATGAAGCTTCTCCCAGCCACTATATTCTATTAGTTCAATAGTTAATTTTTGGGGTTCTCAGGAATAACCTTCCACCAATAATTAGTAATAAGTAGCGAAGACTCCAAGCAGCTCAATCAAAGCAGTTTCCTGTTTAACCTACAGTGTCAGGTATCAGTCCAGACATGCTGATTCCAACAAAATACTGAACATTTTTATAACTATGAGTTTAGATTCCTGAAGTTTTTATCCAGAGTTATATCCTGCTTATTTCAAAGTTACCAAATACATAACCTTGTCATGCCTGCAGGTTGTTAGGCAAGTTAGGTTCGTAATAATTTTCTAGACTAAATTTTTATGTGGGGGGGATAGCTAAAATAGCAGGATTTGGGTATGCAGAGTCAGTTTAGATGGCTGTCAACAGAGGCACAGGGTTTCCCATTTGTCATAATTTTTTTTTCCTTATATGCTATTTCTGATGATTGTCTACATGATTGTATTGAGAACTGTCAATCCTATAATTCTGTCTATTTTTTCCAAAAAAAAAGTAGTAATCAATGAATGTCTGACTCTGAACATGTGGGGTGTTGTCCCATAGGCTTGAGACCTGAATTCTATTAACGGAGCTGAAAGTGTTGGCTGTAACTATCATTCTCATGCTCTCCTTCTTGACAGCCATTGGCTGAACAGCTATGCTTCATGATATACTTCCACATGGATGTACTGCTCCACATAGATTCCCAGAAATAGTAAACAAACCTACTAAGCACCTGCAACTGTGAGCGAAAATATACCACCCATAAATTTTACTTTGTTTTCTCAAGTACTAAGTCACAGTGATAAATATCTGACATAGAAAAATATCTTAGGCCTTTACATCTGGTTTATAGGAGGGATTTATATAAGTTTGGACAGAAAAATGTATGCTTGCTACCATTATATTTAAGTATACATTTATATAAGTAGTTAATTAAAATGGTAAACACCCACTTTAACTCCAGGTGAGATCACAAAAAATTCTAAATATTCAATATAAGAACATTAATTGAACTTTTTTTCATTGAATAGATGAATATTTTCTAATTGTCCTTGAAATAATATATATAACCTTTAGGTGAAAATACACAGTACGGGCTGGAGAGATGGCTCAGGTTAGGAGCACTGCCTGTTCTTCCAGAGATCGTGAGTTCAATTCCCAGCAACCACATCATGGCTCACAACCATTTGTAATGAGACCTGGTGCCCTCTTCTGGCCTGCAGGCATACATGGAGTCAGAATATTGTATGCATAATAAATAATTTTTTAAAAAAAATACACAGAACATTGTAAAAGAGGTCACAATAAAATTATATAAAGGCTTTGATTTTTACATTTACATAAAAAAATTAAACCAAATGAGGAGCAGAAGGAGAACTTGAGCAAGGAAATCAGGACCACGAGGGGTGCACCCCCCACTGAGATGGTGGGGCTGATCTAATGGGAGCTCACCAAGGCCAGCTGTACTGGGACTGATGGAGCATGTGATCAAACCGGACTCTCTGAACGTGTCAGACAAGGAAGGCTGACTGAGAAACCAAGGACAATGGCACTGGGTTTTGATCCTACTGCATATACTGGCTTGGTGGGAGCCTAGTCTGTTTGGATGCTCACCCTCCTAGACCTGGATGGAGGGGGGAGGACCTTGGACTTCCCACAGGGCAGGGAACCCTGGCTGCTCTTTGGACTGGAGAGAGAGGTGGAGGGGGAGTGAAGGGAGGGGGAGGAAAATGGGAGGAAGGTAGGAGGTGGAAATTTTTAAGAAAAAAAAGAAGAAATATACATCAACACAATAAAGGTTAAATATGACAAAAAATTAAACAGAAATAAGCACTCAGCTTTAAATATTATCATATAGCTAGATTAATAATGCTGTTTTATTACATGTGTGTATTTTAAAAATTAATAATTAGCTTATCTTTAAGAAAATAATAAAATCCATGAGGAAAGGTCATAAGTATGCCATTGAGTGGCATTGTACCTTTTTTAAAAAAATAGATATAAACACATTATCTAAAATATTCCTCTGCACGTTGTTTTGATTAATAAAATATATGATGCCCAGTTTTTCTTAACTGCTTTGTACATATCAGAAAAAATACCAAGTGTTTTGTATGTAAATTTTATTCATTAGAACGTCTCATTTTCAAATTTGTAACTTTTTTGTTTTATGATCTCTAAAATTACTTAACCCTGTGTTCACAATTCAATAAGCTTCCCACTAGCTTTTGGTTATATTAACAAGTAAAAAATAACTTTTTGCATAAATTTAATGAAACAGTCATATAAAAACTAAAATCATAAAAAAACTTTTTATAAATAATTCTGAGCTACAGCAATTAACTTAATCCTAGTAAGGATTTAAAACTCAATAGGGTCTCAGTTTATATTTACATTAGGTTTGACACCAATTTAAATATTAAAGCCAAATCACATTTCTTTTTTAAAAAAGCAATTACATTTGTTCAGAGTGAAAACATGTTTGTGTATAGCTTCACTATACTTCTGATGATGACATTATTTGACTTCCAGGGGTGATAGAAAAACAAATTATTAGTAAGTGTCACCTGTGAATTGAATATTCACAATGCAGATAATATACATAGAAAATTTAGGTGATCCTGACTCTGATTGCATCTTATGTGCCTTTCCTCTCTATCTCAGAAGATAAGGCCCTGGAATGCCAATTTTTCTTATTTGCATGGATATTCTTTGGATAATACACTCAGCAAAAATGCAAATAATTTAGACTATTTGTGAATGCCTTTACTAAATCAGTAATGCAGTTGAGAAACAGAAACATCATTAGAAAATCATAATTTAAATGATGAACAGTTTCTAAAGTGTTATATAATTTAATGGTACTTTTCATTATTAGTACATATAAACATCCATAAACTCACATAAAAGTTTACCTACTCTCTATTCTTTTTTTATCCCACTATTAATAGTATCCTCTGAATCAATCATAGCAACAACAACCAAGTCAGCCTAACAAAATCAACATAACTGTGTGCCAATTCTAAGAAAAATAAATAAATACAAATAGAAAATTACAGAAAGAATAAAAGCTCTAAATTCAGAATAGGATAAGTCAAGTACAATAACAAGATGAGATGAACAGATAGCGTTTTTAACTATGGACAGAAGCCAAATTAAAAGATCATTCATAATTCAATAATGAAACACAAAAGTTATGTTGTGCATGCATATGTGGTACATGACTTTTATATGTGTGTATATGGAATATGATGTGTGGTGTAGGATGTATGTGCATATATTTGTGTGTGCTTAGTATTTTCTTAACTATCTTACCATTCTATTTTAGGTTTAAAACATAATAAAATTTGTGTTTTTAACTTTAATATATTTTCTGAAATGAAAGTATTGATGCATTCTGAATTTAATATTTTATATCTATAATAAAGTAGGTTTAGTATTTTCTTAACTATCTTACCACAATTACAGAATTACATTCTATTTTAGGTTTACAAACATATTAAAATTTGTGTTTTTAACATTAATGTATTTTCTAAAATGAAAATATTGATACATTATGAATTTAATATTTTATATATAATAAAGTAGGTTATAGAAAGTTATAAATTAAATGTTACAATATTTAATATAGTATAATTATCAACTTGCTGGAAAGTGTTCTACCTCATGTATTAAAAATTAAAATTCATTGAAATCATTACATCTAAACGTTCTCTTAAGCATTCGATCATTTTAACATCAGTTCAAACAAAATTAGTACTAAATTATATATCATTAATAAATGTTGTCAAATATTAAATATCAATTTCATACTACATATTGAAAATAAGAGATTTTAGATTTCAGTATATTCGTAGAAATACCTGAATTTAGTTTAATAGCTAATAACAATTTTCTCAACCCAAATATTTTGATAAAAGTCCAAGATATTTTAAGCTTTCTGGATTTAAATCTTTTTAATTACATGGAAATATTTATGATATGACAGCAAATGTCTTAAAAGTATTTCTTAAAGGCTTATTTTTCCCATTAAGTGACTTCAATGTAATAAGTTTGAGGTGTGAGATAATGTCCCTCAGTAGCAGAAGAAATTCTGCACATCTAGCTTTAATGTTGTCTGAGGGTCATTGATTCCGTGTTGTTGTTTTCATTAGTTGTTACCATTACCAGCGTTCTTTCACTAGACTTGTAAGAGAATTCCATAATAAGAGTTTTGTATTTAATTAGCTTTCATAGATTCTAGGACTTTGATGACAAATCAATTCCTTTAATACACAGAAGTGAATTTTTTTAAAAAAATAACACATCATTTAGTCTATTGATTCCTTTTGTGTTTTCACTGTTTTCTGTTTATTTAGTTTTTCTTCAGTCTTCACTGTCATGCTTGGATTGAAGTTTAAGCCACAGTTGCTCCATTCTAGCCCTCAAAGGAAAAGCAAGTGCTTTCCTCTTGCTGACCTTCATGGCCTAAGCTAGAATTAGACAATATCTTCCTTTTTCACACACCAATAGCCTTCTTGTTCTCATCTTGAAAAGCCAGTGCATCCATATGTATTAGACAGGGCAGAGAGTACTGGCTGCTCTGTAATGCTTTTCAAGCCCACAGCTCTTGCTCACTGTTTATATCTTAACTCAGGAGAGAAACAAAAGGCTTAAGATGGCTTCTGTTTGTTCTGAGGTCTTAGTCTATTCTGCCAAGGAGAATTACAAACTGATTTATATTTCTGTATCTCTTTTGATGAGTCCACAAAGGAAATAAATTACAATGTTTCTCTCCTAAAATACTGCCTCATACTCAAAAAAAATATGATTAAAATTATAGATACTATTAGATTAAACAAACATTCAAATACACTCCAAGGCTCTAGTCATTCCTTTACAGACTAGCTATTAGGATTTTGTGATTGCTCACCATAAATAAATATTACTTTCCAAATGGAGACGGAAACAAATGAGAACGCAGCCAGGCATTTCCCTCTTGTCAGGCCTCATTATTCTGGGACTGAGGAATAGCAGCCAAGCTACACTGTCACAACCTTATGGATTCTAACTCAATAATAACAGAAAAGCTGTGACCTTTGTTATAATCCTTCGTATTGAGCTAGCAGAAAAGGATCCAGCAATATGTATGCGTATTTCATTTTATATTTGCTAAGACTAGTATTGAGAGACCTCTTGGGTCAAGTAATTTCTTAATGTTAAGAAAGCCATTAATTGAAAGATCAGTCTTTATATTCCAGATACATAGTCTAGAAACCATATGCCATAGTGGTTACAATTTTAGATTTTAAAGCATGCTATTATGAACCTTTTTTCCCCCAGAAGGTAGTGTCATTGCTAACTTTTCAGATTCTATCAAACAGCAGGATTGAAAACTTCACCACTAATTTCAACCTCTGTGCTTGTTTCTTCATAAACGTATTTGTGATGGGCATGGAATAGAGCTGGAAACTTCTACACAACTGATAGATCATATACTAGCTAAATATAGTGATCAAGTGGTGTGCAGGTCTGTTTCTGGAGAGGGCCATGGATGTGTGCACCTGTGAGTACATGTACCTCTGTGTGTGTGAGTGTATGTGTGCCTTCTCTCACACACACTTGTAGTAGATTTTCTGTATTTGTGGTTGTTTCTTGTTATTTTTCTTTATTTCACTACATCGTTTGTAGTCACAAATATTTTTCCACAAAGACCACTGGGCAGAACTGGCTTATTCCATGTTCTACCAGGTGTGTGGATGCAACATGAGAGTGTTGGCTAGGATTTGTGCTATAGCAGTGAGGAGACAGTATGATTTAACATAGAATCACTGTCCAGACGAACTGAGATAGAAATCTGTCATTCATTAAGTGTGGATTACTCAAACAAATTACCTGAAACAAATAATCTTTATATCCCAATATTCTTGTCATTGTGTAGAGATGCTTCACTTCTTCAACTTTGCATTTGTCTGTAAAAGTATAAGTATTTTTAGTATGTACTGAAATGTGCATACAAATAAATATAAGTGAAAATGTAAATTATACCAACCCTCATGCAAGTACTTTTTCAAAGTAAAAGGAGTAATCATCAAAGTTCACACATGATAGTTATCTTCAAGTCAAGAAGCTACATTTCCTTTTACCTCCAGCCTCTGTTGTTCATCTTCTCTAGTATTTACTAGCAGTGTTTTTGTTTGCCACTACTGCTAATTCCAAAGTGTGTGTGTGTGTGTGTGTGTGTGTGTGTGTGTGTGTGTGTGTGTGTGTAAACTTCTATTTTGGAGTGTTTTTCTAAACACAGTAGCACTGTATTTACTACCATAGCTTCTTTGGGACAAAAATCTCAAAGGAACAATTTATTCTTCTCATTGTATCATAGTTCAAATGTTAAATAGATGTGTTCAGTTTTTGACTTAAGAGCTCTGCTTACAGTCTCATATAAGCTGGAGTTTCGATTATCTAATGGCTCCACTGGCCTGAAATACTTTGACAGGATGTTCATACAATCAGCAGAATAAGTACTGAAAATTTAGCTGATGTTGATTGACAGAGCAATCAAATGTTGCTTCTTGTTAGCTTTTTACCTGAAGCTTTGAGATCCAGCAAGTGAAAAATGTGGAAACTTTAGTGTGTTTCATGGTCATACCTCAAAAATTGCATATACGTTTTACTATTTCTTAGAAGTCATCCGTGTGTCACAATTCACCCAAAACTTGAGGAAGAAAATTTGGTCTCATTTTATGGTGGAAATTTGCAAAGGTCAAATTATAAAATAATATGTATAAGCATGGAATTTCATGACTATTTTTAACATTTTTGAGTAATGTTACTCATATCCTGAAAGAGTTTAATTTTAGTACCCTTAAATTACTTCATTTTTACTGACAAAGATGATATTTTTAAATTTCACTAGTAGTCACTCACTTAATGTGTATGATTTAGACAATTCCTGATGCAAATGTAAAATATTTAAATTTAATTACAAAAAAGTAATTATAGTTGAAGCTAATTAATTTGAGTCTATAAAGTTTATTAAAAATAGTGAATTTGGAAATTTTTCATTTTTAATAAAGTAGTGGATTAAGTTTACTTTTAAACCTTCATTTCCAAAATTGGTCTATAGATAGCAGTTCAAAAGCTTTTACTTCTTGAATTTTTTTAAGGTTCCTATAGACAAAATCTTACTATATAGCTTGTCCTGACCAAGAATACGTAGCTTCTTGCATGAGCAAAGAGAAAAAGTGGAGGCATATGTCTAGCCTTGAAATCTTTTCTCACAACCATTGCTATTAATTTTCTCAGTACAAATGGCATTTATAATCTCAATGAATAAATGCTATTGAGAGATAATGATATGAAGAGATCAAATAGTCAGGCAAAGAGATACTCATGTTAAAAAATCAATGAGAACTATTCTCAAGAAACATGTGAAAATCAGGTATTTGATTAACTAGAACTGTAGGAACTATACAGGATGGTAAAGCGTAATGTGAGGTCTTAAATTAGATCCTGGATCAAAAATATTACATTACATATCACTTTTATAACTGAAAATTCAAAGAGCATATGTAATGCCTCTCACAGGGCCATTTGCCATGCAGTGAATGTCTATGTACCTAACAACAACTTTAAATGAGAATTTAAAACTGAGTATTATGTTTAGATTCTCTTTCTTATTGAGATTATTCCCTTTCTTTCCTCCACATCCTTCCATATAACTCTTCCCAGTCTCCTTCAAATGTATGGCCTTCAGGTTACATTTTATTTAAAATGTATAAATGGTTTGATCCTTTTAAATAGCATTGAAGGTTTCAGGTGAATACCTGTTGCTTTACAAATAACAACTTTATACTACCTACAATGAAATATGAATCAACAATAAGTATAGATTTATCTTTCATGACCTTTGACTCAACCAGTGACAATAAAGTAATTGTAGACAGCAGTGCATGGAAAATCAAGAAGTGAAGTGGAAGCAGACAGAGTCCAGGTTATAAAAAGAAAAGAGGAGTATGGTGGTTTGAAAGAAAATGGGCCTTAAAGGAAGTAGCACTATTATTGGAGTACGTTTCGTCTTATAGTTGAAGTATGTCACTGTGGAGGCAGTCTCTGAGTTTTCCTATACTCAAGTAACTATCCAGTGTCTCAAACTAATTCATGTTTCTAGATGGTCAAGATGTAAAAACTCTCAGTTCCTTCTCCAGCATCATGTGTGCCTACATGCTTGCTTTCTTCCCTCCATGAAGATAATGTACTAACCCTCTGAAACTGTGAGTAAGCCAGCACAGTTAATGTTTTCCTTTATAAGAGGTGGTGTAGTCATAGTGTCTCTTCACAGCAATAGAAATCCTAACTCAGACATAAGATGATACCATGAACTGAAATTTGCCTGGGATAGGATTTATAGAAATGGGTTAAATTAAGATGTAAGAGTTAGCCAATAAGAAAGAAGCTAGAGCTAATGGGCCAAGCAGTGACTTAATTAATAGTTTCTGTGTAGTTATTTTGGGGCTGAGCAGCCAGGAACAAACAAGCAGCTTCATACTACAATACTAATTCAATAACTCTTCAAAAACTTTATCTCTCAGTAAGACAGAAGTACAAAAAAAAATGACAGAGAAAAAAATAGAAACAGGAGGGCAATCCAGTGAATACTAAATTTGACAATGTTTATTTTCCTTATGTTCATATAAGCCAATTCAAAAACGGGGAAATATGGTAAAAGACTGCTTTAATATGATCCAAAGAACAAAGAGGGAAATTACCTCTCCTCTTCAATGACTGAAACATCAAGCAGGCATTCCCTGAGTTAAATATTCTACTGTATAGGAGGACTTGCAGCAGTCACACCTTATTCCAAGTATCTTGTAGGAAGCCACTCTGTGGGTAACACCTCTGTCATCCCTTGAAGGAGCAGAAATATGCCTAAATCTCTTAACTTATGTCAAGGTGAAATGATCCACCTCTCTGGGCCATCTTAGTATCCAAAATACAATGTGATAACACACTAGGTTAAGATATCTTGCTAATAGCCACACCTTAAGTCAACTCTCTTGTCAGTAGTCTTGAAGGAACACGAATAGACCTGAACTCTCTTACATTCAGTCAAGGTAAAACAGACACACTTCTGTGGGCTCCCACTTAGTACATACCATATTTTATTGAGCCAAGTTTTTCTTTCTGATCATATTATTTATAAAATTAGTTGCACTAAAATATGCCATGGTCATTCTGTATCTAATGCTTTCATGTACGACATTAAATGTGAGATCCACATCACAATGAAGAGTTCTTACATGTACAAGTCTTCAAATATGGAAAAAAAGTCAATCTATACTTCTTTGAGTCTTTCATAATTCAGTGTAACAAATAACACATTTCCAATGACATAAATAATATTATTTATTAATAACATCAAGATTTCTGAAGTATGAATATTTAACAATGGTTCTGAAGGTCACATGGAGAAGCAAAAGAAGCATGTGACTTACAGATATCCAGGCACAGATTGGATAAAATCAACTATTAATGTGGAAATACATTCTAGCAGTACCTGAACGACAAGTACAAATACAAAAGGTAACTCACACCTTCATTTCAGAATGTCCTGATATACAAAAAGAATCTATACTTGGACTCCTGTTATAACTTGTGAAAATATATAATCTCCAGTGAAATAGGATAGATTTAATAAAGGACAGTTATCATAAAGTATAGAAACTTAAAGTTTTAAAAATAAGCATACAGATGAAAAAGTTATAATGAATCATATAGGCAATGATCTACCTTTAAAAATATCTACCATATGTATGCCTAATTATATGTGGTTTAAATGAAATGTTCTTATTTCCTGTGAAAATGCTGACTCTAATAGCCCAAAACATATAACTAAAATCCCAAACCATACATGAGAAGTCATGTTTTGACTTTCCAAGAGACTACCAGAATATTGCAGATTATTAATATTGCCCTTTTATTTTCCCTATAGGTAGAAAGTAAGTCCATATTTCTGAAGACACTATGTTTAGAAAGAGAGCCCAGAGGTTCCTGAGTTAGTAGCAACCTGAATGTTTTTTCCTGGAAGTTTGGCTTTTATGATAGTGTAAGGTACCATAAAAGCTTATAAAAGACTGAAGCAAACAACAGCCTTACCCAACTATGATGCTGATAAACCACATCAGGAACCCACATGGCAGGATAACCATGGTGGTGCAGTAATGGCATACATGTCTTGTCAGTAACCAACAGCAATTTAATTTGGTCTTAAGACACATTTAACAGGAGGGGAATCATGGCTGGCAATGGAAAACTAACCAAGTATCCAAAACTAGTAAAGTCATGGGTCATACAGAAGAACCTACAATACTACCTTACTAAACAAGCATTATTCCTAATAATATTATAAGTATCTGTTCTTATACCCACAAGTAAATGTAATATTTACACCTTATTGAGGAAATTTATCTTTGCAATAGATGTGGAACATTACAGAAAACCAATCAAAATGCAGAGTTGTGGACCCCAGGCACAATGGATATATCAACAGAATACTCCTGGAACCTGAGGCTCAGGAACATTGCAGAAGAATGATAAAACATTTTATGGTCCTGAGAATAAGGGAATTTATTGTGTGAATGTGGTTACTAGTAAGATCAGAAGCTATACCTTTAAATCTCAGCAACATGACTAACTTCTTAAATGTTAACTAAACAAGGACAATAACAACAGACGTATAACAAAAATTAATGAAAAGGGGTTTCATGAATCTAAAAGAGATCAAGAAGGTATATGGCAGTGTTTCAAAAGAGAAACAGGTAGGGGAATTATGTTGTAATTGTAACTACAAAAATAGAGAAATAATAAAATGAAGTATATAGATTACTTTATTCATTTTTTATTAAATTATGCTTTTATAATGTTCATTATGGTTCCATTAACTCTGTGCTTGTTGAAAAGGATAGTATATTTCCAAACATTTATTAATGTAAGTGAGAATGTGACTGTCATCTATTTGACTGTTTTTTTGGTGTTAATAGGCAAACTATCAATAAAAACATAAGGTTATAGAATTTTCATGGGAACGTGAAACGTGATAATTCTCTAGATATGTCAGTGAATTCAGATGTAATAATTTTGTAAAAGGAAGTGAGTTAAATATTCACTAGAAGACAAATTGTAGAAGAAAGGTCACAGAAGAAAATAAAAAGAAAGCATGTTTGTCAATAGGGCACTGAATTCAGCCATTGCTAAGAGGAAGCCCTGAAGTCAGACACTAATAATTTGCCCTGAATAATGCTAAAGAGACAGATATTTTACTCCTTTGCCAAAGAGAAGAAAGTTTACCTCTAGACATCCAAGTTTATTCTCAGCATGTAGAGAATTTTCCCCAAAGTCTTAGAAGATATTCATGTGGCTAGCTTAGTGATAAGCTGGGTGAGCACGAGGCCATGGAGGAGAGGGAAGTATTTTGATTCTCTCAGCTAGAACTTAGATTGTAAAGGTACTGACTATCTCAGACAGAGCCTGGGTAAACTTATATTATCAGACATATAATTAGCTCAGCTAGCTCCATGGTGAGTAATAACTATGATAAAAGTGGACATGGATAAGATATATTGTCATTGTCCACTACAACTGAATCTTGGCTTTGGTATTTAACAAATATTTTTGTACTTACTACCTGTGAATATGTGACAGCATATCAGTTACACATTGTTACATTGAACAAGTCAAATCTTTAGTGCCACAGAAGTCATGAAAATGCTTTGTTTTTCTTAAACAATCTATTATTACAAATTACCCAAGTATTGTTTTCTATATTACTCATAAAACAATGTACAGTAACTATTTGGACAATGAATGCCTACTGACAAATATTAATGTGTAATTTAAAATCTTTGTAAAACAGGGGTTACAGCAGAAGTGCTGAAGCAATATTAGGAAAATAATGCTCTAATAGCTAAATAGTAGACTTTATTTCAAATGAAGGCACAATAAAATTGTCTGAGGCAGGGGGTGACTGCTTGTTGGTTCCTGGCCACTCAGCCATAAAATAATCACACAGAAACTATATCATTTAAAACACTTAGGTGTTACTAGGGATATTTCTAACTAACTTTTACGTCTAGAATTACCCCACTCTCCATTATTTTATACTTTACAAAAAAATTCATGGCCTACCGACAAGGTTCTGGCATCTGTCTCTGGTAGGGCTACATGGCTTCTCTCTGAATCTACCTCCTTATATTTACAAATTTTAGACAAATTTAATACCACCAAAACTACTATAAATCTTAGCAAATGAAAGAATTAGATCTTTTTCTTAATAATGTTTCTTTATTCATTATTTGTTTTTCTGTATTGATTCTTTTGAATTTCCTATCATATACCATACCATGCTCATTTTCCAGTTTTTCCATATTTGCCCCTTCCCCAGTATCATTCCCTCTAAAAGAAAATTAAAAATATATTAATTAAAACAAAAAATAAGCATTCTGATTCTCTGTCCTTCCCACCTCTCCAATATCATTCATCCCTGTTAGCGGCATTGGTAGCTGTACTGTGTTGCACAGTATTAACCCTTTGTCCTCTCAGCTTCATTTGTAAATGTTCATTGCAGTGCATTGTTGATCTGGTTCAAGATCTCTGGCTTCTGATACGCCATCAATATTGAATTCATTTAAACTCTTCTTGGATTTCCTGCTATTGCCTGGAGTCATGGCGATCCTTCAGCTATGGTTCCACAAGACCATTTCTTTGGAAAGCAAGTTATTCAGTTTCTTACAAGGCTAACTTTATGATTCAAATGAGGAGTGAATAATTTGTGGGTAATAGATAAAGAAACATATGTGTCTAGTGTACTTCACTATTGTCAAAGCTAAATAATCCTGTAATTCATTTAGTGTGTTGTAACTCAAATAATAACCCCATATATATATATA
>NC_022034.1:20482013-20497136 GCF_000317375.1 Microtus ochrogaster | reverse complement strand
TGGGTTCAATCTGAAAACTAGAAAATCACAGACAGCACATCTATCTCCACTCATTTTTTTAATTCCCTATAGTGTTGACATTAAAGGCATGACTCCCAATACTGGGATTAAAGGTAAAGCACCACCACCTGGATTTGTTCCTACATTGGTCTTGTATAGCCCAAGATTGACTTGTACACACAGAGATCCATCTGCTTCTGTCTCCCAAATTTTAGGATTGATGCTGTGTGTCTCCATTACCAGATCTCTAGTGGCATTAGCTTTGCCTCTGGTCTTCAGGCAAGATTTATTTATTAAAACACACACACAAAAATATACCACTATAGTGTGTTCTCTATATTGTCATGTTTTCAGCAAATAGAACAAAAAGAAAGCATAGGACACATTTCTTTTGGTTATAAAATGTTATCTCTGCAGATCAGCACTTTTAAGTTAATGCACTTAAGGTAGTCACATAAAATTTCATTATGCTTACATATTTGAACTTTGAACATAATAAGTAACATTTAATTTTCATTTCAATTAATGGTTCCATTAAAAGAGAAAAATTCTGTGGTTTTATTCTGAAGTCTTATGACCAAGATACCTAAAACATGACAAATACAACACAAAATAAATAAAATGTACAAAATTATGTAACATTCTGAATTCATTACAATATATCTCCAGTAAGATTTATCCCAAGGAATGTAAATATTAGATAAAGTAAAATACTTGCCATCATTACTATACTTTAATTGAATTGCCATATAATAATTTAGCATTGCACAGGATAATCTTTTGGCATATATCAAAATTTTGTGTTTTGATGATGTTGGAGGAAGGCTGCTTCTTTGTTTCCCACTCGCACTGCAGCTCAGTCCCAAAATAACCACATAGAAACTGTACTAATTCAATCACTGCTTGGCCCATTATCTCTTGCTTCTTATTGGCTAACTCTTAAATATTAATTTAACTCATTTCTATTAATTTATGTATTGCCACCTGGCTGTGGCTTACTGGGTAAAGTTCTGAAGTCTGTCTCCAGGGGAGCTACATGGCTTCTCTCTTACTCTGCCACCTTCCTCCCAGCATTCAGTTTAGTTTTCCCTACCTAAGTTCTACCCTATCAACAGGCCAAGGCAGTTTCTTTATTAACCAATGGCATTCACAGCATACAGAGGGAATCCCATATCATCAAGACTGAATATGTATGGACATGTCACATTTCACCTCCCCATTGGAAAACCTAGATCATTTCCTACCTTTTTATTATCACTTCTTTTATTTTTTGATATTGTAGTATAATTATGTGATTTCCCATTTCCTTCACATCCATCTAATTTTAATATCATTTTACTTCATCCTAAATATCTGGGACATACCTGAAAAATAATATCATAGATTTTATATCTATTTACCTTTCCTTGTTCAGTCTTAGATCTGATTTTTGAGATATTACCTTTTATTTAATACACAAAAGTGTTAGAAAAAAGAAGAAAAAGAATTAATAATATATGTAGAAATCAATGCAAATGTTTATAAGAATGTGAATATATTTATAAACATTTTCTAAGTATAGATAGGTTTTACACGCATCATTTATATAAAATGTATATATAGTTACTTTATATACTTGAATATGAAATTCAAATAAAAGCATATGTTTATCTCTATGTATACATACATACTTCATATACTACATATTTACACATTATTATTAAAGAGTACATATATAAAGACTGTGTGTCTGTATTCTTTACAAACTTCTGAAAGTTGAAAAGTAAAGAGCACAGTTTCTATTTCTCAGTAGGGTAGAGACTTCTTTGATTTCTCCGTGCTATAGAGAGCATCACAATGTGACACTATGCAGAAACACACCTCCAATTAAACAAAATTTTATTTTTTATTATTGACTACTGGGCACACACATACTCACATCATTGAAAGTCAGAAAAGAACTGTGTGGTATTATTTTCTCCACTTCCTCCTTGTTACATCATTGAAATACAAGTCAGGTCATCAAGTTCCACAGCGAACACTTTACACAGGGAGCCATCTGGATATTCCCACTTGTCCTTATAGAATTGGCTCAATAGCAAGTGATTCAACATAGTGTCTTCTTGTTCTTCTTTATTTTAGCAGATAATCTAAATTAAGACTCCCAGAAAGCAAACTTTACATAAGCAATTTTGATATAGACTACATTCTTAAAATATCAATACATCAATTACAAATTCCATGATCTACCTCTTCTATCTCAAAAATATGAAAATGTTACAAAAAGAAGCAACTAATGATTTTACAGATGAGGGTTTTATGTACTTTGAATTTATGTAATGTGCAAAGCACAGTGTTTCAGGGAAGGTATTGTACTGTTTTCTCTATATGGTACTGGTAACAAGTAGTTAATAATTTTTGTAGCAATTCAAACAAAGTGCCTGGATGAGCCTAAAAGACATCTCCTAGATTGAGAAATTTTGGAGTAATTAAAAAAAAGTAAATGAAGATTATGAGCAGTGACCCTCTGTAAAACATATAAAAGTAAATATAAATTCGCCAACAATATTATAAACAATTTTAAGTTAATATTTTTCAAATTATGATGATAAAGACTGCAAATATCCCACAAGTAGGCATGAAAGTTGAAAGCATACATATTTCTATAAACATAGATCAAGAATTACTACTGTCATTTTAAGGAACTTATGCTTACTTAACAACAGTGAAAAACGAGTCAAATAAAAAATTTGATACTGAGAGTATCAGAAAATTTTTTATTTGACTCGTTTTTCACTGTTGTTAAGTAAGCATAAGTTCCTTAAAATGACAGTAGTAATTCTTGATCTATCTTAGTCAAGGAGTCGCCATGATTGTCCCACTCCAGACAGATGCAGGTTAAGATCATTCCTGGTAAGCCGGTTCATGGGCTACAAAGATTAATAGAAATGGGTTAGATTAATATGTAAGAGCTAGCCAATAAGAGGCTGGAACTAATGGGGCCAGGCAGTGTTTAAAAGAAAAAAAATTCTGATAATGGAAAATAATAGGTTAAGTAAGTTTTTCTAAAGCTAAGAAGAAATATCATGACCAAAACAATTTAAGGATTGAAGGGTTTATTGAACTTACACTTCCCTACCACAATACAACAATTCTCTTTGGATGGATACCTTGCTCAGCCTAAATATAGTAGGGAGGGTCTTGGACCTTCCACAAAGTAATATGCCTTACCCTCTCTCCTGACAGTTGGTGTTTTGTGAGTTTTACCCCCCTAAATAAATATCCCTTTAAATCATAACTGGTGTGGGATTGATTTGCGCATAACCCTCTCTTTCCCAATTCAGAGGTTCAAGATCAACTTCCACCTTCCCCACCCCTCCTACATAGCTGCTCCACTCCTGGACCACATCTGTGCACTGGGCTAGCCCCTCCCAGGCTACCTTTTCTCTTCTAAATCCCTCTCAGGTAGAAAAGTGGCTAGGTTCTGCTTTCTCAGTCAGTGCCAGATATTAAAAAGAAGTTTAAAAAAAAAGGTTGAGGATGGTCCGCAAACTCCTATAAAGAAATTGGTAAAAATAACCTTTAAAATTTTTAATGCCCTAGAGAAATCAGCTGAGTCTTCCCAACATACAAAGCTACAACAATCTATAGGTCCAGGCCTTAGCAGCTGCCCTAAGGCTATAGGAAGGGAGACAGGGGAAGCCAACCACAGGGCTCTATCAAGTGTGGTCTAAATGATCACGTGGCATGATATTACACTACACCTGCTCCAAGTTTGTGCACTATCTGCTAGCAACCTGGACACTGGAAATCACAATGCTCCCGTGAGGGCTTGTCATCTATGCCAAGCCATGGAGGTCCGGCCTCATCACCATTGGCAAGTAAAACTGTGCCAGCCTTCAAATGCCTCAGCCTTAAAGAGGATTGATGATGCCCAAACATGATATATTCCATAACCCTCTCCTAGCCTAGGGTCATGCTACAAGTGGCACGTAAGTCCATTATTTTTATTCTCACTTGAGCATTAAGTTTCCCTCACCAATTTCAGCTATGGGAGTAGATAGGACCCAGTCCTCCCCAGTTAAAACTTTGCCAACTGCCCTACCATCTTACAGGACATTTTTCCCTCATTCTTTCTTAGCGATACTGGCTTGCCCAGCACATTTACTGGGTAGAGATATCCTTAACTGCTTCCCCAAAGCTTTGTTCCACTTCTTGGGGTCCCTTTTAACCCCGCCCATCTCAAGATTCTATTTTACATGTTCGTGCTTGGTTTGTAGTTTCAACTGTACTGTTTCCTTACTGATTTTCTGATTCAAATTTACTAATTATAATTTACAAATATCCTAATCATCTTTGAAATCAAGTAGTTAAAGTTTTCTAACATTTCCATAATGTTCTTTATATCTTGAAATCTGTCATTGTTTGCTGTATTTATAGTAAGATTATATTTTACACATACACATATATAAATCTGTCTTTATTAGTGCATATATGCACCCATTTACAAATATTATGTCTTCCTAAGAAATTATTTTTGATATAATGGATTTGTCACTTAAGAGAATTTTTCCTAACTAATATTTTCTAATGAATTACTGTACTTATTGATTCTTTTGCTCAACAATAGCATGAATATTTTCCTTTTCCTTCATCTTTAACATGCCTGTAGCGTAGTAGTGGGGCATTGGTGTGTATTTGTGTGAGGTGAAAGAGCGAAAGAGAAAGAAATTATGTGTATGTGTGTGTTTACAGATGCAAACTGAATATTTTGTTATGAAGAATTCAATTCATTTAGATTTAACAAAGTGTTTATTGATGGGGAAATTTTATTATTACCACTTCATTAATCATTTCCAATGTATCTTATAGCTACTTTTTCTTGTTCTCTTTTGTCTTCTTACAATTTTTTTGTGTTTTGATAGTAATATATTTTGATTAACTTTTCTCAAATTTTAGAATACTCTTCTATAAAGGTTTGATAGCTACTATTTAGGTATATAAAATCTCCAGAGTATATTTTAAACTGATAACTCTAATTACATGCAAGAATTGCTTACATTTCTTACCTATCACTTTGTTATTAATGTTGCCATGCGCATGTTTTGCAATGTGTACCAAGTAAAATTTTATACTTATAATTAATATTGTGATTTTGTAGCCTCTATAATGAAACCAAAGTTAGTTACACATTACAGTTAGGCTGACTATGTTTGCCCTCAAATATGTGCTCGATAGATTTATTTCAACTTGACTCAAACTAAAGTCATCTTAGAAGAGGGAATTTTTTATATATTTTTTTAATTTACTAGATTTTTAAAAAATACCAATCCAAGTTCCCACTCCCTTCCCTCCTCCCATTCTGTCCACACTTTTTCCCACCCTGCCCCCATTCAATCCTCACAGGCCTAGGCTTGCTGCTCTTTTTTAAAGATAAGTAGACCACACCCCAGTGTGCTGGTATTTCAACAGCTATTGGCTGAAGGAGCAGAAGGTGTTCCTGCAGCTCAATAGGCTCGTACTTCAGCAACTATTGGCTGAAGGAGCAAAAGGTGCTCCTGCAGCTCAATGGACTCATACTTCAGCTACTATTGGCTGAAGGAGCAGAAGGCGCTCCTGCAGCTCAATGGGCTCGTACATCAGTGACTATTGGCTGAAGGAGCGAAGGTCCTCCCGTAGCAAGAGGGGAAAGAATGTTGCTCCAAAGGAGGGGGATTGGGAAGTGTAGGCTTGAAAGAGTGGGGGAGGGGCCAGTGCCTCCGGTGCAGTGAGACACTGGCTACTAAGGGGAGGTGGGGTGAGAGCGCAGAGACCAAAAACCACACACACACACACACACACACACACACACACACACACACACATATATATATTCTGTTTATTTTTATCAGACATGCTCAGTTTTAAAAGATTTTTGTAAGAGGCTTACAGGGGCAACTGTAGACCTGGCATTGAACTGTAAGTGCCCATTTTAGAGTCTATGCCCAACCACGTGGCCTAAGTCCATTTCAGAGTGTCCTCCAAACTGGCTCTTAGGTCCAAAAGGGGCTGCGAAGATTGGATGCCCTGTGTCCCAGTGTAAACAGATATCCACCTCAGCCAAGCCTGATCCCGCGGAATTGACTGCAATCTGGGACTCTAATTCCCGGAGGGAGCTCACAACTTCAGCAGGAATCCAAAATGACAAAAATAAGTACGACTAGGTTCCCCAAAACCCTATAGCATAGACAAGAAAAGGGATTCACCAAGATGCAGCTGCAGTAGCTCAGAAGCCTGTTGTTATGATTGTTTGTAGAAGCCACACCCACTCCCTCCCACATCCACTGAGGCAGACTGATCTTCAGCTTTGGCCTGAGCTCACTCTCTTTTCAGTCTTACTCTTGGAGAGGCAGCTTCGCTTCTGCCTCTCTCCCCACTCCTTTCTTTCTCTCTGTCCTCTTCTCCTTCTTCCCAGCCTCCTCTAAGTAATAAATATCTAATTCTATTCTGTAACATGTGACTGTCCATGTGCCTCCTACCTGCTACTTGCTCATACTGCTGGGCTAGCTGGGACCAGCCTGCTGACCATGTGTCTTCCTGCCTGGGACCAGCCACCACTCAGGGACTGTCAGCTGTCTGTGCCTGGGACTGGCTGCTCCCAGGGTCTGCTGCCTGCCTCCACATGGCCTCCTACCACCATTTGGGGACCTACAGCATTTCTGCTGCCTACTGTTGCTAGAGATCTTGCAGCATTTTTAAAAAATCATAACACCAGTTTTAAGCGTGGCATAGAGAGATCAAATTGTAGACTAGAGGCTTTTCAACACGTGGCCTGCCATGTGGAAAGGGCCTGCCCTATCTTAGTGGAACCTCCAAAATGTTAGGAATATTTCCTAACACAAGTTCCCTGCTGACACAAAAATTTCCAATCAAGCCAAATCAAAACAAGCCAAATTAAAAAATATCCAGGTTTAATGGGAGATCAACACTCTCAGGTGGCCCCGCGGGGAAAACCAAGAAGCCACTGGAATGTGACCCCCGGGAGAAAGAAAGGGAGACCATCTGTTATTCTTTTGGGAGATCACTTAAATACCCTGGGGAGTGGTCCCTGGCCTGCTGGGATTTGGAGTTCAGACCAGGACTGGGGGCGGGGGTAGATATGAGTGGCAGGGGCCTATGCTCCCAACTTGACAATATATACAAAATATTTCTCACTAAAATTGCTTTATATTTAAATGCACATGGAAGTTTCTATAGGAAAGAATGTGCATTAAGTCAAAAATCAAGTCTCAAAATTTTTACAAAAACTGAAAAGAAATTTTTCACCAAATAACTGGAACTATAAATCTATTACCCATCAATAAGCCAGAGAATTCAAAGTCATGACAAATTAAATAATACAATTACAAGCATAAATGTTTCAAATAAAAAAAGGGAAAAATAAGAGCGAACATTACTTATTGAGATAATACTATATAGGATGATAAAATATGATTATTTTACATGTAATTCTCTATGATCTCTAAAACATAGCGCAGCCTAGAAATAATGTCATGTTTTACCTTTGTAATGAATATCATTGGTCTGAACTTGGCAGTCTTACTGCATTTTATTGTTTCAAGTTTATTGAGGGCTGGAGAGATTATTTAGTGGTTAACCATATTGTTGTTTCCCCAGAGGACCCAGATCCAATTCCCAGCACTCCATGGCAGCTTTAAACAGTGTGTAACTTCACTACTAGCAAAATTCAATTTCTTCTCTGACCTCTTAGGATAACATGAATACAAATGGTTCAGACATACATAAAGACAAAACATCCATAAAATGAAAATATTCTTAATTTGATAATGAATATTTTTAAAGTTTTAAAGCAAAATGCTTTGCTTCTTAGCACTTTTTCCCTTAGTAATGTTAACTTAAGAAAAAGGCACTGAAATATATCTTATTTGTGATCAAATATTCTAAAGAGACATGAAATGTAGGTGTTGGCTTCACAAAAAATAGTCATAATTAGATATCTTTAACATAACTGCAGTTGTATAATTTTGGTGCCTCTCAACTTTCATCTAAATTTTCCTAAGGAATTTCATTTTCCATTACTCCTTTTAGTGAATGAGATAATAGGGTTGTTTCTGGTGTATACTGGACATTATTACACCTGTTAAAGTAAAAACACAGTTCTCCTGGGGGAAAAGAGACATGCAAGTTACTATAAATCTCTCTAAATCACCCTTTAGATTATTTTAATCTAGCTTAGTATAAGTTAAGCCATAGAAATATAGAGTCTTACTTCACATTTCTTTTCCACTGAGATAAATTGAAGATTAAATATTATCTACATCACTAAAAAAATTAGGAAAGGGAGAAGTTGGAGTAAGTAGGAAAAAATCTACTCTCACAATAACACAAAACTACTCTCTTTAATTGGACTTTATAATTTTGCCTTAGCAATGACTTCGTAATATTTAAATATAGCCAAAATTTTAAAAGATATTTCATAATATTAGGCAGAAACCTAAAGAAGAGATTTGAATAAATTTCATGAAAGCACAGGGGTTAAAGAATATCTTAAAGGATTCTGGTAATTGGCTTTATGATATTTGGATTTCCTCTGTTTTACTTTCCCTGAGTGGGTTACTATCAATATGAAATCCTACAATAAAAAATAAATGTGTCTTGATGCAGTTCTCAGCATCATGAATATTAATAGTTATTAAATTAAGGTTAATCATATACAACAATATTTTTGTTGTACTTCTATTACATGCTTTTAAACAATTCATTACTTCAAATTCTATAAAATTTTTCTGATACATGTGTCCTCACATTATTTAAAGAACCATCAACAGAAATAAAAATTGGATTTCATATTCATTTCATGGATAAAACAGTAGTTTTAAGGGCTACTTTGAATCATTTTACACAAGTGAAGAAAAATATGCTTGATGGGCTGTTATCATTATTCTCTGTTACTCTCCACAACTTGACTTAAATAATCTGTTGTTGATAGCATCACAATTTAACTAAAAAATGAATAAATAATGAAAGGAGAAATTAAATGGGTACCAGGTACCAACCAGAAGGCATCATCCTTCTGAACTTTCCAGGTGCAATGCAGAAAGAAGTAATCATCCATTTTTACCCAGCTATGTTCTTTGTAACCTAAAATAAACCCTGGTTTGGAAAAGTATGTCCTTTGGCACAATAGTGACACCAGTGTTGTGGTACTAACAAGATACCTTCTGACGGATGTATTCCAGAAAATGGATCCAATAGCTGGTATCCTTGACAAGTCCAAGTACCATAGGCTAGGTAGGTCATAGGCTCTAGGAGAGAAGTAACTATTATTTTGCTAAAGGGAGATATTATTAAACCAACTCCTAATAATGTATTGCTATACTCATAATGAGTGCATGGATCAACATTCATCAGAGAAGTTCTTTCTTGCAATAGATTGCAGTTAACAGAGAACTCACAACTGTTCAACATGCAGAGAATAAGAGAATATAGAATTCTCAGTCTTGGCTTCAGGAATCAGTAGCACACAGATGAATCAAATCATGGAGAAAGTTTAATATAGTTGCTATGATGTCATTAGCCATGTTTATCAGCTTGACAAAATCTAGAATCAGTTCAGAGCTTGTCCTTCATGCATGCCAATAAGGAATTTTTATGATTAACTTACTTAGGCAGGAAACCTTTATAGTATAGATGGCACCATTCCCTGGATGAGAAACAAATTGTCATTGGCATAGGAAATGTCGGTGGGAAATGAAGCATCAAAAAGTAGCTGAGAAGATGCACACATTCAATGTTCTTTGCTTCCTAAATGTGGGTGCTGCTTCAAGCTTCTGCAGACTATATTTCCCTGACTGATGGACTGATAGACTGTTAGTTGCATGATTAATAAAAACTGAGGGGTAGATACCGGGGTTCAACCTGAAGGTCAGAAAAGCAGCCTCTGGCTCTTACCTCTATCTCAGCAAGAAATGATAAACCTGCCTCAAGGAATCCTCAGAAAGAGACTGTATCTGAGAGCTGCCTCCTTCTGTCTTACAATTCCTCTCTAGTGCTGGGATTAAAGATATGCACCACTATTTCCCATTTTCTATGGCAAACTAGTGTGGCTGCTGTCACCATTACCTGATCTGTAAGGATGACCATTGAAGCTGTTTTACTCTCTGATCTTCAAGCAAACTTTATTTACTAAAATACAAATTAAATATCACTACAGACTGTAAGTTTTAAACATGAGCCTGAATAAATCTTATCTACCATACATTTCCATTGTCAAAGTATTTCAACACAGCAACAAAATAAGATTCTAAGACAATAGCAATTAGGAACATATCACTCTAATATCTGTTTCCAGATATCTGATAGATTATGACAGAAAAATCTAAAATGATTTCATTTGTTCTTGTAAATACCTTCAAAGGTGTGCAATTTTTTAAGTGCTCTGTGTTATCACTATGCATATATTTTCTGAAATTTTATTATAATTTTTTATTATATTAACTCTTGTGAAAGTAAATAATGGTATATGCGATATCATGTGCTGTCCATCACAACTGTATATGCATTTAAAATTGTTAAAGAAATTTCTACAGAAAAATAAAAGATGTATGTGGGTTTTATTTTTTGCAATTAAAATATGTAAAGTACGTATTTGCACAAAGAATACATCATAAATACACAGAACTCTAATTCAGAAGCTTTTGATGTCAATGTCATGTGACCAATTGCCAGAGAAGTACTATGAGATTGGAAGAGTAAGAGCTGAAATCAGACTACTGGTATTACATGATCTTACCACTACTCAGTAGTTCCTTACTACATCATATAAAATAGAGTGAATTACATATTAAACCTGCCATACTAACCTCATTCATGTGTGTAGAGTCTTCTGTTCTGACATAACCAATTCAGAGTTATCTATGCTTCAGAATCATCAAAATGAAACTCACTTTCACTTCTTTAGTGAGGTGCTAATCCTCCATTATTTCCATCTGGATGCTCTTAGTTACTTCTGGAATTAAGTAAAATTCTATTACATACTTAGGTAATGCCTATTTTAAAATAAGAATTGAAGAAGAATAATTCAAATAAACTTTCCTCATTAAGTTAAAAGGTAAAGAGGTTAATATCTTCTTGCATCAATGAAAACACTATCAACAGGGGAAAATAACACAATGTAACTGATAACAAGGAGATATAAAGTGAGTATATTTCTAGGGGTAGATTATAAATCAGGTTATTATACTAATGGGTAAAACAATGTTTGATACAACAAGAAGAGTGGAAAACCATCTTTTTTGATAGGAACTCTACATGGAGTATGATGTCACCATAAGTAGAATTTGAAGGAAGTTTCTATAAACTACTTGCTTGCCCACCTTCCTAAATGCTGCAAAATACAGATATATGTCAAGATAATATTTTTTGTGCATTTATATATGCCTCCCATTTGTGGAGAAGCAGATTACCTGACATTTTCAATCTTAGAATGAAAGCACACACTTATTTCAATATTTATTCACACTTGTGAGAAGGAAAAAAAAAGAATCATATGCTTTTTTGTGAAAGTTTGAGCTTACCAATACAATGATCAGAATCATACCAGATTTCTGAGAAAAAAATACAGAAGTCATCTTTTATCAACAATATTGCAAAGAAATAAAAAGAGAAATCATTACTCAAAGTTTTTAGAAAATGTTCCCTTTGGGGGGCATGTCATGAATCAGTAAACATAAAAATATACTATATACCACATTAAAATCTGAGAAACATAATATGGTTCAATATATGATGAAGAAAGTAAAAAGTAATTTGTGTTTATTATTTCATCTTTGGATTTCATACACCATCATCTTGATGTGTACAAATTTCCAAAACAGCAAATTACGACTAAAGGTATATATTGTTTCTCTCTTTCTCTACATTTTGTAGCTATCAGATGAGATCTTAGACTTAATTTTCAATTAGGTGTTCTGAATCTATATAAATTACACAAAAATTTCATAATCTTGAATAAGAAACATAATTTTTGCTACACTGATAAAGTGATAAAGAGTTAATTCACAGTATAGTTAACATGAAGCTCACTTGTTTTAGCAATCTTGAATAATAAACAACTCTTGTACTTTGTTGTCTAGATCTGTATATAGTAAGAATCCTATACAGTTTAAACTTTTAGTTCATTATATATATCCCAAGTAAATTAGTGATAAAACCCCACATACTTACAACAGATTCTACTATAAGTTTGATCATTTTTACATAGTAAAGAAATTTTAAATGATAAAGATATCTCTTTTTTTTTTGAATTTTTGAGACAGGGTTTTTCCGTAGCTTTTGGTTTCTGTCCTGGAACTAGCTCTTGTACACCAGGCTGGCCTCGAACTCACAGAGATCCGCCTGCCTCTGCCTCCCGAGTAAAGATATCTTTTAAAATAATTATTAAAAGCATATAATTTAATGTTTATTTTCCAGACAATTTATCTTAAAGCAACCATAGGTCCATAAATTTCACATTGATAAATTCATTCTTATAGAAGAAACTTAAATGTAAAAATGGTAGCACTATTTCATCATCGAAATATTAATTTATTTGAAACTTCAGGATATATTGTTTTTTTCCCTGACAAAAAATGTTGGATCTAAGTCATTGAGAATTTTAGAAGTCATGTATTAGAGAATGATTCAGAGTGACTAATTCTCGTAGAAAACCACTAATGTGTCTTTTGTCTCTGGTTGCTTTAAATGAAGAACAATTAAGCAAATTATCCCCATTCTACTCAGAATTGAGAGAAAATCTGACTGTTAAGGAATTTTCTGAGTTTGTGGGAAATTTGAAATCAGTAATACTGTATTTATGCAGCATGCATAGGACAATGTAATATACAAAATTCCTTTGTTTCTGCAATTTCCTCTTTTTTTGCATAAATGACTATAAATAGGTACAACCATAATCTTAATATATTGCTCACTGTGCTTATAATGTCAGAAATACTGAACAAGTTTGAAAATACAGAAAATGAAGAAGTTTATGTTCTATAAACAGGTAGGACTGTGATGCATTAGAGAGAGCTATGTAAGTAAGGGTAGAATATGTTGAGAATATTTTGGTCTAAACACACTGGTTTAAATTGCATAGAATGAATAATATGAGGAGATAATGTTTAGTAACATGACTGTAGATAATATATACTTTGAAAAATATCTAAAACTTCAACTTTGTACCTCTAACTACTAATCAGACAGCCATGAGTTTGTGAAGGCATTTAATATTCAAACCAAAACAGTTAATACTTCATTGTGTTCTTAAAGGATACTGAAGAGAAAGTGGATATTAAGTGCTTTGACTCATAATGTCTGCATGGTGTAACATATATGTCAATTAGCTAGCTTTTATCACTAAATGATGAATACACATTCAAAACACCATGCTATACCTGATAAGAGCTTATGATTTTATCTGTTAAGTTAATTTCTAAGGGACTTCTAAATATAATACTTTGTACTAACTGTAATACAAAAACAAAGGCCAGAATAAAATAATGAGTTAATTACATCAATACCATTTAAGAGATCTGTAATTTCTTTGTGAGCAGACCAATTGCAGTTTCTCATTTATTGGTTCACTCTAAGGCATACTTTATGTTGCTTTTAGGACATTTCGGTGGGTTTCTGCATACCAAAACTACTTATAAAACCTTAAGCTCCATCTTCCCAGTGTGATGCTTTCAGTATTCTGGACCCCATTCTGTTTTTAATGGTCCATCTAAAACTGAGTCTAAATACTTGTTCATTTGATGCTTCTTGGCTCCTCATCCTTCTCCTTCCTTGAGTAACTTGTTTGGCTTCTTAACACCTCTTCGTTTTCCTTTTCCTTTTATTTTTTTCTCAAAAAGTACCACATATTCTTCTAATGACTCAAATATCACTATTTTTTTCAATAACTAAGTTTAGTTTCACCAGTTTTAGAAAATACTAATACATTAAGTTAGAATCCATATTACCAATATCTCTCTTGACAAGGGATTTAAAATGAAGTTTATTGGATAAAATGTAGGTGATTTGTGATTTACTTATTAAAGTTTGGGTATATAAATAAATTAACTAATCAGAAATCCAGCTGGAGGCAGCATAGATAATACTAAATATAAAAAACTGACTGTCATTGTTTGAAAGAGAACCAAAAAAGTATCAAATTGGCTTTTGTGGGTGGTAGACTGTGAAAAGTAGATAGGGATCTACTTGGGAGCAGTTTCTCACCATGTGCGGTTAACATTTGGCAAGAACTTCAAGGGATGATGTAAGGTTTTTAGTAGGATGGTTTTATCTTAGAAGCTCAAAGAGATTGATGATCAATGCTGAGCAAAATAGAAAGGCAGCAACTTCCTGGCAGATGGTACAGGATTAAATATGAGTAAGTGAAGATGCTGCATAATCATTTTTATGATGGTAAAGACATACCAAGAGGTTTCTTCCATGTAAGTTCAAAGACCTCATGCCACTCACAAATGTCTTCAGAGATATTTTTGAATAATAAACAATCAGAACATACTAAAAAATTTACTGGCTTCTTTTATAATGACAGGTAATGTAGTCAACAAACTGGGTGGAAGACAATGTTCTCATATGATAAAGGACACCTACCAGTGTTTTATCCTGATACTCAGAAGGCTACAGTTACCTTACTAAACGACAAGTAGAGAAGATCAAAACAGTTTAGATTGGAAGAATTTCCTGGCATGATTTATATAATTTGCTCTCCCTGGGAGCAACTTAGAAGAACAAGAACTTGATTCCTGTTAATATCATAGCCAAGGGGGAATTGAAAAAGGGACAGGGAGCAAGTCAGTCTAGTAAAACAAAGTAACAATTTTCATCATATCCCAGACGTGATTAACATTTTGATTCAAAACACATTAACTAAAATAACAGAAAAGTAGTCAAGATAAAAGCTATCAATATAATTACTAATTATATTGTATGACCAGCTTTTCTCCAAACGCTCAGTAGACGGTAGCCTACAGTAACAAAGGAAGAACATATAGAGGTTTTGAGGTTACTTAGATAGTCTGCAAACAATAACTGATCATGATCTGGTTTGAAGAGTGCAGGTATGTGTGGAACAAATAATAGATTTTTGCAAAAGTG
>NC_022034.1:20473087-20481897 GCF_000317375.1 Microtus ochrogaster | reverse complement strand
GCCATCAATATAATTACTAATTATATTGTATGACCAGCTTTTCTCCAAACGCTCAGTAGACGGTAGCCTACAGTAACAAAGGAAGAACATATAGAGGTTTTGAGGTTACTTAGATAGTCTACAAACAATAACTGATCATGATCTGGTTTGAAGAGTGCAGGTATGTGTGGAACAAATAATAGATTTTTGCAAAAGTGTATTTCAAAGACTTTCTCTTGTTCCATGAATTTATCTGTGATTATTTTCCCAGCAAAATAGAAAATTGTGCACTTTGCTGTCTAGTAACCTCACTGTTATTACACTGAGAAAGGCAAAGTAGAAACCCCAGAGACTAACTCAAAATCACTTACAATTCATGAGCATGGAAGAAACTAACATCATTTTTAAACCTTTAAAATTGCAAGAACATAGACCCGTGCTATATTACTGCTGAGTTTTCAATTCTGGCCTTTGCAGAAAAGGAATCATTCCTGAAGAAGCAATCTGCTAAACAACAAGTTGAATTAAGTAGCTCTGTTGTAATCCACTGTATCATACACACTGTCATTGCTAGAGATTATCATTTACCACACATTGTATAAGGAATGACATATGACATGGGCTTCATAAATATACTGTTTTCTTATTTATCACATAAATAGAATTAGAAAGGTATTTTATTAATTTAGAGCAGCAGTTTTTAATCTCTGGATATGAACTCCTTTGGGGGATCTCATATCAGATATCCAGCATAACAGACGTTTACAGTATGTTTCATAAAAGTGGCAAAGCTGGACGGTGGTGACACATACCTTGGAGGGCAGAGGTAGGCAGATTTCAGTGAATTCCAGGCCAACCTGGTGTATAAGAGCTAGTTCCAAGACAGGCTCCAAAGCTACAGAGAAGCCCTGCCTCAAAATAAATAAATAAATAGATAGATAGATAGATAGATAGATAGATAGATAGATAGATAGATAGATAGATAGATAGATGAATGAATGAATAAAGTTATGAATCAGCAATAAAAGTATTTTAGGGTTGGGTCTTGCCACAACATGAAGAACTTTATTAAATAGCAAGAGCATTATGGAGGTTGAGAAATGCTGATTTAGAGTGTAAAAATAATAGCCATTTACCATTTGTCACAAAATGTACATATTCCTTCTCCCACGCAGGTACACATGACTTATAAATTGGCTTAAGAATCTATAGTGAAGCATATGTTGGTATGAGCATAGACTTTGTCAGGGTTGCCATTCAAGTCCTTGAAATTATCCACTCAATCACAGTTTTTAAGTGATTTTCCAAGAGTAAAGTAAGAGTGGTATCTTTCTAAATATTAGATATTTATCAAGTAAGAGATTTTTATTGATGTTATGCTACCAATGTTAATAATACTATTGAAAAGTTGAAACTAGAAATGGTCTTCACTCTTTCTGTTTGCAGTGAGGTACACAAGAAATACTAATTTCACTAGCATGGACTTCTACAGGACTAACGAGTCATCTAAAATTGACTCAAAATCTTGTTATTACGGCATGTGTTACGCTGAGTTATAAACAGTCAGAACCACTTTAGATTCTTCTGCCTTATAAGCTAACAGATAAAAAATTAATTATGATAACTTAAGGGGTAATTTATCCTGATAACCAGGAGTTCTTAAGCTACTTTATGCAATAGAAACAGAGAAGAGCAAATACAGGACCCAGAAGAGACTTTTGCATGTTTTGTGGTAGTCCAAGTCCCTTGTCTGTAAATGAACAGAAGAACACTTCCATCCTGATGAAGGAATGACTAGTCGCAGATATACCCAAATGCTGAATCAGGTAATAAATAAATCAATATAAGCCTCTGATAATGTAGGAGACATAGTAATCTAATTAGAAGTAGACACCATCCCTTTAATTTGCTGCTGTTCCATTGGTAAGGGCCTGCTTCTTTCAGAATGCTGCTATCTAGTGCTTGAGCTGATAGAGGATTGAGTTCTTACCCTTTCCTTATGGTCATGGAATTTGCTTCATTCATAGTTTGCTCAGGTCGCAAGAAACTGTCAATAGGCATTATGTAGCCAAAGAATTAATATTGACACTGAGTAGAATATTTAAGTCATTTACCTACATAAACCGATGAGTTAGAATGATACTATAATTAGTATTTTATCAGAACTCAAGTTGTATATAAAATATCAAATTGATTCCATCAAAAATATATGACTTTGGCATATAAATTTGGTCCATAAATTAAAGCAATTGTGTACCAGTTTATTTAGGATTGTTTTCATAGACATTGAAAGATATATATTTTATTGCCTCTAAGATATTGCCAAGGATTAAATAAAGATGCACCTTAATATATTATAACGAATATTATTATAGATAACAAAAAAGTACGTAAAAACTAGTGACAAAATAATGAGCAAATAGTGAGAACAAGACAATGATACACATTTGAATAATATACATAGCATATCATGCCACAATAGATATGTCTGGCCATAGCAGATGTTACTTTCAAATATTTTGTTTTGGGGTTCAATATTACTGAATAGGACAGAGAAGAATTTGCAACATAATGCAACTATTGCCTCAAAAAAGTTATCAAAAATAAAATAATAAAATAAATACTACTTCCTTACTGCTCATAAAATTAATTAGTATTGTGCAGTTTATTTATCTACCCTATAGATTGTTTCATTCTCAATCTTTTTGTAAAAGCTTCACTGTCTTTAGCAGCCTCATACCACTGCACCACTCATCTTGATTCCAGTATCTCTACATTTCGTTTTTATATGTATTATTATGATATATCTACAATCCTAAATGGATAAAGTGTTTTATTAGTGTAGAGGGTATCCTTTCCATGCTGAAGTGAATGACATTGGAGAGAGAGAAAAGAGAGATAGAAGAGGGATGAAGAAACTGCTATCCTTATAGATAATTCAAACGTATGCACCTAAGAAGGCAAGTTATTTCCACAAGAGCCTAAATCATAAATGGTCCACAACCTAACAGGAATTTTAAAAGATGGTGGTCATTCAAACCATAAAAAATGTATATCATAAAGGAAGACATTGAAAGATATTTGAAAAGAAGGCAGTACATTCTTATAACTAATACAAACACATTTTGAAACATTTTTATATTATTTTTTATTTGATTTAAAAATATATCCTATTTAATATACATAACTACACCTTTATTAATCTCTGTAATTTTACTTATTAGTTTGTGGGATGTGCACTTTTCTCAGAAAAAGACTCTCAGTACTCCTTAGCTGCCTGTATTATTTAAATAGGTAACTTCTCAGGAGCTTTCTACCCTCCATTTTTTTTTTTTTTGGCTATTGCTGTTGTCCTTTTTCTATTCATGTTTGGGAAATTATGTTGGTGAGACTTTATGAATGTACCTCCTGACAATCTCATAGCATGTTTACTGATCATCATTTTTAATCGCAGGAAATTTAAGACGAAGTACATGGTCCAAAGTGAGCAGCAGAACAAGAGCACACAGTAAGAGAAAAGTGAAAGAATTGAGCAGAGTGCAAGAAAAGAGAAAGAAAAGCAAGAAAGATGAACAATCTCAGGTTATGTCTTGTTTTTGTTTTTCATAGAGAGGTTTGTTAATATTATACATATATGTATAGTTAAGTGGATTGAATGTGGAATAGCAAGATGCTCCAATGAAATGTTCTTCTTGAATATTATTCTGATGTTTAATTTTATGTACGAGCTTGACTGGCTCCCAGAGTATGTGAACAATTGGTTATAAATTATTCTAAATGTGTCTGTGAGGATATTCCTAGATATAAACATTTGGATCCATAGGAAAGAGAAAGACTGGCTTTCAAAATGTGGATATTTTTATTCAGGCATTTCAAGGCTTAAATGTATCAAAGGGCTGACTGCTACTGATCAGGGATGAAACAGGAGATGGTTTTTGTGATTTCATAGTCAGACTAAAATATCTGCTCTTTTGGATTCCTTTTCAGTCTTTTTAGATTATAACATTTTTGTCTTTCAAGTCTCCATCATACACACTGTGATTGACATAGACACTTTTAATGAGGTTTTGCGACCAGAATTTCATTACAATATGTATTTAAAACTGTTTATGATATGTAAAAGTTTCAATTTGAAATTAATTCAAGTATTTAGCACATAGAAAAGTACATATTTCTCATAGTTAAATTATACTCTTGGTAAAGAAGCTATAAATGAATTAAAAACAATATGCTGAGAAGAAAGCAAGCAAAAGATCATATACTATATAATTACAGTTTATATATTTCAAAGTCTCTAAAATAATCCATAGTGACAGTAAGTGGACCAATGCTTCACAACACTCAGAGTGAAGGAGGAGACAAGTGGCAAAGAAGTAAAGAAATGGTGGGCATGTTTTGTACTTTCCCAAATGTGATGAAACAATCCTGCATCTTGATGCACCGTATTCATTTACAGTACTGTACATTTTATTATAGATAAACTATAGCCCCAAAATTTTATTTTTAAGAATAAAAGGTATCCAGGCAGTGGTGGAGCGTGCCCTTAATCCCAGCACTCTGGAAGCAGAGGCAGGCAGATGTCTATGAGTTTGAGGCCAGCTGGTCTACTAAGCTAGTTCCAGGACAGGTCCTAAAGCTATAGAGAAACTCTGTCTTGAAAAACCAAAGAAGAAAAAAAAGAAGAAGGAAAAGGTAGGCGTAGTGGCACATTCTAATAATCCCAAATAAAATGAGTCTGGGGTAATAACCTAGGGTAGAATAAAATACTGTATCAAAGAGATGAATAAATTAATTAAATTAAAAATCTAAAAACATCTTAAAAATAATAGAAAAGTGTTAGTCACATAGTTTATTACTTGTCACTGTGATATATGATAAAATATTACATCTTAAGATACTTTTCGCAAACACTAGTTTTATTATGTACAGATTTTAATATTTTTAGTTATAGTGTATAATAAACTGTATATATTTTTATTTTTGCTAGTCCTGTTATCAGAAGATAGACTCAGGTTTTGAGAGGGAATATAAATTAGTTTAAATACAGATTTCTCATACTTTAAATTATGCCAAATATGACCATTAAATTTCAATATGAACTTCAATGATGTTCACCCCCTTAGACGCTTTTTAGTCTGCTTCAGGCCATGAATTTAGAGGCAATGGTAACGTGATAATAATAGTGATAGCGAGAATGTGCAAGCTGCTGCAGCTCACAGAAGAGCAAAATGCTTTACATTGATGCACCTACAGTAATTGGTTTGTTCTGCTCTGAGTTCAATTTAAAATGGCAATTATTTCTTGAATGTGTGATTTAAAACTTCCAAGATATATTACAGTGGAAAGGAAGGGCTTTAGAATTGAAATGTGGACTCACACAAGTAGTTATGGAGGAGGAAATTAGTACCCACAAGATAACATTTAAACCTCATGTTGTGACTTCAATCAAGAGTGAATTTGAATTTTTAGAATGTATTATGAGACCATATGAATACATAAGACTACCCATTTAAAAATGACTTTCAAACTTGCAGTTAAACTGTAATTAAAGATAGCAAATGAGACCTCATTCAACATGCTGCTGTGCCACACTCTATATAAAAATAGTCACTGGTGCCTGTACCTGTGTTTTACATTGTTTTAAATATTATGTAATATTATCATGCAGATCAGGTTGTCTAGATTGTGTAGATTAAATGATCTCAGGTTCATTGCATTCATCTCAAATATATGTCTGTAAATAAATGAGTAGAAATAAACATTTGGAAGTAAAACACATGCAATTTAGCAAATTGATGAAGCCTGGAAACATAGCTCACAATGTAGGTTAGAAAAAGTAACACAGTTGTGATCTGAATCCAATAAGGTAAAAACATGGAAGTTCATTATAGTATAACAGTTTATGGAAAATGAGACTAAAGTTGAGAAAGAATAAGGACAATGCAATTTGATAATTTTAAACATACTGGACATCATTCTATGCATGAAAGCAGAGAAGTGGTCAATGGAGACTATTAATAATGCTTTAATAAAAATTTATTCATTTTATGTAATTATATTCACTAGACTTTGCAGCATTCATCCTTTCACTTTTCAGGAATGTGCACATTGCACCACCAGCTTACCAATACAGATAAAATTAACTTATCAATGGTTCTGCTATTTCTACCAATATAGTTTTGTACATTTATATGACAACAGCAAGAGTTCATCTGCAACAATGGTGTATATTTACACCATATCTGCATTTCAAACTCCACCCTTCCAAAATTAATAACTCCCATACTTAATAATATATGGTTAGCAAATTATAAAGAAGTAGAATAATAGCTTAAACACAGAACAAAGATACTGCTTGGCATAGCTACAAAGAGACACCCTAAAGACAAATAAGAATTTTCACAGATCAAATGTAATTAGAGACATAAAAGAGGAATTTTTAGAAGAAGTTCCATCAGTAACATCTGCTTAATTAGTTTTCCTAGAAACTTTTATATTTTATTTCTATAAAAATACATTTAAAAATTATGTTTTGTTTGTATGTAGCTTTAGAAAACAATTGTGTTATGAAAAATGCAATGTTTGAGAATTAATTTGATGTTTAAAAAGCACTTATTAGTGAGTACATGTGATACTTGCCTTTATGTGTCTGGGTTACCTCACTCAAAATGTCTTTTAGCTCCATCCAGTTTTGCACAAAATTCAAGATGTTGTTAATACAAAAACCAGCCCACAAATCACAATCCCAGAGAACATGGACAACAATGAGGACACTAAGAGAGACATACATGATCTAATCTACATGGGAGGTAGAAAAAGACAAGATCTCCTGAGTAAATTGGGAGTTGGGGACCTTGGGGAGAAGGTTGAAGGGGAAGAAGAGGCAGAGAGGGGAACAGAGAAAAATGTAGAACTAAATAAAAAAAAATTAAAAAAAAGAATTAAATTAATGCTGACACACACTTTTAATCCCACACTTGGTAGAATTAGATTGGTCTCAGTGAGTTCAAGGCCTTATAAGTCTACATAATGAATTCCAGGTCTTCATAGTGAGAACAGAATTTTAAAAATTACTTTAACGTTAATATAAAATATTATATTTTCATACCATTCACATTTTTACAAATGAATTGTTTCAGTCACATTAGATTTTTATTTTTTTTTAAAAATTGCTTTATTCACTGGGCGGTGGTGGCACAGGCCTTCAATTGCAGCACTCGGGAGGCAGAGGCAGGGGGATCTCTGTGACTTTGAGGCCAGCCTGTTTTATAAGAACGACTTCCAGTACAGGCTCTAAAACTACAGCAAAATCCTGTCTCGGAAAAAAAAAAAAAAAGAATTGTTTAACTCATTTTACACGCTAACAACCATTCCCCCTCCCTCCTGTCCTCCTACTTTCCCAACCACATCCACTCTTCTGAAAAGGTAAGGCCTCCCATGGGGAAATCAACAACGCCTGGCACATCAAATTGAGGCAGTACCAAGCTTCCCCTCGCCCTGCCACATACATAAAGGCTGAGCAAAGCATCCCATTATAGGGAATATGCTCCAAACTACTAGATCATGCACCAGGGATAGATCCTGGTCCTACTCCTGGAGGCCCCACAAACAGGCCAAGCCTCAATACTGTCATCCACATGCAGAAGGCTAGTTCAGTTCTATGCAGGCTCTCCAGCTTTCTGTCTAGAGTCCATGAAGTCCCGCTAGCATGGGTCAGCTGTTTCTGTGGGCCTTCCCATCATGATCTTGACCCCTTCTCTACTAATATCATGACTGCTCCTTCCTTTCCTTTACTGGACTCCTGGAGCTTGGCCCTGTGTTTGGCCGTAGATCTCAGCCTCTCCTTCTATCAGTTACCAGATGAAGGTTCTATGATGACAAAATTGGTTAGTCACAAATATGATTATAGGAGACTAGTTCAAATACCTTCTCCACAATTGCTGTGAGTCTTAGATAGGGTAATTCAAGTATCAGGTTTCTTCCTAAGCCTATAATGGCTTATCAAGATATCTCTTTTGTTGATCTCCTTCTCTATTCTTACCCCAACTCAACCTTCCAGTTCCCTCATAATCTCATTTTTCATTCTCTCTCTAACCCCCACCACCAAATTTACCCATATGATCTTATCTATTTCTTTTTTCTAGGGCAATCCATGTTTCCCTTTTAGGGTCCTCCTTGTTACCAAGCTTCTCTGGGGCTATGGATTGTTGCCTGGTAATCCTTTGTTTTATATCCAATATCCACTGATCAGTGAAAATATATTTTGGTTGGGTTTCTTTGTATAGATTGCCTTACTCAGAATATCTTTTTTTCTAATTCTATCCATTTGCCTGTGAGTTTCCTGAAGTCATTGTTTTTTTTAAAATTGGAGAGCTTGGGTAAATGAGATGGTTGAGATGGAGGAAGGGTGGATATGGGAGCAGGGAAGAAGATATCTTAATTAAGAGAGACATTTTAGGTTTGGCAAGAGACTTGGCTCTAGAGTGAATCCCAGGTGTCCAAGGGTTTGTCTCCAGGTAGGTCCTTGGGCAGCAGAGAAGAGGGAGCCTGAACTGGCCTTCTCTGATAGCCACACTGATGAATATCTTGCATATCACCAGAGCCTTCATCTGGCGATGGATGGAAATAGAGACAGAGACCCACATTGGAGCACTGGACTGAGCTTCCAAGGTCCAGATGAGAAGCGGAAGGAGGGAGAACATGAGCAAGGAAGTCACGACCGCGAGGGGTGCGCCCATCCACTGAGACGGTGTGACTGATCTAATGGGAGCTCACCAAGGCCAGCTGGACTGGGACTGATGGAGCATGTGATCAAACCAGACTCTCTGCAC
>NC_022034.1:20466800-20472774 GCF_000317375.1 Microtus ochrogaster | reverse complement strand
CAAAGTTCTTCTGTGCTTGTTGGGGCATCCGTCTTCAGCCTACTGACCCATAGTATACAGCAGACTTTCCCATGAAGCAGGAAATTTCAAAGACAGTTCTGCCTATATTGGCAGTTTGTCAGTCACTTTCTTCTGTACCCTGCAAAATGTCTGGCAGACTCTTTCATGAAACAGGAACCCTGAAGTATCATCTCACCTTCAGGCAAGTTTAGCAGTCATTTCTCTGTGGGTCCTGCAGAACAGTTTCTTGCACAGATGGCTAAACAACTCCATAAGGAGCCCCTTTGATATCCATCTTCTTCCCTCTTAGAATAGGATAATTATTTATCACGTTTCTTGCTTGATATTGTTTATACTAGTTGTAATTCTAATTTTTATAGCTAATATTTGTTTTTATTGTAATAATTTTGTATTAGGCTTAGAACTCTCTTATTTAAACAAAAGGGGGGGTTACTGTAGGAATTCCTGCCACCAGTAGTCTTTAAGTCACCTGCCCACTTGGGCGTGGCCTCTTATGCTATATATGCCAATTTAAAGCATACATACAGCATCTGTTCTGGCAGCATAATTCAGATCTTGCTCCCCATTTGTGCAAAGGATTGTGATCTGTGAGTCTATCCCAAATAAATAAGCCTCTATTATACTCAATTCTGAGTTAATGTGAAATTTGATTTCTTTTAAGTGTCCATCTTTATAAGCTATTGACCAAACCGAATTGAAAATAATGTAGCCTTGTGTAATTATTTTGGGTCAGGGTGGCTGGGAAAAAAAAAACTAGCAGCCTCCAAAAAACACATGTTAGAGAATTGTCATTGTCACAATTTACCTCCGTTGCTTAATCATATAAACCAACTTTTTACAATGAGACAATTTTTTTAATTCTCATAAAATTATTTCTGAAAAGGATTTACATTAATTTTCATCATTCATCTAGAACTACATTGAAATATATTAACATTTTGTAACAAAATTTATTTGTTCAGACCATTTTATAAGCTTAGCATTATCACAGAAAGTACTACTAAGTTTTTTCTATACCCTTAAACTGCATTCCCTGCTTTTAGCTTTAAGATAATTTTTCTCATTTTCTTCTATTCCTTTCTAGTAGTGTCCTCAGTAGCCATTAACTTAGGTTTACTGAAGTCACCATGGCCCTTCCAAACTCATCTCAATGCTTTATCTATACTTTGTATTTTTTTGTAGAATATTGTTTGAAATCCAGGTCTGAAATAATACTCCAATTTTATTGTTAGTAGATTAGTTCTCCCAAATCATAGTTGAATAAAACTCATTAATTTTGCTCACAGGTTCTGTAGGTTAGGAATTTCATAAGGAGCAAAGTAGGGATAACTATTTCCAAAGAACATTATGAGGCTAACATCTGGAATCTTTAAGGTTTCTTCATTCATTTGAATGGAGGCTGCAAGTCCACAGACATCATGACAGACAGTCTACAGTAAGCCACTTTTTTATGATGCTTTCATTGTTACTGTCCCAAATTCAATAATCTAAATGAACATTGTAATTTATTGATCTAGTCCACTGATGGAGATTCCCCTCTATATGCTGTGAATATCATTGATTAATAAAGAAACTGTCTTGTGCCTGCACAGAGAAGAATCAAGTTATGTAGGGAAAACTAAACTGAGTGATGGGAGAAAGGAGACACAGTCAGAAAGAAGTCATGGAGCTGCCGCAGGAGACATACATGCCAGAACCTTGCTGGTAGGCCACGAACCTCAGCGTAAAATATAAAATAATGGAAATGGGTTAAAGTAAGATGCAAAATTTTGCCAATAAGAAGTTAGAGCTAGGAAGCCAAGCAGTGATTTAATTAGTACAGTTTCTGTATGGTTATTTCTGGAGTTGGGTGGATAGGAAACAAACAAGCCTCGTCTAACAACAGCCTACAGATTTTCTAATGACAGTTGGTGGGGATATTAAAGCATAAATCAAAAAAAAAAATCTTCACAATCTCAGACTTTCCTACCAGAAATACAATCGTCATTATATCTGCTCCTCTTTGTCTTCAAAAATATTTTATTACAGGTATCATATGAGGCTTTCCCCTTTTTAAAATTTTGTGTTTTTATTTTGTTTGTTTTTTTCTACACCAAGAATAGAGATAGTTCCCATTCTTGTCACTCTTACTGGGCTTGAAAAACCTTCACTACAGTCAACAAACTTAGACTTCCCATATGCCCTTGAATCGTGTCATACTCTTTTATCGAGAATGTTATCAGAGTGTGAGAAAATATGCCAACATAAAATTGATTCTTCTTGATTGTTTTATTGAGAGTTGTGTATGAATCAATATATTTATTAAGAAAACTTATCCATACTGATCACATCAAGAAGTCATCTCAGAACTTCCTTAATTATTTTAACTTTGAAGTTCTGCTCAAATTTTGATGATAGAATTGTTTTTTGCTTGATTGTTACAGCCACGATCAATGCAGGTAGAACAAATTTGGGCGATTTTTCTTTTCCTAGAGAAAAGAAAATAGTGAAATATCAAGATTGTCTAGGTTCATTAATTCTGTGTGCAAGGACAGTATTTAAACTTTGTATTACTTACTTTAAGATTATTTTACTTTAAACTAAATTTAAATTTATCTCCTCAAGTAATCACATCTTAACAAAATAAATGATAATATAAATGAGGCATAAACATTATAGATATAATTTCATAGCAAAGGGGTCGAGAATTCTCTATTTTTTTTTGCTATTTTGTGTTTAAAATTCAAAAAATGCACTGACATTTTGTGACCAAAAAATGTGATTTTTTTTTTTTTTTAGTTAGGCTTGCAACCAAGCCCAGGTCTTGAACATTCCTGGGTAACTATTGCAGAGAATACTGAAGAAAATTGCTTCTACCATAAGCCAAATTATTTCACCTTTGTATAAACTACAAACACTTATCCTCCTATTCTGGATATACCTAGGTAAAATGTTTTCCTCCTATTTTTCTTTTAAACAAAATAAATTTTAAACAAAATTACATATAGATTAATTAAGAGGAAATTTGGGGCAGGGAGTCAAGAAGAAACCATGGGAAAGTAATGCTTACTGAATTACTTTCTGGCTTGTTCATTCCTCATGCTCTGCTAGCTTTTTTATAGCCCATCTACCTAGGCATAGTGCTACACACAGTGGTCTGAGTCCACACACATCATTCAGCAATTATTATCTCAGAGACAGTTGTCACAGGTCAATCTAATGTGGATAATCGCTTAAATAAGAGACTGTCATGTGATTTTTGTAGGTGTCAGGTTGATAGTTGAAGATAGCTAGGATAACTTTTACACTGATAAAAGACTAGAATATTACATGATAGGAAATAGAAGTTATGAGATTAATATTTCTTTACTCAGAGTATTAAAATTAAATATGAAATATTCCTTGCATTGCATTACAATATGGGGTAGTTATATAAAAGTCAGGTTCTTGATCTTATAGGAGAATTGACCATTAACTTCTATACGGTTAAGAAATTAATTTCTAGAAATACCTCCTTTCTAATCATCAAATATAATCAGTAGATACAATTTTTTTCTGCTGTTAACATCATACTGGACACAGAATTTCCTGGAAAGAAATGTGCTTGATGTCCTTCTGACAGCACCACAACAATACAGGAAACTTTTCTATTTAAAATGTGTTGGAAGATAATGAATAAGTTTAAGCGTCTAAAAATACACTTCTTCTATTTAAGAACATATGGAATCATTCATGCTCATATTGTTTAAGGAAAAGACTATCAGTGTTAGAAAATTAACACTGAAAACTAAGAATGCTAACTCATTAGATGTAAAGAGAATGGGACAAATGGGGTGATTTAGACAAAGAAAGAATGCTGGAAAATTTGTCCTTACAACAGAGTGGGGTAAGGTCAAATAATTATGATTGTTAAAAAAAAATAAAACTGCTTTGACCTTTATCCAACTCTTGGTCAAAATTTAAACATATTTATAAATTACCGTGTTAATTTCAGAGTTTTAGTTTAGGTTATGATACACTATTTATGATAGATTCTTGGGTTTCAATTTCTTACCAGAGAAAAACAGATATAAGAAATGAGTTTCACTTTTAAGATATCAATTTACTATCTCTTCCTTCCAAGTCAGTTGTTTTTGTTCTTCTTTGTAATACTGAAAATAGATGATGAAAGCCCAAATGCTATTAGTTTTTCTTTACAATTCTCAACTAGATTGACTCTGGCAACACTAACACATAAGTGGTCATTTTCTTTTATTTAGTACCTAAAGCTAGTTGTTTTGGGGTTAGCAACAAAACCATCTCTTGTGACAGCTCCATAGTCTCCCGGTAGAGAACCGTATCCAGCTTCAGGATATAGCAATGTGAGGTAGTGACTCTGCCATGTAATTGTTTCCTCTGGAATTTTACCTTAGCCCTAGGAACATAAATATTATCTGTGGGCCTCCGTCTTTGTTAAAAGCATTCATTTGAGATATTTTGTGCTATTTAGCAGTAAGTACCTGTTTTATGTTTAAAGGATGCACATTAAATGTTGCCGATTTAAGTTGGTGTCATATTTGTGAGTGTATAGTGATAATAGTTGTTTAGAATCTTCTTTTCTTCTATCTATTTCCCACTCAATGATCATTTAACTTGACCTCTATTCTTTTCCTCAGCCAATTTACTAATGTTCTTTGAGACTCACATATTAACTTGTGAAAATTGTTCTGTAAATATGTTAATGGGGCTAGGTTAGTACACAATCCATTATTCTCTGCATTTTTAATAGTTACATCCATCTGTTTCTGGTCTACATGTATGAAAAGAAGCTTCTCTGATGATAGATGAGGGTTACACATATTTCTGGGGATATAGAATATGTCTTTAACTATACTGGTTTAAGGAACTGACAATATTAGGTTGGAAATATTGTAAGAAAAAAGATGAATATATCTGATGGGAGATAGTATATCCTATATATGACAGGAAATTTGCAACCATTAAATCTCAATAATACAGTTGCCTAAAAAAGGGTTGAAAAATGACACCACAAATGGACAATATTTTGTGGATGGGAAAAATCAAAAGTGGTCCCTACCTTAAATGAAGTTACAGGTAATTAAGGAACCCTAAGAAAGATAATGATTAAGTTTGTTCTTTGTTCCAGGTAAAAAAATCCTGTGATAGATATTCCAATCCCAAGTGGCCAGATTTAAACATATAAAAAAAATGAGCAACACTAAATTAACTCAGCAGATTGTATTCACAATTTTTTTGTTTTGGTTTTTGGTTTTTTTGAGACATGGTTTCTTTGTGTAGCTTTGCATCCTATCCTGGAACTCACTTTGTAACCCAGGCTGTCCTCAAATTCACACAGATCTGTCCCTGAGTTCTGGGATTAAAGGCGTGTGCCACCACCACCAGTCAAAAAGTAAGGAATCATACTATTTTTTCTTGAGATTGATTTACTTATGCATACAGTGTTCTGCCAGCATGTATGCCTGCACACCAGAAGAGGGCACCAGATCACATTATATATGATTGTGAGCTACCTTGTTGCTGGGAACTGAATTCAGGGCCTCTGGAAAAGCAGATACTGCTCTTAACCTTTGAGCCTTCTCTTCAACACCATGTATTCATAAACCTTATATTGTAAAATATTATTGTTAATTAATTATTGTTGCTTGATACATATATACATATGTAATGCATATTTGTACTATAAGTATCAAGCAACAATAATTAAAGAATAAGAGTCCAAAAATTTGAGGAGTTGGGAGGTCAAATGGGAAGGGAGGAGGAAGAGGGTGATGTAAATACAGTAATCATATATACATATATGTGGGAATAAAATTCTCAACAACAAATGAAATAAAAAGACTACCTCATTCATCTTGTTTAATGTGCATATATATGTATGTATATGTGTGTGTTTGTATTTATGTGTATATATCACAAGAAACTTATTTTCTTTCTTGTATATTAAGGCAACTTA
>NC_022034.1:20464976-20465491 GCF_000317375.1 Microtus ochrogaster | reverse complement strand
TTTTTCTTTTTTGAGTTATCACTTCCTAACATCCGCACTTCTGTAGTCCAGAGTTTATAGGCTTGTGAGCCAGATTTATGTACTCGTGTCCCTTTAAGGTTTACTCGCGAGTTTAACAATGGTCATCATTTAAAGTTAAACTGATCTTTTGATACACATTTTTTTTTCTTGTTTGGTCTTAACATATTTAATTTCAACAGGTTTTCTTTCTTTGACTTTTTTTCTATAGTACTAAGTTTAAAGTACTTAGGAGAAAGCTAAAATTCTCTTTGTAGCTAAGGGAGGGGAAAGAGTAGGGATGTAGATTAGAGCACAGTGGGAAGTACTGTGTTTAGTTTGTATCATGATTTGGATTTAAAGCACATTAATACATAATGAAGAGAATGTTGAGGTATTAGGACATTTGTGACCCCAATAATTTTTATTATCATTAATTTGTGTCTCATTTTGAGACATGGTGGCTGAAATAAGAGCGGAGGGGTTAACTTGTGAAAATTGTTCTGTAAATATGTTAA
>NC_022034.1:20462574-20463055 GCF_000317375.1 Microtus ochrogaster | reverse complement strand
GGTACTGCCTGTTTACTGCCAAGTCTAAACCTTAATTGCGCTGTTTTTTACAGTAATTACGGTAGTTCCTGCCGCCCAGCACAGTTCATTATGGCAGAGCCAAGCAGCTCCTACCTCAGATCCATTTGGTGCCCCTGAGCTGAGCACAGTTCCAGGCACACAGCAAGTCCACACTGGCACTGCAGTCAGCAGTTTAATTCTGAGACTGAGAGTGCAGCACAGAAACTCTTTTCATCCAAGTTACAGCCAAATCTGACACACAGAGCACTGCGCAGTCTGAAAGCATCTCTCTATATGTCGGCAGGAATCTGCCATGCTCTTCCACCTGCCTAAGCCTGATTTTGCCATCTACCCAGGTGCAGGCCGGGAGCTCTGAGAGCCATCAGCACAGTCTCAGAGCACTCTCCTTCCGATCCCAAGCGGGAACAAAAACTTCGAGTTCCATAAAAGCAGTTGAAATGCTTTAAAGCCAGAGTTTGCA
>NC_022034.1:20456763-20461889 GCF_000317375.1 Microtus ochrogaster | reverse complement strand
TTCAGTACTGGGATTGCAGTTATACACAAATATGCTGTGTTATTTTTATCCTATTGTGTTGTTTTTTATTTATTTTGTGAGGTAAATCTATTATAATCAATTTTAAACACTCATTAAGATTACTGATCATTTTGATATTTGTAGTAATCATCAGTAAATTATCGTGTGTCTTTCAGTTTGTTGTGTGCGGCTTCTATTTTCACATGACTAAACTTCTATGGACTCAAATCTGTTATTTTCTCAATTTAAGGTTAATTGTGATTGTTAAAATCAGTCTTTAATTTGGCATTTTGTTTATGTTTGTATATGTATGCATGATTTGCAGTTATAGCTTAAATATGTATTTTCTTCTCAAAAGATTATTTTGATGTTCAATAATAATACTTATTCTCATAAAAATACTCTCTCTTTAATTAGTATACTTTTCTGGAAAATTAAGTCAAATTTTGATATTTATATTACTGAATGACCAGACACATCACATTAGCACTTTATAGTTATTAAGAATCTGTCTCCATCACATCCTCCTACTGCAGCTGCTCAGAAATGTACTTAGAAATTATTTACATGCATATATGTGAAAATAACAATGAATAATAGCAAAACAATTTATAAATTTGAAGAAGATCAAAAAGAGTGTGAAGAAAGATTTGGGGTGGGGATAAGTGATTATAATCTCAAAAGGTAAGTAAGTTTTTAAAATACAGTGGATTTATCAAACCGAAAACCATTCACCTATATGTATTCCAAGAATACATATTAATAGATTTATATACTTTCTATCTTTATTTCAATCAATATAAAATTGTATATTACACTGAATTTTGTATATGATTTCATGGCTACATGTAAGCGTCTTTGGCATTCCAGTCTTATTTATTATTATGTATCAATAGCATCAACTAGTATATGACTTAACTAAAAATCACAAAGAAATCAAGTCAGTTTCATGTCAAAGTAAATGATTAAAGAGACAACAGAAAAAACACTATAGTAAAATATTTGTTTTGTCTTTCTTGCATCAGGTGTGAAGAATGTTATAAACATTCAATAAACAAGTTAAATTTGGGATAAATGCCAGATAAGTGATAGAATGAACTATTTTGAAGTACCATAGACAGTAGATATGTAGAATTTTAAAAGACCCAATTATATTATATTTTTAGTGACTCTGTTATGGTATAGACTTTGCAGCATGTGATCAAACTCTCTTTGTTTCACTGCAGATCGAATTTGTTTTTTCCAGGTAGTATGATATTATACACAACATTTTAAATATGCTTTCAGTTTTGCCATGGACATAAATGTCATAACCAAAGTTTCATAACATAATGTCACTGAAATTTATTTCTTTGATTGTTCCAACAGAGTCTGTATGTTTTACTAGAGTTCATCTATCACAAAACAATTTACAGTGTCTCACATAAACCTGATACCCAGGGTAAAATGTATTTATGTTTTCCTTGACACAGAGGGAACAACTTAGGTATTGCCATATCCCTAAGGCCTTGTTCTTCAGACTTGCTCCTTTTAAGGAAAATGCATGTAGGTCAGTCACCTAAAAGGAACTATGATTGAATAGTTCTGAGAAACAGTGAAATATAGCCTGACCAACAAACCACCTTAAGGGAAGTAATCTAAGGTTAAAGGTTTGGAGTTTAAATGTCTACAGCTTATTTTATTTAGAATTGTTCAAGAATAATAGAAGAATTAACTTTAAAAATAAAAAAATATGTTAATATATGTCACTTGTGTTAATGAAACTTCTTTCTCTTCAGAGAATCAAAACAGTTTTTGTATGCACATGACATATTAAAATGTACTCTATTATATACTTTTCATATGTTGAGTCTTTAGCATGAGTAAGCATAAGAAGACTTCTGGCTTCATTAATTTTTTATACCAGTAAATAAGTGTTAAAATCAAATCAGAATAATATTATTGGACAGTATAGAGGGATTTTTTTTTAATAATATCTCCCATCCTACCTCTTTTCTGGATACCATAAAGATGCTGTTACCCACAGACAGCAGGAATTTAATTTTAAGAACACAATGCCCACATTCCCAAGAGAGGTTGTTCTACAACTCTATTTTGTAAAGATGAATGAAAATGTGGTATATATACAAATAAAATATTTCTTATCCATAAGAAACTAAAATAATGAAAAATTTAAGAAAAATGAATAGAATAATACCATATTAATTTTTTTTTTTTTGGTTTTTCGAGACAGGGTTTCTCTGTGGTTTTGGAGACTGTCCTGGAACTAGCTCTTGTAGACCAGGCTGGTCTCGAACTCACAGAGATCCACCTGCCTCTGCTTCCCTAGTGCTGGGATTAAAGTCGTGCACCACCACCGCCCGGCGAACAATACAATATTAAGTAAGGAAGCACTGTATTACTAAATGCAAATTCAGACCCTAATTATTATATTTATGTGGACAGATATTAGTAAATTAGAAATGGACCTATAAAAAAGGGGAAGATGCTTTAATGAGGGAGTATTTTAGGGAAAATAGGAGAAAACATGATTGGAAAGCAGAAGGAATAAAAGTAGGCACAGTTTAGAGAGCAGAGGGTGAGAGAAGAAACTGGAAGAATCAATAATAAAAAAATTTATACCTGTTTGTTCCAAAAAGTAAATAAAATAGCAAGGTAAAATATTGACATACAGAAGACACATTTTGATAAATCAACATCATCATGGTGAATAAACACATTTTAATTATATCATGTGATAGAAAACATTTATGTACAGTGTACTTGACCATATATTTTTCTCTTGTATAGATGGAAAAATAGCTGTATTAATTCATTACAACCTTTCTCAAATCAAATAATACCACTGTAATTTTATTAGCATATCATAGAGGTAAAATTTTAAAAGTTATCTGCAAAATGATTTGTATTTCTAGTAGATTTCAATGGGTTTTTTAATATAGTTCATAAAAAAGAAAGTATTTATAAAGGAAACTGTTTTGTACAATTGAGCATGAAAATATGCAATACAATTTTGGATAAGTATATAAAACACTAAAATTAGCTTTATGTTTATGAAAACCTTGTAAAATATTGGCAGAAGTTTGCTGTCTCAGAGCCACTACGTACCACATATCTGGCAGCTGCTTTCAAATTACAACACAGAGGCTGAATATTACTTATAAATGCTCAGCTAATACCTCAGACTTATTATTAACTAGCTCTTACATGTTAAGTTAACCCATATTTCCTTACTTATGTTCTGCCACATGATGGTAACATTTCTCAGTAGAGCATGTTCATCTTAATGACTCTGCATCAGACCACTCCCTCCTGACTCTGCCGTTCTTCTCATCATTCTTAGTTTGGTCATCCCACCTATACTTCTTGCCATGAGGCTGTGGCTTATCAGGTAAAGTTCCAGTGTCTATCTCCGGTGGAGCTACATGGCTTCTGATTGTGCCTTCTTTCTCCCAGAATTCAGTTTAGTATTTCCTGCCCAGCTCTACTCCTTTGCTCTATCACAGGCCAAGACAGTTTCTTTATTAACCAATGGTATTCACAGCATATAGAGGGGACAATCCCACATCAGGTTAATCCACAGTATTTCCTTCTTTTTGTCTGATTAAAAAGGGAAGGTTTTAATTGCATCCTAATAAAATAATATACAACAAAAACTGTTATCATGCAAGAACTAAAGTACAATACCCAATCCATTTGTATGTGGGAAAATTAAAGAAAATATTTTATCATTTATCTTATCTTTATGAGTATAAAATATTGTATTTAATTTACCTCTTAGCATAACTAAGGAAAAATATACTTATAACTATTTAGTATTTAACTCCATCCAAGTCCTCAGAGAGGTGAAATGCTGCCTAGTAACAGGGAACTCAAGCTGGCTAGACAGCTACCCAACATTCCTCTGTAATATTGGGGCATCCAGCTCAGGCTTACAGGCCTAGCACATCCAGCAGACTTTTCTCAAATGAGGTAATTTTGAAAGGATTTTTCTTTATATGTCCTTATGGCAATATTTGACCATTGTCTTTCTTTTGTTCTGCTGGTCTAGCTTGGACATTAACTGTCAGCAATTGAGGCAAGGGACATTCCTTTGTCCACATGACTAGCTATTGCTATAAAGAAAACAAAATCCATACAGAGATTCTTTAATGCCTATCATCCATGTTGAAGTAATTGGTGCTGCCAGGAGGAGTTTCTCACTGCTGAGAACAATCTAAGTTTAAAAAACATTTTAAATGCCATATTCTGTAGTAATTTAAAGTGTTTTAACATTGACTATCTATCTGATATATATCTCTGTATAACCTTAAAAACATACCTAAGATGACTACATTTGCTATTATGTACTGTTACTTTATATTATTAAGATATAAGATTATTAATGAGATGCATAAACATAATTTACTAAACAAGAGGATTGCAAAAATTAACATTGAATTTGTATCAATCAAAAAATCCATATTAATATAAAAATTCCTGAGAGTAATAGTTGGTTTTGGGTTAAAGTAGATTCAATAATCTATACTTTGTCCCTATCATGTCTATATCCTATCTCCATTTTTTCCATTAGAAAGAAATCTTTGAATTTAACTCTTTAGTTTAACTATTTTTTGACTATGGCCAATAATTTGTAACCAAATGCCCTAAACAATGACAAACATCCATATTCCAATTTTTAATGTGGGTGTAGTTTTCTATGCTGATTCCTTCTGATTGGGGCATGGTTAATTTTGGGATAAACCTGAGAAAATTTGTTATTATGGTCTAGTTCTGACTGGAGTATTCTGTGAGACTGGATCATTTTATCCAGTCACCTTGAAGTTGTTCTGAATGTAGAACTTAAGAGTAAACTTCAACAGAGACTCTTGGGAATGTTGGATCAACTGAGACATCTGTGCTTATTGCCAATTTTCCAAGGAGCCTTCCTTAATCAAAACTGATTTTTTAAATCCAGAATGAATGCATAACTTTTCATTTTCTATGGAAAAAAAGCATAACCTCTTTTCCAAAATAGCATATCTTTGAACTTAAATTATTTAGTCAAAATGTTTTATAATATATAGGTTGGTTTGCTATAGCAGTTTCCAGATTCCAAAGTCTTTTAAGAGCCCCATTTTTTTTTT
>NC_022034.1:20445840-20456230 GCF_000317375.1 Microtus ochrogaster | reverse complement strand
CTGGCTTAAGCCATATTTATTTACCACTCCAACACTGAGAAGTTTCTGAGTCTATGTTGCCAATGAGTAGTATGTCATTAGTTGCTCATAAATCCCATTTAAGTATTTGATAGCAGGGCCTTAAAAGAGACACAGGGATTTTACTGTTTGTGTTGAGTACAGAAGACATCTCTCAAAGGAGCTACACACCTTCTTACTGCTAACAAACATAGACTATTCAAGAAAAGGTAGTTACCAAGAAGCTGAATTTGATTATATTATTGTGTGTTTAGAATCATTTTTAAAACTTTTTCAGGCTTTATGCAGAAATTCTTTTTTATTCTTTCTTTCTTTTTTTTTTTTTTTTGGATTTATGAGACAGGGTTTCTCCGTAGCTTTTGGTTCCTGTCCTGGAACTAGCACTTGTAGACCAGGCAGGCCTAAAACTCACAGATATCTGCCTGCCTCTGCCTCCCGAGTGCTGGGATTAAAGGTGTGCACCGCCACCACCCAGTTTATGCAGAGATTCTTGCCAAATATTTGGGCATCTTGTGTAGGTAGATGTTTCCTGTTTCAGAGTCACTGAGTCTCAAACACCCATCAGTCACTTCCCAAATTACAACACAGAAGTTTAAGATTAGTATAAATGTTCAAGGAATAGCTCAGGCTAACTATTAATTAGCTCTTCCATTTTAAACTAACCCATATTCTTATTTACACTCTGCCATGCAGCAGTACCTTTTCTTAATTTGACATGACCACATTGCTCACTCTATATCTGGCCACTGATTCTTGACTCTGCCCTTCTCCTTCCCATCATCCTTAGTTTGGTCATTTTACCTATACATCCTGCCTAGCTACTGGGCAATCGGTGTTTTATCAAAACAATTGTTACAGTGTACAAAGGAAAATTCCACAGCAGTAAAACACTACTTTTTCCCCATTATCTGAAATTAGAAGTGGAAATTGGGGGGAAAATGTAATTTATATAAAGCCACATAGTACTATGGTATAGGGAGGTATTCAGCATAACTGCAGCTTCTGGTGTTAATTTTAGATATATTCTTTATTTCCAAGAAGTATACCTTGAACATGCACATACTATATAAACATAAAAATACACACAAACACACAATATGTGTGTTTATAAATAATTATATGACACTTATATAAGGTATACCATTAGATTAGTACATGTTTATATATTTTTATTTATGTGACTTGTATACATGCATATATGAATTTACAGTTATTGTATAAGTTTATATTTAGTAGGCTGAAAAATATTCTTTAGTGATGTAATAACATTCTGCTTAGTATTTAGAAATGAGCATGTGTATTTTACTACATTCAAAAAGTAATTACAAGAAAGATAAGTCTCTGTCTATATACATACATATATACATATATGTTAGACAAAATAAAAGTTTAAAATGAGGAAAGAACAAAAAATAAAAACTGCTGATTTTGCATATAATCAAAGTACATCAATAAATAATCTTTAACTTAAAAGAAAATGATTGAGGCAATTCACACAGGGTCAGGAGTAATCAACTTGTGGCACCAGGGTGTCAGGAGCTATCATAGAGTTCAAGTACAGGTGGGGAAATGGGAGAAAGTGGAAGCTAGAACTGTTTACATGGTGGGAAAAGAGGCCAATCAGAATAGGTGAAGGTGTTGAGGAATGGGCTGAAGTGGGTGGCCAGATTGTCACCTAGAGCCATAGTAATGTTTAGGTCTAGTCTGCTGCCTAGTACCATATTGGTCAGTGGCCCTGATGCAGCAGTAGTGGTGTATGTTTATAATCATGACTCCTGTTACAATCAAGGGACTTGTGGACCCTTAGACTTTGAAACCACCTGAGACCATGTCAGTGTCAAAGGGATGTGACCCAAGAGGGGCCATACTAATCAAAGAGGTCTGTGTTGTCACCTAGGATCATGGTGATGTCTGGGCCTAGACTGCTATCAAGGGTCATGTCTGGTTCCATGGTTCAGCAGCAGACTCTGTTTTGACATATGTGTCCCCTGTTTCCACTGAGGCTAGTACATTGTCTTGTAGAATGGGCCATCACCAGAGGTCATGTTGGTTGTTGAGTATGTAGCTGCCATTGGGTGGCCATGGTTACATCCAGACCCAAACTGCATCCAGAAGCCATGTCTGGTTTCATGACCCTACACCAGCCATGATCCATGTCCCATTTTGCCAGCAAGGATCACATAGATATGAGTATCTGGGCTGCCACGTAGGGCCATGTTGGTGTCTGAGGGTTGTGCTGCTTCTGAGACCATATGAATCTGCATCACAAAGACCTAGTACCATGGTGTTGTCCTGGTCTGGCCTGCTACAAAGGCTAAGTTTGGGTCTGTGTTGATTCCATGACTCCTGTTACCAAAAAAAGGAAGTAAGGCTAGGGCTAAACACAGTTGTCCCGGATCCTTCACTATCTAAAGAACTAGGGAACTGGCCCTGCTTCTCACCAACTGCAACAATGGGGCAGCAGACCATCCATACATTTCACTTGGGTAGCACACTAGAGCTCTCCCTTGTGGTGGTAGTGTAGGTGAAGTGGCCCTAAGGACATGGAAGCAAGAGAGCTGATCCTGTCCCCTGTGTATGCCATATGGTATAATGGGCTCCACCTGCATTTGCTATATGGTAGAGAGGGGAAAGGAAAAATGACCTCACCCCTAGCCCTTGCTACCTGGGGAAACTGGGAGAACTGGCCTCAAAAACATGAGAACAGGAGACCTCTCCCTGCCCCTTGCTAACTATTGCACTCTTGTGAGAGTGGGCTCTGGATCTCACCAAGGAAAAACATAGAGCTGATGGTATGGGCATGGGTAAACCAGACCCAAGGCCACAAGAGCAGAAGTGGTTCTCATTCTTGATGCCTTCTGCATTGAGTGAGATGATTGAGGCAGTCCTAAAATACTAATCTGGGTAATAAAGAGTGGAAACTAGCAGGCAGACCAATACAGCTACTATCTAGGACCAGAATCAGGGCTATCGGCACCCAAATGGTTAACAAAAAAGGAGCCTCTTCAATGCCCATCATTCTCTTGAAGTAGATTGGTGCTGCCAGAAGCATATGTGTCTCGTTGTCATGAAAAGTTCTGAGATCTTAAAATATTTTAAATGCCATATTCTAAAGATCTTTGAAAGATATGAAGAATCCCTATCCATCTAAAATATATCTCTGTACATCTAGAAAACCTAACGTGATTACAAGTTTGACTATTATAGATGACCATCTATTAACCTGAATTTTTAAATAATTTAAAAATTATTACATTTTTAAATGAGTTGCACAAACCTAATGCTTTAATAAAATGCAGAAATATGCATATAACAAAACTGACCTTAAATCTGTATCAATAAACTAATATCCACATCAAGGCAAAGTAGTCATCCCTGTAGCAAATCCCCATTAAATGTAAACAAGCATTTATTAACAATCATCTAGGGAATTTGGGCATGGTTGTCTCCAAACTGCTTCCTGCTTTGTGTTGGGCAAAGTATTTGGGGAGTTTTATGGAGACTTTTCTGGAGGTCTTGATCAATCAAACCACATTAGTTTGGAAGGAATCCTAAAGTTCTCATTCTCTGTGGAAACAAAAACAAAACCTCTTTTCCAAAGCAACATATTCTTAGACCCAAATTTTGAGATCAAAATAACTTTAAAATATATATGTTGGTGTAGCTTAGCAGCCTGTACAATAATATGTCTCTCTGTACTTAGTTTATTCACAGTCAAAAAAAAAATCAAAGAAAATACAATAGCATATATGATCTAGACTCTGTGTATATTCCATCTTTATGTGGCTTAGTTTTCTTTTCTTCTTTAATGTTTGACTGTCTTACTATGTCTCTTTAAAGACTTTGTTTCATTTTTTAAAACCATTTACTTATTTTTATAACAGTCTATATTATTTCTCTCTCTCTCTCTCTCTCTCTCTTTCTCTCTTTCTTTCTCTTTCTCTCTTTCCCTCTCCCAAGCCTTCATACATTTTTTGAACACTGTGACCCACTTAGAGGTCTTTTTCTTCTGTGTCTGTCTTTATCGTAATTCTTTTCTGAACAAGACCTCTTCTTAAAATGCTAAGCTGTGTGGCTAAGAATAAGGCTACTAAAAACCCGTGCTTGGCTCCCATCTTTGTGGGTCTATAGGCCATCTTATTTTTAAGCTTCTTTTTAGGTTTTATGTAGATCCAAGTCCTAGATAGTGGGCACTAATTTGTAGTCTGAAGCCATTTGTTTGTTCCTAGGTGCTCAGACCCAAAATAATTACACAAAACTGTATTAATTAAAACAGTTCTTGGTCAACCACTTAAGTATATTGCTAGCTAGATCTTCTATCTTAAATTAACTCATTATTATTATTATATATTTTTACAATGAGGCTTGTCATTTACTAGTAAAGTTCCAAGGCACATCTGTTTCCTCCAGCAGCTATATGGCATCTCACTGACTCTGACTTCTTTCTCACAACATTTAGTTTAGTTTTTCCACATGGCTTTACCATGCTCTATCATGGGCAAAAGAAGCTTTTTTATTCATTAACTAATAAAAACAACACATATACAGAAGGACTTCCCATATCAGCAATAGATATGGGTCTATTTTTATTCTTCTACATATTGATATCCAGTTATACCAGCACCATTTGTTGATGATGCTTTCTTTTTTTTCCTTTTTATATTTTTTGCTTTTTAAAAAAATAGATGTTCAACAGTGTGTGCATTGATATTCTGGCCTTAGATTTGATTCCATTGGTCCTCCTGTTTGTTTTTTATGCTAATAACTGGCCATTTTCATTACTATAGCACTGTAGTAAGGTTTTAGTCAGAGATTGTGAGGTCTTCAGAAGTTGTTTGATTGTACAGGGCTGTTTTAGATATCCTGGGATTTTTGTTGTCTTTTTTTTTTACCTTTTCCATATGAAGTTGAGTATTATTCTTTCAAGATCTGTGAAGAATTTTGCTGGGAAATATTTAATCTGCAGATTGTAGACTGTTTTAACTGAGATTGCCAGAGTATGTTCACTTTATCCATATCTATTCAACATAGTAATTGAGGTTCTAGCTAGGATAAGCAGACAACAAAAGGAGATCAAGGGGATACAAATCAGAAAAGAAGTCAACTCTCACTATTTGCTGATATTAAGATAGCTTACATAAGTGATCCCAAAATTCTACCAAGGAACTCATAAAACTCATGAACACCTTCAGTAATGTAGGAGGATACAAGGCTAGCTAAAAAAAAGTACTTCTTTATACTATACACATGATAAATGGACTGAGAAAGAAATCAAAGAAACATCTTTGATTGGAATAATTCTAAGAAAAGCAAGTGAAAGTCCTGTATGACAATAATTTTATGTCTTTGAAGAAAGAGATTGAAGAAGACACCATGGTCTTGGATAGGTAAAATTAACACAATGGCCTGAAGTTTTTAAAATATAGGTGTTTATGTGCTTGGTTAATACTTCCCCATGATATTGTACATTATTTGTGGCTATTATAAAGGGTCTTGTTTTCTGGGATTTCTTTCTCGGCCTATTTATCATTTATATATAAGAGGGTTGTTTTTTTTAGTCTTATATACAGTCACTTTGCTGAAGGTTTTCTTTATCTGCTGTAAAGTGTTCCTTGGTATAATTTTTGGGGTACCTTATGTATCATCTTCAAATAACAATATTTTTACTTCTTTTTGATATTTTGTCCCCTAGATTTCTTTTAGTTGTCTTATTGTTCTAGACAGACCTTCCAGTAATACCTTCCATAGATAAGGAGAGAATGGACAGCCCTTCCTTGCTCCTAATTTTAGTGTTATTGTTTCAAGTTTCTCTTTGTTTAATTTGTTGTTAGTTATAGGCTTGAAGTAAATTGCTTTTATTTTGTTTTACACCTGAGATCTCTAAGACTTTTGTCATATAGAGGTATTGAATATTGTCAAAGGCTTCTTGATAATCTGATTCAATGATTATATGATGTGTTTTTCTTACTATTTTTTGCTTTTTCAATTTGTTTATATAGTGGACACAAATTATTTCAAGTTGCTTATATAGTGGGTCACTGATACATTTTCATATTTTGTTCATTTGTCCAGATTTTTCATTTCCAGTTTGTGTATTCTTTTTGCTTATATTTCAGAAATTTCCTAATTTGAAATTTAGGAATTGTTCAGGGTGTAGAGATAGAAGAAGATATAAACTCCACCAGCCTTACTGTATCTTTCAGAAATAACATAGATGATGTTTGGATGCTATGGTAGCAATCAAGGCAAAACGGGTAGGTCTTGGTTGATAGGGAGAAGTCAGTAACTCAAGTTATACTTAGACATGAAAGTCTATAAGAAAATCAAAAAAGAATAGTGTTTCTCACTATTTTCAACACACGTTGAAGTGTGTAAATTGCTCATTTCTGAAAAGTGTAAAGTGTTAATTTCTGGAAATTTTCATTTAGGATAAAAAGAAGACTGATTAAATCTTGTTCCTGGAATCAAAAGGGATCTTCAGATATCTATGAGCTATAAATTATCATAGTCTAGTCAGTAACCACCTGTCATTTCTCTGTATATAAGTGGGACTTTCCACTCACCAGTCTCAATAGTTATGTTTGACATGTTCTGTAGCCTTGAAAAAAAATTTACCAAATTTTTCACTAAGTACAAATACAAAAAAAGAAATTAATCCTAGAAAATTATTGTGTTCAGTGGTTTCATTTGAGTAAGCCTAATTTTGTGATTTTTGGTTTTATTCAAAGATATATAGGGAGATGTTATTCAAAGAGTATCAGGCTAGTGCTGAAACTTAAACCGTCTTTTAGATAAAGCAGATGTGATCACACAGATAACATTCACTAGGAAAAGCTTATAGCCTTACATTCAAGGAGTTGAAATCCTCAAGATGTAAAAGTGTGTGAACAGCTTTGAGTACTGTTGAAAAGCCAAGGGAAGTGAGATTTTTAAATGTACTTGTTGTCTTAATAGAATAATGAATAGAAATAATGAAAGCTCTCAATTTTAGAAAGTGGTTCAACTAATTTAGAAAGGCATAATTTAGAGTGCAAATGAGAATCTGTAGCATAAGTACAATATCATGAATAATTCCTGGCATTCACTTTAAATAAAGAAATAAACAAACAAAAGCAATAGCTATGGGAACAAAATGGTCATGTGGTATATCTAGCTACAAACACACACACACACACACACATTCAAATATTTTTGTAGGAAGTTAAGGCCTACTAGGCTAAGAGGAGCCATCCTAGAGTCTGCCTTGTGCAGTCAGAGGTCCTGATTGTACCTAACTAATGATGACAATGACAGTATGTCAAAATATCAAAATGCCAGAGTGTGGGAGAGTACATAAGTTTTTCCCAAGTTTTTAAATCCATGAGTGTGTGGTATACCATCTATCTGACTCCCACTGTCTGGGACATTTACACTGTTCCTTCTCACTCCTTTCCTTAAGAAAGACAATAAGGTCCAGCAATATCTGACACCCAGAACAAGGACTTCTAACATCTGGTTGGAATCCTCTTATTTTTTCATTGCAGGTCTAACTTTTAGGTTTTGCCCAGAACAGGTTACATTCACCTCCCTTTCTTCACTTGCAATGCTGGGCAACTCCCTTCAAATATGCATTTTTCAGTGAAAAGCTGCCTTAATTCCTCACCAGGTAAGCATTAGGACCCCTATCCCTTTCTTCTTTTGAGTTGTTTGTCTTGTTTTTCAGCCCATCCAGTTAGGGAAGGACATTTCTTTTCTGTTTCTTTTCACCCCATGTTTTCATATAAAGGCGGTCCGCGCAGCAGGTAGAAACAAGGCTCAGCTCCCTAAAGCAGTCTTTTATCTGGAGACACCATGTGTGATGAGGGATTCCCTTCGGTATGACTTGAGTATGCTTTATTACCACTGGTTAATAAAGAAGTTGCTTTGAGCCTATTGCAATGCAGAATAGAGCAAGGAGGAAATTCCAAGCAGTGAAGGCGGATCAAATTAATTCAGGCCAATTGGTATAATATAAAAGCAACTTTAATATAAAGGGAGCACTCACGCAACCGAAGTTCCAGCGATGCCCAGAAATAGGAGCCAGGAAGAAGGGGTCACCAGCGTTTGTGCACCCCAATTTATAGACATTTTCCCAAGGCCGTCCCGCCCCCAAAGGGTGGGCTCTCTCTACAAAGCAGTAAAAGAGGAAAAAAGAAGGTGGATCAGAGAGACACCATGTAGTCACTAAAGAAGACAGATGCCTAGGAACTGTACCAGTAAACCATAAGCCTTGCGGTAAAATATCAAATAATATAAATGGGTTAATTTAAGATGTAAGGGCTAGCTAGAAATATGCTTAAGCTATTGGCCAAATTGTATTGCAATTAATATTGTTTCTGTGTGAATAGTTCAGGTCTGGATGGCCAGGAAATGAATGAACAGTCTCTGACTACAAAATGGTACACAATATGGGTCAACTATATCCACATAAAAACTGAAAGAGCTTGGGAAGAAATTCTAGACACACACACACACACACACACACACACACACACACACACACACACACATACACACATGGAGTCAAACATAGCTTCATATTAACAGCATTTTCTTGGATGGGCTCTGTTTGCTAGAAGGAAGCTGAGGCATGGTTCCTTTAAGAAAAGACTTTCTGACACTGAGGTAGCAGCAAAAAATTGCACTGGCTGCTTTAAGAAGGTTTCCTGATTTGTGCTTGTTGCACTAACAGCTCTGGCTCTTTCAGGAGTTTGAGAATATGGAGTTTTGTGGAAAGCGTACTGTAGGTTACTTGGTGGCGGAATGGTCCATGTGCTTCTCAGAGTTGAGTTGGTAAGGATGGCTCCCACCCAGCAGTCCCAGACCTGATGATAAAGGTACCTTTACCATTTTGAAAGGCCAAGAGAGGTGGATCCAACATCCAGGATTGCTGCAACCAAACTTCTTACCATTTTAGAATGCTCCTTGTCAGAAAATGATTTCAGATAAGCAACAGGACAGATTCAGACATGAAAGATCCCTAAACAAGACACATCTTTTTTTTTTTTTTTTTAAAATGTATGTAGGCTTGGGAGAAAGAAGATGATTTCAGATAAGCAACAGGACAGATTCAGACATGAAAGATCCCTAAACAAGACACATCTTTTTTTTTTTTTTCAAAAAATGTATGTAGGCTTGGGAGAAAGAAGAAGAGTACAGACAATTATAACGAGAAGTACAGTCTTTAAAGAGACAGTAAAAGTAATATAAAAGTACAGTCATAGATGAGAGGAGTTAAGAAAAATAAGCCATGTTAAGATGCAATATATACAGAATCTTGATTATGTATAATATTGTGCTTTCCTTGAATTGTTTGACTGTGAATGAGCTAAATACAGAGAGACATTTCATTGTATGAGTTACTAAGTTAAACCAAACTTTATATTTTAAAGATATCTTTCAAAATTTGAGTCTAAGAATATGTTGCTTTAGAAAAGAGGTTCTGTTTTTATTCCACAGATGATAGAAATCTGTAGATTCCTTGCCAGCTAATATGGTATGATCAAACAAGCCCCCTTGAAGCAATGGCCCAGATGGTCCAATATCCATGACAGCTTCAAGACTGCTGGCTGAGAGGGACCCATCACACAGGATACCCCATGAAAGACCTGGTTAACAGTGACACCAATCAACAGGAAGTAGTATAGAGATCAATGCCCAAATTCCCTAAATGATTGCTTATAAATATTTGTTTACATTTAAAGAAATTAAGCTATAGCAATGAATACTTTGAACTGAGATGGATCTTAGCTTATTGATACAAATTTAAGTTCAATTTTGGTATATGCATATTTCTGCTCTTAATTAAGGTATTGTTTTGTGGAGCTCATTTCAAAATGTATTATATAATTAAGGAATATAGGCTAATAATATTTATAATAGTCAAATTTATAGCCATGTTAGGTTTTCTAGACACATGGATATATATTTCAGATTGACAAGTGTTCTTCAAACCTTTCAAATACAAACAGAATATGGCATTTAAAATGTTGTTTAAGAACTTGGGACTTTTCATGACATTGAGACACATCTATTCCTGGAAGCACTGATTTACTTCAAGGAAATGATGGGTGTCAAAGAGCTCCTTATTAGCCACTTGGGCAAGAAACTGCTGTTGTCTGGAATTCTGGAATGCTGGAATGCTTGATGTTATGCTGTACGAACTAGACATGAATGGTGTACAGGAAAATGACTGCTGAGCTTGCCTAAGAGCTCAGTGAGACAATCCTTCAGGATTCCTGCATTATGAAAGAGTCTGCCAGACATACTGCAAGATACAGAAGAAAGCAACTGACAAATTGTCAAGAGAAGCAAAAAGTTTTTCAAATTCCCTGCTTCATGGAAAAGTCTGCCA
>NC_022034.1:20443124-20445245 GCF_000317375.1 Microtus ochrogaster | reverse complement strand
AGGAGACAAATGCCCAGGAACCTTATCAGTAAGCCACAAGCCTTGAGATAAAATATAAAATAATAGAAATGGGTAATTTAAGATGTAAGAGCTAGCTATAAATACACTTAAGCTATTGACCAAACAGTATTACAATTAATATAGTTTCTGTATAAATTCTGTAATTTAGGTTAGGGTAGCTGAGAAATGAATGAACAGTCTCAGAATATATGGGCATATGGCTGTGGACTAAAGAAGCACAGAAGTTCTCCACTAATCACAAGACATAAAGGTTCTATGTAATTTTCTACCCCTGTTGATTATTGTCTCCCTTTACAAAATGAGTAAACACTTACTTCACCTCCTGCACTTCCATATCTGATCTCTCTGTATCTAATGAAGGGGAGACAGAAAGTTTAGACACCAAAGGGCTTGCTGTAGAGGTTAGGCCACAGTTAAGACTACAAATGCTGCTCCCAGTAAGCTCCCCTCCTGCTACAGGAAGCTACACCTCTGCCACAGAACTCTTTGAACAGCTGGCAGCAGCCCCCAAAGCGTATACAAGAGGTCTGGGCCAGGCCTGTTTCTGTGGAGGACCAGTGTGTATAGCATTCTGCCTGGCACTGCTTGGCCTTGCATTCACAGTGGCCACACTGGCTTCACTGACCTTGGAGGTGAGTGTGGCCTAGTGGGATCACAGTTGTGAATCCCATGGCTTTGCAGGACCTGTCATCACTTGTGTATGAATTGTGCAGCAGCCTTTGGGCCAAGATCACTGCTTCAACAACTCTGGCTAAGTCAGCAGTCAAGGACAGCTTCTGTGAGTTCTACAGCACACTTGGAGGCACAGATCCTTCTGAGCTCTTACTCATGGGAACCTAGTCTGCCCAAGCCTAACTTAGTAGAGGAGCCTGAGGACAGACTGGGTCATGTCCCACCCTCATGTGCCTTGCTTTCTGTGTTGGCAGCACCCCGCACACCCCACCTCACTCTTATGACCTTCCCAGAAGCTGCCCCACTGAGAGTATCGGTCTTTATCAAGTTGGTTTGTTATAATACCCAGAAGACGATAACCCATTGCAGCAGGACCAGTTTTCCTTGCATGGGGCACTGCCAACAGTGTGCTGGAAGAGTGTTCACAAAAAGGAAGTACTATCTGCATGGGAGTCAAGAATGGTGTATAGCCAAGTGACAATGAGGACTGTCCCTTCAGATAGCAATTTACTTTGCTCACCAATGTGAGAGCAGATACTCACTTAACACAACACTATCTTTACTATTAAGTAATACCTTAGACCCTTGTGCACTCAAAGAAAAGAAAAAGAAGACAGTGGGAGAAGAAGACAAACTACTGCTAGCTACATGACCAGGAAAGTAAGAGAAGGCACCATGATAGCAGTGGGACGAGGCATTCAACATTTGAAGCCCTTGTGGCCAAGGGAGTCTCTGCTTCCTTTGTGAACAAGTCTGGCTCCATGAAGAGAATTCTCCCTTCCTAGAGCTCAGAAGATCACGTGAACAAATGATCTCCCTCCTCGGTGAGCTCCCTGACTAGTACATGTACAGGAGGTATGCTCTTCTGCTGTTAGAAGCTGGGTCTGGCACATTCCAGAAGATACTGTGGTTTTGATCAAAAGAATAGCCTGCCTTGGCCTGAGCAGCAAAGCAGTTCATTCCATACGATTCTTTATCCAAGTCTGAAGATCTTCAGGAGTTTAGATGAAAGGCAGCTTTGCCCAGTGGTTAGTACCTTTACTTGATGAAGCAAATTACAGATGGACATTGTTCTGTGCCCATTTGTCTTCTATCTCTTTGAATGAAATCGAGTGCTACTTCTAGAAGTCAACTTCTTTCTCTGTTATGAAAAGTCTTTTAACAATTAAACATTTAAATTTCATATCACCCAGATATGTGAGCACTGAGGGCTGTTTATTGGGTATAGATAAATTATAACGAGAGTAGAGAATCTGCCTGGAAAGCTGGGTCCAAGCTTCACTCTATAGGTTTTTAACTCAACAGGTGATATTTATACTTGTGAAAGACAAAGAAGAAAAAAACTGTTTGCAATAGAAATTTAACAGTAGAACTGACAACATTGGAGAATAGCTTAATATATTTTAAAGTAGGGTTGGAGCACACATA
>NC_022034.1:20434014-20442871 GCF_000317375.1 Microtus ochrogaster | reverse complement strand
CATGTGTATTAAACAGGAGTTGAGTGAAGTCGATGCTCTATTGAGCCCTACTGAAAAAATGCAACTGCGCAAAATATACATGTAAAAAGAGTCAATAATAGGAATTTAGAGGCAAAACTATAAACTGCAAAACTAGGCAGGGATACCTCAGTAAAGATGGAAACTTGCTTACCTGACCTGCCCTTAGTCAAGATGGTGGGACTTGGTTACCTGACCAACCCTTGTCAAGATTTTTTATTCATTAATGGTAATCACAGCATAAAGAGGGAAATCCTATATCATTTGGACATCTTATTAAAAGTTTGTAAACTATCTTTTCAATCAAAACTTCAAGTTTGCCTAGCTGACAAGCTTTAACTTGCTCATTTAAATTTTTTCGGACACCTTTGTAGGCAGGGAAGAGATTGCTGTGGCCTGAGGCTACTTTTTTGCAGCTTGGCTGTCAGACCAGGAAGCTACTTCTGCTGAACTCAGCTTGTAGCTGAAGTTGGGAGCAGGACAGGGTACATGCCATGCTCTCTACCATGTGGCCATACCTCCAGGGATTTGGAACTAGGAGGCCAGCCAGCCTTTCATTGCCTGCTGTGCCTGGATACAGGCCATGCCTTTTATATTTGGCAGTCCCATCAGAATCCTGTGTTAGAGGTAGCTGACTAATTTACAGGCTCCCAAGTGCTCACATTTCTGCAGCACTGAGACCACTGTATACATAAGCTTAGCTGAATAGAGTCATGCTGTTTTTATTATCCCTGCTTTATTTTATTTTAAATCTTTCAATAACAAAATTAGGAGAATTCCTGAATCCTCTCATCTGTTAAAAGCCATTGATTTACCCATACAGGCTCCTTGGCTCATGAGCCATGTAGCCTCTAGCAATTTCTCACATACCAGTTGCAGGCACTGGTCGCAGGAGGCATAGTCCTCCAAACTTTCCTGTCATCTGCCTTTCCTGGCTCTGCAGCTTGATGCTGGCCAGGCTCACTCAGCCAGTTTTAGGGCATGTACTTGGGTGGCCTCAATCTCAGAGGCAAGTCAGGTCAGAGCAGGGCCACATGCTGTCTCGCACTCAGTTCCTTCACCACACTCTCAGCAGCAGCTTCAGACTTGGTGTAGGTGAGGCTGCACCTTGACCTCTCTGAGTCCCGGAGCTGTTCAGACTCTGTGGTGGCTAGGCTGCCACTGTAATGGAGGGATCACAATATTTATATTTACATTATCTACAAACAAAAAATCTCTGTATTTTTTTTCTGCTCCACCCCAGCTCCTTTAACCATCAAAATATACCCAAATAATTGTGCAAACAGTTGAACACTACTTTCTCTTCACATGTTTACAGTTATATACAAATCTTACTCCCAAAAGAATTCTCTGCCTTTCCCCTTACCCATTATTGACTATTATTGAGCACTCAATTCTCACCTCTATACCTGTGGTGTAAAATTCACTTTTCAAGGACCTTCACATTACCTCATATACCACGGACCAAATGTCCATGCATTATCTGTTGTGCATCCTCAGCCAAATGTATGGCACCATATGCCTAAAACACCAGGTTAGGCTGATATCTGTAAGTCCCACGTTATTGCACGACATGTTGAAAACCAGCTTTAGAAAACTCATGCATTCCAGGGTAGGAGCATAGGATTAAAAATATTAGGCAAGAGATATAGGAGAAATAAGAGACTGAATCATAGAACAGTATTGGTAGGGACATTCAATGAATACGGAATCCTTTTTGTTTATTTTCCACATGCTTATATACTTCACTACAAAGGTGATGGGGAGGCAACAGATGTCAATAGCATGACACAAGGAATAGACTTGAATTCTCCAGCCTTTGGTCCAGGTCAAGCAGATCTACTTCAGCACTCAAATTATTAATTAGACACACTCTAGGCCTGAATTGCTTGTTTGTAGCAACACCTGGGTTAACAGCTTTGAGACAGCACAATTAGCTCAAACTCTCTGACTTTCAGACACAGTAAAATGGGCTCACATCTGTGTTTGCCCCTACAGTCTCATCACTGACTGGGTCATTGGCCAGCACCTCCTCAGATGCCAAACCTGCAGCCACCTTCCTGTGGCTGACTCCTGCTTCAACTGCAACACTATTCAATGACACCAAATCCCTTGGAAGCCTTCCAGCTGAGCAATCTGTCAGCATCCCAGCCTCCATGACTCCCTCATCTACTCCAAAGTCCAGCATGCTGTTCCGAATGCTAAACCCACCTGTATAATCTTCTTGCCTTGCTACCGCTTGGCCAGTTTGTGCTTCTCCCATGTTTCAGTCCATTTGTTGGTCACACTTAAAAATGAGAATAACAACCCCCTACCCTCTAGCTCCTCAGCCACTACTACAACTTTGTCTAGCATATATACACTATGCCCCTTTTGCAAACCCAAAATATATTCATGTGATAATTTGTTTATGTCCCCACCCTTTCTGGGGAGACAACTGTCAATGTTCTCAAGGCCCTTAAGTCAGCAATGGTACTTATGGGCTACCTTGGGCAATTAAGACTGATAATAGCCTGGCTATGCCTCTTAACAATTCAGTGATATTCTGTGGTCCTGGAAGACTTCCCATACCCTTGGTATCTCCTACATCCACAGGGACAAGACATTGTGGAGAGGACCAACAGAGCTCTTAAGTAGCTGTTTGCCTGGACTATCTCACCAGAGGTTAGGAGAAATCTTCATCTGGCCTTAACAGAGGTCCTTTTCCATATGAACTTTCTCAGTTTTGATGATAAGGAACACAACCCAGCTAAAAAGCACTGGGCATCTCTGCCAAGGAATATACCTCTGCCGCTGGTGTGATGTAGAGATGCTATTTCCATCAAAAGGCAGCTTCCAGTCTCCCTGCTAGTTCATGGGGTAGGGTTTGCTTGTGTTTGTCCTCAGACTTCCACAATGCCAATATGGGTCCTGGTAAGGGATGTAAGTCAGGCTGGTGTGGGAGAATTGTCTGTATTATGTCATTTATGTTATGAATAAATGCTGATTGGCCAGGCAAGAAGTATAGGTGGGTCAACCAGACAGGAAGCAGAGGCGGGGTGATGAGAACAGAAGAATTCTAGGAAGGAGGAAGCGGATTTCTCCCATTCCTGCCCAGACACAGAAGAAGCAAGATGTAATCTACCCGGCTGAGAAAGGTACCAAGCCATGTGGCTAACATAGATAAGAATAATGGGTTGATATAAGTTATAAGAGCTAATAAGTAGCCTGAGCTAATGGGCCAATCAGTTGTATAACTTATGGAGTTCTCTGTGTGATTTTCTTTGGGACCTTGCCAGCTGTGGGGTACCGGGTGGGAGAGAAACCCCACAAGCCTGCCCTCATGTTACATCAAGCTATGGATCAGCCTGCTTCCACCAAGGACAGAAAAACCCAAAAGGCAACATATACACTCCCCTTTCTTGCCCTCATTGACCCCAAAACACATTAAATTATTAAGGACAAAAGTTATGATCATTGACTTTTCATTTTTGAAAAGGTTTGGCATAATATTAAAAGTCCTTATGATATCCCAAAATGCTCACGTATTCATTATTTGATGGGGTGGTATTGCTAATCCTTATTCTCTTTAAATGTTTGCTGTATCATACCCAACATCAGGGAATAGTATCAGGAAGACTCTAGTTTGGCTCCACTCAGTCTGATAGGCCTTAACTTCCTTCAGGTTTTATTTTTCAAGGGATGACAAAAGAGGTGAAGACCATGGAACAAGAGTCTAAATGAGAATTTGTTGCACGCTATCTGAGAAGACAGGTATCAAGAAGCAGGAATAACAGAGAGGAGAGAAGGGAGGAGAAGAAGGGGACAGGATGGCAGAAGGAAACAGGGTAAGAAGATGGAGTGGAGGACAAAGGTAAATACTAGGATAAAATTTTGAAGTTTGTCAACATCACTCATATTAAAACATTTACATTGTGCTAACTTTTTAACTTCTTGGTTTTGCTCTTGTGGAGAAATCCAATATCCCGCTTTGGTGTTTATTCACAATGTATGTTATTTATAGTTAGTTTTATTTCTATGCTGGAATATTATTGCTTACCCTTACATAAAGTTTCAACTTAATGAAGCAATCAAGTTCAATTAATCATATAAGACTCTTTTTTTTTTTTTGTCAAAAGCATCATCCCAACTCCCTAACACACCTTTATACAAAGACCCTGGAATATTTGTCAGGGGCCTCATCCCAGGCCCTGTCAGTCATCTTTGGAATATTGAGCAGAAAGTTCCATTTCAAACACCCTCTCCTGATAGTTGCCTTAGTCCAAACTCCATCTCCAAGAGGGCCCACCAAGTGCTGATCCCCCCCAGGGAGGGTCAAGTCCACTCCCACGGGATACTAAAACTGCCCCCCATAGAATATACGCATGGTCTCCTGGTTTCACATGGTCTCCCCTTCTCTCTCTCTTCCCCTGATCATGCTTTCCTGGTGCCACCCAGGAACATTGCATTAAATATGAACATCTTTTATTTGGTCTGATTGAAATTATTTGTATGGGCAGAAAGGCTCATCTAAGAAATATTCCTAATATTTGGAGGTTCCATGGGGGGCGGGGGAGGGAATCCTGTTTTTCCCAAAGTCTCAGGGCCACATATTCAAAAATGCCATTCTCACACATGGTCTCCACCAGGCTAAGATCAGCTTTGTCTTGGTGAGTCCCCCTTTTTTACTTTTTGCTACTAGGGCTATGGGACCCATTTTCATTTATCTTTGTTGATTTTTGGTCTTTGCCATAAGAGTCACGATTGTGCCAAAAAGCCTGATTCAAGCAGCTAGGCCAGGCTTTGTTGAGGTGAGAATTGCTTGGACCAAAGACTTCTGCCACTCATTTCTCATGACCCCCATTTTGAATCAAGAGTCCCAGTGGACGCACTGTGACAGACTGTAATCCCACAGTTTGGCATAGACTTTAAAAGGGGTTCTTGTAATTCAAAGCCAAATCCTCAAATGCCCTTGGGCTGCCTTTTACAAAAATTCTTTTAAATTGAGACTATCTAACACCTAACATAACACCAAACAAGCCTCCAAAAGCCCATGGTTTCTAGTTGTGTGCTCCCACTCCCCTTCTTCTCCTCCCCCTCCCTGCTTCTATGGCTGTTTGCTGTTTGTCTCATCCTTGGATTCTCTAACACAGATCTGTTTCACCTGTCCTTCCGCTCTAAAATCATATAGCTCTTCCATCCTTATGTTTCTGTTCCCTCTTACAATGTCTGATAATGTGGTATTTAAAGAAACCACCTCTGTGCTTCCTTGGCTTCTGCCTCCTGCCTACCCCATGATTTTTAAGTTGGTCAGCTGACACAGGTTGCTAAAAGTGTTTCATTTGTCTGGCTTTTAGAATAATGTGGCCACAGTATGTCTGTGTGAGTATATGGTTGTGGTTTCAAAGTATGCTTGCCTTATGTCTCTGTGTATATGTGTACATGTTTTAAGATCTGCAAAATTATAGCTTCAGATTACAACAGCTCTGGAAAAATACAAACACGTGGGTAACCCCCATTTTGACCCTACCACTGCTTAGATAAGAGAACCCCACATGTGTTAGTATTCTTTGACTTATTTAAATATCCATTTTAAGCTTCTTACATTTACTAGCATTGGTACATTATAACTAATTGGATAAAATACATATTTAAATTCAGTTTATATGCCCAGTTTAAATATAATAGGTTATGGTACCCAATTCTTCAGTGCTTTTTTACAGATCTGAGAGTATGGCATTTAAGAAAAGAGCTTCTAAGAAAGAGACATGCCAGCTCTTGCAGCATCCTGTAGCTCCTCAAGAAGATATGTGGTGGCCAAAAACCTTACACCTCCATGATTGCCGTTGGGTTTGGCATAGCCACACACACAGCAAAAAGCAGCCTTTTATCTCTTCAGTTTCCTTGATATGACCTGGGGAACTGATCTTCTCATCCTCCCAAGAGACAAGTAGACTAAATTTTTACTCCACAAGAAAATCTTTGGGCCTCTTGTATTCAGCAGCTAATGGCAACACTGCTTCTAGGCTGTATTCTCTAAGGACTAAGAGAGACTTGGGATTGCCTGCATAGAAAGAAAAAAAAAAGCTGTCTCATTTCTGCTCATTTATTCCCCCTTAGATCTGTCTAATAGCATTTGATAACTTAAGGTACTGGTAGCTCATTACTTCATTTGTTATGTTTCCTGCTAAAATACAGGTATACCTCTTTAACAGGCTTCATAGTACAGGACTAATAGGTTTTAGGTCTATCTTCAGAGAGTCAGAGTTTCCAATTTCCTTTGTCTTTTAAAATGTGCATACCTCTTAACATAAAGCAATAGCCTATTGCTATGATACCAAAATGTAAATCTGTTCCTGCTCCCTTACAGATACGTATAGGTTCCTGGAAAAAAAGTTCTGTGCCTGTATCAAAAATCAGCTCTGGTAAAAACTAACAGTCTCCAGAGCCTGTTTTAAACCCAGTCATTTTAAAGCATATTTTACAGGTCTCTCCTGCTGTCTCCGCCAAGACTAACTTACAAAGTGCTCTCCAGATAACAATAACACCTGCACCAGTTCCTGGGACTTCACCATTGGTACCAACTCTCCTGGTCTAAGGACACGTATGAACAAAAATCTGGTTTTATTTGCTATTGTGTCCCACTTATAACCTAAGCCTCACCTGTACAACCAGGGCATTTCTCTGTCTTTTTCTTTCTGGCAGTTAATGACTCTTCCCATGGCTAGCCCCTTTCATAGCACTAATAATAACAATATTTTTTTTCTCCTAGGCAGCTTCCTTCTCTTTTTCCTCAAGAAACAGCTGCCTAAGGCCTCCAGGATGATAATAAATCAGATGCTGCTCCAGCCGCACCTCTTGCTGAGGGTGAGCCCACCAGCTCCCAGCTGTCCCCTCTCCCATGTCACCCCATGCATGCAGGAAGCAGTCAGACTTGAGCCAGCACCCCTTTATCCAAGGAGTCTAAAATGCTTGGTTGAGGGATTTCACCTCAGCTCAATGGAACTCCCTTATCCAAAAAGCCTGGAAGGTTTGGTCGAAAGCATCATCCCAGCTCCCTAACACACTTTTATACAAAGAGTCTGGAATATATTAGTCGGGGGCCTCATCCCAGGCACTGGCTGCCATCTTTGGAATATTGGGCAGAAAGTTTCATTTCAAGCCCCCTCCCCTGAGAGTTGCCTTAGCCCAAACTCCACCTCAAAGAAGGCCTCCCAAGTGGTGACCCCTCCCCAGAGAGAGTCAGGAAAGCCCACCAAACAGTAACCCCTCCCTAGGGAAGGTCAAGTCCACTCCCACAGGTTACTTAAACTGCACCCCATAGAATGTCCACATGGTCTTTGGGTTTTTTGTGGTCTCCCTTCTCTCTCTCTTTCCCTCTCCATGCTTCCCTGGTGACACCCAGGAACATTGCATTAAACATGGGTGTCTTTTATTTGGTCTGATTTAGTCTGATTGAAATTATTTGCATTGGCGGAGAGGCTCATCTCAGAAATATTCCTAACAGACTTCTTTATTTCTTCCATGTGGCAGCTACTTTTGACATTTAAACACCCTTCCTTTTCTGGAGAATTAAACATTATTAGAGACTTAGATATAATAATTGTGAGGGTAGATTTGTATTTTACATTGGTTTACGTAGAAAATATCTCTAAACCAAGGGATAAGCAGATGCAGTAAAACAAGGAGAAACGCTTGACTACAATGAGTTAGGAAGAGTAACAAGATCCAGTGTTGCTAGGGAAGCCAATGAGAAGTACTCAGGAAAAGTAACAAGAATAAGAATCAAACCGGTGTACACAGTGATTTAAAGCAGAGTATATTGTTATATCTTTCTAAAACACTTAAATGTAACTGTATATTATGACTATTATAAATTATATGACTGTTTTATTTATATACATGTCTATATATTGAAAAGACCGATGGTGTATGGTTGCCTACACACATATAGCATACTCAAATTAAACTCATACCTGTATCAAAAACTTTCCATTTGATGAAGGTTAGACTTCCAAAGTAATTTTGCCTATATATAGTTTCTATTTTATTCTGATGTATTCAGAGATATTTACATATATAAACTTCAGAGGTTTCAACTAAATATAAATATTTCCGTCAGAAACTTGGGATGGTGAGTCCAGGTTCACAGCCATATTAAAGACGAAATTTAATGGTTAGACTTATTATACCTAGAATATAAAGAAATAAAATTAGAAGACTATAATATACTGAAATAATCAAATTTCATTTTTGAATAATGTGAAAAGTACACATGGAGTTCTTTTAAAAAAGAGGAAATGATTTATTTCTTGGATTTTCATTTTTTTCATGGGGTGTTTAAGGAATGATTTATCCTTTTATGTGTTTTCAGTTACAAAGGTTATTTTTTCCATGGTCTAACTGAATTTTCACACTAAGCTAAGTTACTTCATTTAAACATATTTGTATTTATGATCTAAAGATTATCTTAGTGTCACAGATAAAATGATTATTTTTGCAGAAAAAATTGTCTTCCTATTATTATTTCCATAATTGCTATCAGGATGAATTAAGCTATCAATTCCAGAAACTAGGGAGTTCTATTGGTTCTACCTGTCTTCAGTGTAGTTGCATAAACAGAGGTACTGGCTCTTTAATTTTTATTTATTTATTAAAGATTTCTGCCTCAATCATCCTGTTTCCCTAACTTCCCCCATCCTCGCCTTCTCACTTTTATCTCCCCTTCTCCCCTTACCCCCTTCCCACCCCATCCCCAAGATCCCAATTTTTTGCCCGGCAATCTTGTCTACTTCCCATAACCAGGAGGATAGCTTTATGTTTTTCTTTGGGTTCACCTTCTTATTTAGCTTCTTTAGGA
>NC_022034.1:20418607-20431978 GCF_000317375.1 Microtus ochrogaster | reverse complement strand
TCTGCTGGTACTGGCTCTTTATAGAGTAAAATTGTGTTCTACTACAGTCTAGTTGCTAATGTTCCTGTAAGAACAAGGCAAAATAAATTTAAAATTTTAGTTCAATGTCTACATAAGATGTGCCCAATATTTTATCTACCACTATTCATTATTTTAAAAATATCCATTTCATAATTTTTTACAGGTGCATTTATATGTCTTTGTATGTATGTCATGTGGTGCAAGAAACACACCTGGAGTGGGGGTGATTATGTGTATTTTGATGTGTGTTCTAAGAACTGAGCTCAGGTCCTCTGAAGGACAACATGTTCTCTTAACCATTAAGTCATTGTTCCTGTCCCAGGATTCAAAATTCATAGCTATGCAGTTCATAAAGCTTCTCAATACCCAACTTATTTTGGAAACCACTGCTTGGGAATGAAATCTGTCACATGCTCCATTTCAAATTTGGGTGTACTCTTTCATGCTATTTTGAGAAGCTAAAATAGATGTGATGATTTTGCAATTTTCCTAGAAAAATGACTTCTAGCTTGCTGCTGAGCTAAAATTGAGCCCATATTTCAAGACCCTGACCATATTCACTAGCTTCAGATTCTGACATTTTAAAAATAACTATCCCATCCTGCAATGCCACTGTGTTTGGCCTTTATTGATTTATTTAAAGATTGAACTATGAGTACCAAAAATGTTTTTGCTCAAAAATATGTTACATGTTTTAAAGTCTTCAATTGTTAATATTATTTCCAAGATATATATATATATATATTTGGCAAAGATGTTAATCAATGATTCAATTTATATTTGAAAGCAGGAAGGAAAATTATGTTTTTCTTTTTGATAATAATATAAAAATTACGTTTATTCTTCCACAACCTTCACAAAGTGACTAGAAGTTCAAAGTGTAATATACTTGTCTGTTTGGGAATAATATTCAGTCATATGTGGTTGAAAATCCTAGCAAGATGGATTATAAATGGCATATTACCACAAATGAAGTGGATTTTCTTGTTGTCTGAGGTGTCTTTCCTGCCTGGCTCCCACTATCGTTAAGATCCAAAGAAATTACATAGAGGTTTCCATTAGTTATAAACTGATTGGCCCATTAGCTCAGACTTCATATTAACTCTTATAACTTATATAGCCCATTATTCTTATCTATGTTAGCCACGTGGCTCAGTACCTTATTCAGTGGGCAGTCATATCTTGCTTTCTCTGTGGTCGGGTCAGGACTGCCGAGGAAACTGGGCTTCCTTCTTCTCCTGTTCTCTTTGACCCACCTCTACTTCCTGTCTGGTTGTCCCTCCTATACTTCCTTCCTGACTACTGGCCAATCAGCATTTATTTAAAATATAAATAACAGAATACAGGCCACTCTCCCACACCATTTTCTTTTTTTTTTGTGGTTTTTCGAGATAGGGTTTCTCTGTGGTTTTGGAGCCTGTCCTGGAACTAGCTCTTGTAGACCAGGCTGGTCTCGAACTCACAGAGATCCGCCTGCCTCTGCCTCCCGAGTGCTGGGATTAAAGGCGTGCGCCACCACCGCCCGGCCCACACCATTTTCTTAAGAAAATTATACTGAATTTTTCATATTCACTTATACTAGGATAAATTTTAAACATGTTGATTATGTAAAAATAAGATTTACTTTTCACTAAAGTTTGATTTTTTTTTCTTTCTTCCATGCATCTACTGCAGAGTTCTAAAGCAGCCAATTTGAGATGGGACTCTAGGGCAAGGTATGATGTATGTAAACAATAAAATTGTATAATATGTATAAAAGCTATTATAAAAATAAGAAAACAAATGTTATCAGAGTACTACCAAGCACTTAGTAAATATAAATTGGATGACAGAAGAAGAGTCAAATCAAACAGTCTTTTCCATATCTTTATGGAGGTTATATTGTATTAGGAATTTCAATAGTCAATTATTTATGAATAGTGGGTGATGAATTAGGTATAAAGCATTTTCACTGTGCCTTTCTTCCTTCTCTGATTGCAACATCTTGTACAAGTAGTTCAGCTCTCAAATTAGGAAACCATGGTTTCATCTTTTCATTTCAATAGTTAGGAGATAAATCAGTTATTGATGGTCTTTGTTTTTATTCCAACTGATGTATAGCTGTGTATTATTTTCAAAAGCTATCCTCCATCATTATACAAATTATAGCTTGTTTATCACAGACATCCATCCATCAGAGATAGCTTGTGTTCATATACTGACAGGAGCATGTGTCTATTCTTCTATAAAGCTCCCTTGTTGGCACGTTTCTTTAGTTTGCTAGCCAGAACATCTGGTATTACTGTGTTCTCGAAAATTTCTGACAAGGATAACATGCCTTCTATCTAATTTGAAGATTATTAAAGCTCAGAAAGAATAACAAAAAGGATTGAAAGTCACTATATTGAACTTTCCTTCCTAGAATGCATTCAAGGATATTGGTTTGAAGTGATAATAAATTATGAGTTCTCCCAGAATGCATTTAACTTGTCCATGGGCCAGCCACATGAACTTTATTTTTCAGCATAAATTTCAAGTATCAGTGAGTAATATTAAGCTATAACTATTAATATCAAACCAATAAAAATAATTCTTTTTCAATAGAACAAATCTAGAAAACATATTTATAGAGAGTTTTACAAGTATAGGATATATAGCAAGAATTTTTTCATAAACACCTGTTAGAAAGATAATTAATCTAGCAAAACTCACATGAAACAATGTCTGATTTGAGTTGATTCCCCCAAATCCCTCCAACTGTCCCCTGACAACAACATACTCATCATGATCTAGACAGGTGGGTTCACACATGCATGCACACACACACACACACACACACACACAAACACACACAATAATAATTATAATAAGTATACATGTAATAAAATATTTTGACAAAATGTAATCAGAGCAAATTCAAGATAGATTTTAATTTGCATATAAACTCAAATATGTATAAAAGTAAACTTTGAATAGCTGGAAAGTTATCTTTGAGAAAAAGAGTGCTTGCTTCTTAAAACTGATGTCTTGAGATTGGTGCCCAGGTCATGCACGCCTTCATTCTCTGAATTGAATATGGAAGAGGCAGGAGGATTTCTGAGGCTTGTTCCCTACCAAACTAGTCAAGAAAATATAAGTTGTTGGTTCAGGTGAAGACCTTTTCTCAAAGGAATAAGAAGAGAGTGATCAAAGAAACATAAATGTCCTCCTCTGTGAGGTCACACTTGCATAAACATATGCATGTTCAACATAGAGACCAGATTATCACAATAAAAACACAAAAGTTCCTCTCTCTCTCTCTCTCTCTCTCTCTCTCTCTCTCTCTCTCTCCCTCCCTCCCTCCCCCTGTCTTCCTTATACACACCCACACACACACACACACACAACACACACACAAACAAATACACACAAAGCAGATATTATTTTTTCTTGAAATCTAACTTTTCTAAGACAAAAATACAAATTAATATAAGGAGCAGATATGTTATTAGGAACCTGTGTTGCAAAATTAAAGTTGAGGTTATCAAACAGAAAATCTGTGACCTTATTCCAGCCCACACCTCTGGCAGACGCTTCCTATGTCACCAGCACCTAGGCCAGCATCCTGGACCCCAGGTTAGACTGCCTCCTACCCCACCATCGTTAACCCAGCATAACATCTACTTTCCTCATCATTATACCTCCTAACTCCTCTGGAAAAAAAATCTACCCCATCAGAGGCCAGCCAGCATCCTGACAACCAAGTAAACAACTCCCATTCCCCTTCCCTGCCTCTGCCTATACAACATAACCCCTATTGCCCCTCCTCCTCTTATTATCTTTCCCAACACAACATCTACAGCAGAAGCCTCCTACACCAGAGACCAGGCAAATATCCTTAACCCTGGGTAAACCAGCACTCCCATTCCACCATGCCTGCCAAACATAACTCCCACTGCCCCCATTCAACTTGTCACCTTATCCCATATTATAGCACGGCGCATGGAAGCCACCTACTCTACCAGAGGCCAGACCAGAATCTTGCACACCAGGTTAGACTGTCCCCCACCTTACCACTCACAGAGTATGACTTTAACTACCCCTCCTCGCCTCATCCTTTATTGTGATTGACACCTATGACAGAAGCCTTCTACACCATCAGAAGCCTGGCCAGCAACTGAAGCCCCAAAAATTCCTGGCCAAATCAAAGAAAACACATAGCCAACACTCCAGCCCCAAATTTGGGTAGCAATACCCTGTTGGATCAGAGGCCACCCAGGCCATCAGAGGTCCAGACACAAACTTGTATGGAGTACCTCTAATCAATCACAGGCTTATGCAGCCAGAAGATCACAGAAGAAACAGGAATCAAAAAAGAGAACATTCATCCAACAACAACAACAAAAAAAAAAATCCAAAAATAGGTACCTGAAACTATAATCATTCTGAATTCAGATGCCAACATATAAACAATAACAACCCAGGCAATATGTCACAAAAGAGCCCAACCATCCCACTACTGCAAGTGGGATGAATATTCCAATACATCAGACACAAAAGAAAATGACTGCAAACCAACTTTCTGGTTTAAACATCCTTAAGGATGAAATAAATACCTTAAAAATACAAAGAATAAACAATCAAAAATCAATAAATCTCGTAAAGAATGTAAAGAAAAACAGTATAATTGACTTAAATGAATACAAATGTTTAAGATATAAAAATGGAAATAGAAGTAATAACAAAACACAACCTGAGTGAATTCTAGAAAAGGAAGATCTAGGTACATGAACAGGAATTACAAATACAAGCAGCACTAAGAGAATACAGTAGATGAAAGAGAATGTCAGACATTGTGGGCATAATAGAAGAAATGTTTACATTGGTAAAGGAAAATATTAAATATAAAAATTTCCTGATGAAACATCCAGGAACTTTGGGATACTATGAAAAGAGCATCACTATCATATTCATCATAATAAAAGAAGAGCTATTACAGCTAAAAAAAACAGAAAATATTTTAAACAAAATCATAGAAGTAGTTCTAACCTAAAGAATGACATGCCTATAAAGTTACAAGAAATTTTCAGAACACCAAATAGATTCAACCAGAAAAGGAAGTCCACATATCACATAATAATCAAAACACTAAACATACAGAACAAAGAAAGAATATTAAAAGCTGCAAGAGAAGGCCAAGTAACATATAAAGACAGACTTATATGAATTACACCCAATTCTTAATGGAGACTCTAAAGAACAGAAAGAACTGGACAAATGTCTTGCAGACTCTTAGAGGTCACAGATGCAAGCCCAAACTACTAAATCCAGCAAAACTTTCAAAGAGTATGGATGGAGAAAGTAACATATTTCATGATAAAATCAAATTTAAACAATATATATTCAGAAATCCAGTCCTACAGAAGGTAATAGAAAGAAAACTCCAAATCAGAGAGTAAAATACCCCTACAAAATCTCAAGTAATAAATAATGTTAATTAATTAATTAAATAATAGCACAAACCTAACCTAAAGAAGAAAGACACACACTTACAATTTAAGAAAATTTCTTAACTTTGTTATTTGCTTTCTTGTTCACTCAATTTTTTTGTTGCTGTTAACTTTGGAAAGCTTCTGAAGCCTGATCATCCACATATACAATCATAATATTATTTATATTTGGAAAGATCCTCTGGGCCTTTATTTATTTTTGTATATTTTACTTTACATTTGTATTTTAAGTAAACCACCATGATGAAACAGACCTGTATACCAGCTTTCAGGAACATGAGGGCAGAGATGCAAGTTTAAGACCAATTTTGATAGCGAACATAGTAATGTCAATGTCATGTGAAGGACATAGTAAAGCTATCACCCACAAAACACCCTACATATATACTAGTATGTTATTAAATTCTCAAATGAAAATTAATCTGCTATTCTTTAGAAATTGAAATGTTACAAAAGTTGTTTTTGTTGTAATCTTTGTCCCTAAACTATAACATAATTAAAGGTCATGCAGTAAGTACTTTATGATAAAAATAACTTAGACCATTGAAATCATGTCTCAGATAGATAGTGGGACCATAAATCTCTCTTATCTCTATCACTTCACAAGTGTCATGAAAAGACCCCTTCACCATTGTGTCCCATCATGATATATTGTACTTCAGAGGTTCAAAGCAACATAATTAAGTGATTATGTGTTCATTTTTTATTTCTTAAAATTTTATTTGTTTATGAGTCATAGGGTTACATCCTTAGACTTAAGAAGCTAAGACAGGAGGATGGAAAGTCTGTGACTAGTCTGATCTTTCTTATGAGAACTACCCTCTAAAGAGAAAAGGAAAGAAAGAACACAGAAGAACAAACAAGAAGGTTGATTACCTCAGATATTTTTAAATAATAGTCAGGTAAAACTGATATCATATAAGACAGTCTTAAATGTAGAGTCAGTGAAAAAAAAGCCTTTCTGTTTTTATTAGAAATTATAATACCTGTAGAGATATTCACTAAACCCATGTTAAGATATAGATTTTAAAAAAATGGGTCAAGGATATTTGTTCCTATATTTTTATGAACATTCTTTCCTAGAATCTGAAACATTCATGGAGTTAATGATTCTTTTTCAATGCAAGTGAAAAAATATGGACATTAAACATTGTCATAGAGATTGTTAAATCTATGGACACTGTAAGTATGTGGAAGAACTTCTCACCTATGTTTTTTATTTCATACTCCTTGGAAATTATAGATACAGGTGATAAAGATGGAGATGGAATTGGACCATATAGAGTACACTACTACCTAGATTTCATGTGCTTCCATGATTTCAAAAGTAACTACAGAGATTTAAGAGCTAGATATTTGTTTCAAGGAAGATTTAAAAGAAATATACCTACTTCAAATCACACTTAATTTTTTGTTTTATTCTATGCAGACAATAAAAAGACAATAAAAATAAAATGTTTGGTCTAAGTTGTTTGCTAATTAGTTTTCCTTAAGATCCATCTTTCATTCAGATGTTAAATTATAAATTTGATAATGAAAATTATTCAGTGATATTTTTGTAATTTGGGTGTGAAGTGTCCTGAAGAGGCTCTATGTTAAGTTTCCTTCTTTGCTGTCAAAATCTAATGGCAAGAAGGGGATTGACTCATGAAGGTCCTAACTTTATTAATGACTCAGTCATTGATGAACACATAGACAAATGGATATAGAAAAAGGGACCCGGTTACAATACATAGGTAAGTTCAGAAGTGACCTGAACTTATTTTTAATTATAATTTCTATTTTTCCCAACATTAAAAAGTAATACTAATTGGGAAAACAATTTAACTCCCACCCTATTTATCCTCTTGTAAGATACATCAACTTGATTTGCCATAGTCAGTGGCATATAGATAGATGATATAATATTAGTACCAAGTATAGAAATTAGCAAGCATCACAGTATTGTATTCAGCCTGGTAATGGTACTTTCTTCTACTCTGGATATACATTACCAAGGAATTCATCAGTGTATGGAGAACAGAGAGAAGTTTAGGAAATGGGAACAACCAAAACAAACAAAGAAGCAGAAGCAAAAGTTAAACAAACAACAATTAAAAAGTGTACTTATTGTGGATATTAATGCAGTAGTCATTGGTTTGGGAACAATTTCATATTCAACTCAGTAAATCAAGAAATGCAATACATTCTGTTTGAACTCAAGGTTATGTGCATGAACATAGCTAAGAGAAAGCTGAGTTGGTCCATTCATCCCCTTTATGGATAGTATACATACTGAATGGACTCTAGCCTCTCAGAGCATGACAAGCATGGCTCTGGCAGGCCATGCTCTTCTTCCTCATCAACTCGCCCTTGCTGAAAATTATTTGATTACATTCTTGAAGTTAGCACACAAGGATCATTCTATTGCTTAGTCTCTTCCTCTTCCTGAGACTGAATACCAAGACCGGCTATCAAAGTATTGAGGTTCTGCAACCAAAAGTTCCTTTTGGCTCCTCCAAGTAAGATGCCCAATCAAAATGAAACACCTCAATTTAACATTGGCTTTCCCCTTTTACCTTTATAAATAGTCTTTTTCCAATGGGTAATGTCTGTCTCCTCTCTATCCACAGATAGTCTTTTGTCTCCCCCAGCACCCCACGATAAATACCACTTGCTAATCTCCCTTACACAACTTTTTGCCCTCTACTTTGCTCCCCTCATCTTGAATCTTCATCTAATTCCTGTCTTCTTCACTGCACTCTTTCCCTCTAGGGCCAGTAAAATTTTATGCTGGCAAATTTCATCTTGGGGTATATTGAGGCAACTTAGAAGTTCCCTACAGATACTTCTAGGTACTGTTCCAGGTTTAAGCCTATTCATTCTTATACAATATGCATATTTTAAACACTTACCCTTGAAAAATAATTGTGGTAGTCAGTAACTGTAATTGTCAGCATCTTCACAGCAGTGTCCTATCACATATTTTTAGCTCACTTTTTCTTCAGCAATATATAATGCAGCCTAGTTATGAATAAATTCATATGGCCAATTTATGCCTTTACTCATCTGGTTTTCCTGTCTCTAGAAATTCTGTCATGTTCCAGCTTTTGTGCTCCTTGCACGGATCTCTAATGGAAATTCAGTCATGTTCTAGCTTTGGTGTTTCCTGTACTGATCTCATATGAAAAGTCTGTCATATTCCAGTTTTTGTTTTCCTTGGTTTGATCTCTTACAACTGTGTGAGAAAGGTCCTCAAGACCTCAACTGAATGTGAGAGCTTCTACCTGAAAAGTCAAGTACCAGTCAGAAAATCTACACATTAAAGGAGACAAGATGTTTTTCTTTCCATGTTACTTTGTAAGAAAGAGAAAGGAGGAAAACTTCTGCTCATTATAGAGAAAAAAGAGAATAAGTGAAAAGATATGGAAAATACTGCCTTAAAAATCCCTTAGGAAATATATCTGAGCAAACATTGAGACATTGTCAAACAATTTTTTGAATGTAAAAAATAGATTAAAATAGAAGGTCATCTCTATGATATTTTGCCCAAAGCAATCAGAGAAAGTAGCAACCAATTTTGGAAATGCTATTTTGAAGATGCAATGATTAAATATGTTATTATTTTAAGTAAAAATAACTTTAGAAATCTTTAGTCCATATTATTACATATTCATTTACTTTCTTTTTATTAGTGTCACTGCTTAGAACAAACTGTAATATCTTAGTAAATATTGATAATAAAAAATTAGCTGGAAATTATTAGTCACTTAAGGGTAGTATATTTGATAGAACTTGTAGAATTGTGATACCAAGAATGGAAAAGCATTATTTATTCATGTAATAAAAATAATTTCTATTTTTGCTACATACATTTACATATATAAATATTGAAATATAAATGCGAAAATAGTCTTTTCTTATGTTGGAAAAGACACATACCTGAATGTAGAATGAAATACTAACTGAATAATTTTGCTTCATACCAAAGTAAACAGTTTAAACTTCCTTTCCTTATCTTTGTATTGGTATGTAGATAATTCTGGCCTTTAACCTTATTTTTATACCAACTTTTTAAAGGCTGTTTAAAAAAATGTGTTTAGTTTTGTGTTTTACTAAAATGCAAAGAATAATCTTAAAATTCGAATTTTTTTTACAGCTAAATAATGTTTTGTACACAAGAGCACAATATTTATATGATATTCAGAGAGTACTAAGGATATCATTCAGAATGTCAGAAAAGATTATAGGTATAACTCAGGTCTGGGTAGCATTTCACTGAACAGAAGCTATAGGAAAACAAATGCTATCACTGCTCTAAATTATTTACATAATAAAGTGCAGAATATTATACTATTATGTTTTTAGTATTCACAGTTTTCAGTAATGATGTATCTTATACTTGTCAGTTTTTCCATTTATCTTTTTCAGTTGCAACATGATTAATTATCCATTTTATAAATAAAAATATTTCAAGATAGGCTTACAATATGAATTAAAATAGACGGAAAATTCATAAATTAGCTCTAAAAATTTAGGATTGAATATAATGAAATTTTCTTAGATATATTGAGATGCATGATAAATTTTTAAGTATATACAACATATTTACATAAAGAACATAGAGTTTCTTCTTATCATGTAATTACATTTTGTTTAAAAACAAGAAGGCCCTAAGTCTTCCCTTCCTCTGCTTTCTGACTGCCTGAAGCTTTTTGTGTGATAAAGGCACTTAAGAGTTTATGTGCCAGTCGGAAGAGGCAGCATTTATCTTCTTATGTCTTATTCTGCTTATTAATTTCCAGTATGATCCAGGGTGTCACACAAGATAATGTTTATTATTTTTGATATGTAGTTTTGTATTACCTATCCTGGACACGTTTTTATTCAATGATTAACATTTATCAGTCAACGTTATATTTTGACTATGATTAATACTGTTGCAGTGAGTGTAGGACTTCCAGTAATCTCTTTGATATTTTCTTCCATTCCCCTACGTGTGTGTGTGTGTGTGTGTGTGTGTGTGTGTGTGTTTGTGTGTGGTATGGTATGTGTGTGGTGTTTGTGTGTGTGTTATACACATACACATTTATATACATATATACATACACACACATATATACACATAGTGACACATTTGTATCCTGTTGTCTGTAATAACTGTATTCATTTATAGCACCACAAAAAGCATATGGATGCTTGCCTCTGTTTAAAGTCTTAGAGGCATTTTTTTTCATATTTATCATTATCTTTTTTGAAAATAGCTATTTTAACTGAGATAATATTTTATTGCAGTTTGATTTTTTTACTTTTATTTGGTAATTAGGGAAATTTAGCACATTATCATACATCTATTGTGTATTTCTGGAAAACATATAAACAGAAAACTCATGTATTATTTTTAGTTTTGTTTATTTTGAGAGAGATACACCCTTTGTAGGTCATGGTTGCCTCAAACCAACTATTTTCCAGTCTGGTACTAAACATTAATATTTTATTTTTGTGTGTGACTATGGGAGAGATTTCAAAAGACATTTCTTCAGATGATAGCATTATGGAAGATGTAAATGTATTTGAAATGCTCATGGCATTTACATTGTGAAATAAGTTTCACAATGACTCGTGTATGAGCTATAAAGCACAAACATGTCTTAAGTCTTTGAATTTTTGCTTTAACATAAAATGCCAACTAAAAGGTAGAAAGATACTATCACTGTTGGCTGTTGTATAAACAGGAGGAAAACATGTTCATGGGAGTGAGACAACAAATATAGTTACATTATAGGTCAGATTTTAAAAATTTAAACATTGATGGAAATGCCCAGTTGTCAGACCTTCACATCATAAATAAATGTACTTAATACAGTACTTTAAGATTCATCTCATCATGAGATCATGGCTGTAGTTATGACCACGTGAAGACCAACATGACAAAAAAACAAGCTAAAGAGTGCTAAATCTTATGATATGAATAAAGAATATCAGCTTTTGCTTTGTTTGAAATGAGGTTGTTCTTCTTAGAATTACAGTATATAGTGACATGATTACACTAATATTTCCTACTTAAATCACATGTGGTTGGAAACAGGGATACAAAATAGACCATAAAAAAACACTGTAACTAGAATTATTCTCACACCATAGCCCAAAAAATTTCTAAGCATTTGAATAGAAAAACATTCACACGCAGTTGAGTAGGGAAGAACCAGGATCAAAAAGGGATGTAAAAGTGTTTGGGGCTTTTCATGAGATAGAAGAAAGTTTGATTCCACAAAGCCACATAAGCATCAAAGGGAAGAAAGAGGACACAAGTCATGCTCAATTATCAGGGGCCATCCTCGACAAAAAAAAATACCTTTCTCCACAGTGGAGGCATGGGAATTTAAAAATGTAGTAAATACTATGAGATGCAAATAAAAATAATAAAATGAAGAAACATATAAGATAATATCGGAAGAGAATTTTTCAGTGAGTACTTAAAATTCACCTGTGTTTTATTTCCCAAAAGCTTAATATACCCCTGATCCCAAAAGGTTGGAGTAAGAAGAAAGGCTGCATCAACATAGCAATTGAAAATCATGGGCTACATTCATCACTCATGCTCTAGACTCACACCCAAGACCAAACAATCTGTAGGCAAACTACATCCTGGGTGGAATCCCAAGTTATTTTCATAAAGGGAACTGGAACTTAATTGGGTCCTTAGAATTTTATTTTAGGTAGGAACCAACTACTTCCTTATTTCAGGAGCTCAAGGTCTTGCAACTAGCCACACCTGGAGACAATAGCCTTGAGAGAACAGAAATCTCTGGTTTACAACTAGGTGGGATCTTTGTTTGAATTAGAAGCATAAGAACCTTGAATGAACAAGAAACAAGTCCCAAACTCTCTGACCTTTTGCCTCTTTGGGCCTCCACAAGCAATGGAGAGACAAAATCAATATGATTAAACAATCCTGTGCAATGTCATCTTTATGATTATAAAAACTTGAATAAATTACTGCACAAAAAACATAATTTTATATTCAGATAATTATCTAAAGAGATCCCGAAGCCACAACTTTATAAATAGTAAATGAATTTCAAATGTACCATTACTAATTTAAAAATATACTTAATATGGAAATATATATATGAAAACTTAAGAACTGGTTAATAGAAATTAAAGGACAGAAAGTAACGGTGACATGGGGCCTGTGAAGAGAAGTGTATTTGAGAGTTTATGTATTGCAGTACTTTCTTTGACTGCCATCCCCAAATAATAACATGGAGACTCATTATTAATTATGAAAACTTAGCCTTTAACTTTTGCTTGTACCTAACTAGATCTTATACCTAAAACTAACCTGTTTTTATCAATCTATGTTTTGACATATGTCTAGTTATTTATCCTCCCTAATGTATGTCTGCCTTCCTCAATGTCTCCCACATACCTAGATTCTAACCCTGAGTTCCTTTCTTTCCCCAGGAGTCTCAGCTATTATCTCCTTCCTAGCCATTGGACTTTCAGCTCTTTATTAAACCCATCAGAAGGTTTCTTAGTCAGAAATCCATCTTTACATTGTACAAAAAGAATTATACATATTGCTTATTTATCTGCAAATGTCCATTATGTTTAGAGGCACTGATAGGTTTATTTATCCTTGCTTAGTAGGAATTGGATGTCTTTATGGGTAACAATGTACATTAAAAAAATTTAACAAATTTATTTAAATAATATTTTCCATTGTACAAGAGTTAAATTAATCTTTCCACAAGAATAGTCATAATTTCAATGCATAGCCTCACTTCCTGGGAAGCAATATAAATGAATAAAAGACCAAGTAAAAATAGCTAGACAAGAGAGCATAGAATTTTAAGATAAAAAATAATGACTGGGGGGGGGGCACAGGTCTTTAATACCA
>NC_022034.1:20399420-20418345 GCF_000317375.1 Microtus ochrogaster | reverse complement strand
TGTGATTTTTAAATTATTTGGAACCTTTGCATAAACTTAGGTTTATGCAAACAGTGTGTAGGCAAGGTGTTCTACATGTGCCTTAAAAATGCTATCTGTGTGAAAGTGGATGGTATATGATAGTAGTTCAAAGGGAGGGTAAGTGGGAGCATCTGGAGGAAGAAAAGGTAGGGATGAATGATGAAGTTTTATTTTAGTTAAAAATGTTTCTTCAAATGAGTTATTAGTTTTTATTGCTTTTATGTGCAATTTTCACATATCAAGAGAGTGATGGAAAGTGGATTTCCAGTTTCCCAGGGCACAAAATGAACACCAAAGGATACCACATACAAACAAGAAATGTGCATGCCAATGAGATAAATGAAGTACATAGCTCCCCCCCCCCAAAAAAAAAAACAACAAGAACAACAATAACTTCAGTCTTCCTGGGTCTCATTTTGACTGCCTCTACCAGAAGACTTCTGTACTGAGAGTGTGGTGGGAAGCAGAAAGGAACAAAAACATTTCTGAAACCTGTGGTGACAAACAGCTTTCCAGTGGATCTGTCTCTTAAAACAGTTCATAAAATGATGAATGTGCCTGAAGCAAGGCTTGAAAAGGTGCTATCACATTGTTTCCCTTTGCTAGAGGAAAAGCAAAACCAAATGTGTAGAGCTAGAATACCTAGAAGTATAGATGCCCAGGTCCCAGAGGATAAAGTCCTTTTTTCCAAAGCTTCATGAATCAGGTGTTTCTATTCCATTACCTTTAAAAAGAAAAAGAGCAACTTGTATATTAAAGAAACAGATGCTGAGAACTGGTAACTAACTCACCTAATGATAGATGGTAAAGAAGTTTATTTCAGAAAGAAGTTTGGTCAGATCCAGCTGCTTTCAATACAGACACTGGAGCTGAGTAAACAAAAGAGGAAAGCAGTTCCCTAGTCACTCATCATCTCTAAAAGTAGAAAGAGCAAAGAGCCAAATGCTACATTCTCCCCTTGTGAACTGTCACCTGTAAGGATTTTCTATAACCTGTTTGTTAGATTGAACATGGGGGTGCTTCTGAGGGTCAAACAAGTTCATATACAATCCTTCATATCCCACAGGGTTCAGAGTCCTTTTGAAAAATATATCTCAATGAAGAGTCAGTAACCCATTTGATATTGATGTATAATGTTATTTCAAAATAATATATAATAAAAAGGATGGAATAAAAGTTAAAAATTAAATACTAATAAATACTAAAATAACTCCATGACTATGGCTCCACCCTCATCCTGATGATTTTCATTTTATTAGTTGCATATATAAACATGGGAAAATAATACATATGCAGAATATACATAGCATACAACATGTGGGTATGTATATATGTCTATACATTTCTCTCTATATATAAAATATTTCACTGAAACTTCAAATATATACATAAGATGTAAGACTAAACATCTTATTTGCCAATTGTGAAAAAAAATCTGCAAATTCTTTTCTAAATAGAAAATTAGAAGTACTTTCTTTATCAAAAATTATATTTTAGGGAATTTCCTGAGGAATATTTTTTATTTTATAAGTAGACTGTTTTCAATAAATATAAAATTAAAAGAGAAAATATAGGTTACTTTTCTAAGTCCTTGCAATGCTCTATTTTCTGAGAGTTTATGCTACTGGATCAACTCATTTAGCATAATCCGACTCTGTGTGACTGCATCCCACCTTTAAGGTAGATTGCCTCTTTTAAACAGTTACAAACTTTTGCTGAGGATAGCAGTAAAATTACTGTTTGGAGTCCATAGTATCAATTAACAAGAAATAAAAACTAGATCTAATAGCTTTAGAAAATTAGTTAATCTGATCATTTCTTTTACAATTTATTAAAGCAGTAGCCTAATGGCAGCACATAGTCCACAATCTCCTGTTCTCATTCTGCCCAAACCATACCATGTACCTTGCTCTAGCAGATTATTATTATTCTCTAGCTATGCCAAAAATGCTCCCACCTGGTACATTCTGCTTCAATACACATGAATCTAGCTATCATGTTCATTCATGTCTGTGCTAATATCTAGGCAGTTTTATTTTACCTAGACAGTTTATTTTGAGCTTTCTCAAGTGATACATTATTCTCAGTTCATTATCTTTTGTAATATTCTGTATCATGTTTTGTATGGTGTAAATCTGAATAAAAATATTGTCTGTTCCACTGACAGCTGCATCAGCCCCCAACACTTACACACATGGAATAATGTTGGGGTACAATAAATCTTCCAAAAGTATAACGTTTGGGGGAATAAGAAAATAAAATATTTAGCTTAGAATCTTTAAACCTAGGAGCCATATCATGTTTGCATTAAAATAGGCTATAAGAGAAATGGGTCACTCTAAGTTAATTATAAAATATGCATATTTATGCATATATATAGCCTCTAAATATGTCATTAATTTTCATAAGCATACAACTTAAATGATTAGAAATGTAATCTACCTTTAAATAATTTAACATACAGTCAATGCCCAAAGTTATATTAACATACTTGTTTATGCCTTTTTATACAAAATTAATAATTTCTCAAATTATTTTTAGCTTATATTATGTAATATTTTTAAATTTAAATAAATAATTCTTATTTAAGATATTTTATCTGTGTCAATCATAAAATATAATCTTGGTGAATATATATCTGATAATATCTAAAATTATGCTGAAGTGCTCTACAAATGAAAAAAATGTAAATTAAATTGACACATTGCGTACGCACATGTCCATTTATTTTTTCTGCAATTGCCTTAAAATGAGTAAATGATTGTGTATATGTCTCAGTGGTAGATTAACTGTCTAATGTGTTATAATACCCAGAGTTTGTCTGTGACAAGAACAAATAAAGTTGTTAAAGTATTAAATTAATAAATGAAAACTGCACATAGTCAACATAGTAGGTACATCACTATGGTGGAGTCTTAATCAGATATTGTAGTGGAGATATGCCATGGTAACTCTTACAAAGGAAAATATTTAATTGAAATGGATTTACACTCCAGAGATTTAGCTGATTATCATCATGGCAGGAAGCATAATAGCACACAGGCAGATATGGTGTTAGAGAATTAGCTGAGATTTCTATATCTAGACTAGTGAAGTAGCAAGAAGACAGAGATATTAAACCTGGTTTGGGTATTTGAAACACAAAGCCTACTCCTAGTGAAACATTTTTCAAAGCAAGAGTACATCTACACAAAGATGAACCTCTTAATCTTAGTTAAATCATGCCATTCCCTAGTAATCAAGTCATCAAATATATGAGCCTATGAGGACTAGTCTTATTTAACAAGGGGTTTGTTATTCACAGGTGGTTTGAATGAGAAAGATCTTTATAAGCTCATATATCTGAATGCTTTTTTCCAGATTAATGAACTGTTTGGAAGAATTAGGAGGTGAGCCCTTGTTGAAGAAGGTGTGTCCTTGTCAGGGGAGTTGTAAAATTGAATGTGAGCTTCATAAATTCAAAAGTTCATTCCAGTCCCAGTGTCCCTCTCTCCCTTCTCTTCCTGTTGCCTATGGATCAGGATGTAGACCTCACACATACTGCTCCAGCACCATGCCTATCTGCTTCCCTCCAAGATAATAACATTCTGAATGTGTATATAAGCAACCAATTAAATGCATTCTTTTTTAAGAGTTGCCTTAGTCATTGTATCTCTTCAAAATAATGAAACTCTAAATAAAACACAATATGTCCTGAAAACTTGATCCTATAATTTAAAAAAACCTGAAATAAGACTTTCCAATATGTAGAAAATACCTTGAAATACTTAGAAATTCTAAACTATATATGTGGAGCAAATAAAACCAAAGACCAAAACATGGAGATTAATGGAAAGCATAAAATATTTCCAAGCCCAATACAAAACTATATACAATAAGAATATATATCAAGTATAAAATTGTAATTACAATCAGAATAACAATATTAATTAAGAAGCATGTGTTATATGTTTCAATAATTATTCTATCCTAAGAATTCTAAGTCTTGTATTAGAAATTGCTTGGCTAAGTCATGAGAGAAAAGGAACTATGACTATTTAGTCTTCAAACCCATTGAAGACTTGAGAATAAAGATAATAGCAAATAAGTTGGTAGGAAGTGCAATCAAGAAGCTTCCAAAATGTGCAATAAATGATAGAGACAAAGGATACCTGGGCAATCACCCAAAGTCTCATTTGCAATGTTGGAACAACCAACTTTGACTAAGGCCTAGAGTAACTGACAAACCATTTTCAGAGGCAGGAAATTTTTCAAAATTGTCTTACATTGTATTGACACGGTTTGGCAGTTTTTTTCCTTGTATCCTGATTGTCCAGTCCAGATAATGTACATTCTTTTCAGGATTCCAGGAAAGGGTAGTTCCCTGCCCAAGGACCAATATTGCCATGAAGAAAATAAACACCAAGTGGAGTGTCTTTGGTGCTCAACATTCTCTGAGATAGAGATCCATGATGCCAGTAGTAATCCTGTTTCTTGTAAACAGAACTCTAAATTATTTAAATGCCATATTCTGTAATTCTTTGAAGTGGCTGAAGATTACCTAGCTATGTGGAATACAATCTCTATGTATCTAAAGAACCTGATTAGTCTAAATATAAATATGACAAACATGGATGACTATGGACCTATAGCACTTAATTCATAAAATGTTAAAAAGACTCATATTAGAATATTACACAATCTTTAAACAACTGTGCAGCAAATGAGATCAATGACCTCAAAATGTAAACAATGTATAAGTATGTTGATCAGAGGTAGAAATATATAATGAAATATGACAAATATATCCTAAAACTATATCAATATATAAAATGTCTTAGGTAGAGGTAGAAACATGCATGCATACAAAATGAAAAAATAACTTTGCATATGTGTAAAAATATTGTAAACAGAAGTAGGAGCATGTCCAATATTACAAATATAATTTCAATTTGTACCAATATACAAGAATCTATACCAGTGTAAATTGTCTATAAATAATAGCTCACAAGTATTCACTCTATTTCTCACTATTATTATTAGTGTGAGTAAGCTCACACTAATCTACCTATTATCCTATTCAACTTTCTTTTTTAGTCCAAGTGAGAGTCCTGAGCCTACAAAATTTCTACCCTAACTCCCAACCCTATACCAGTTCTCATCAATGCCTAATTGATGACAAACATTGTTGGTGGAGGAGACATTGTTTTCTAGAATTACTTCCAGCTATTATGTGGGTGATGTTCTTTGCTAGTTGATGAAGTCTCAATTTTCCTTTTAAAATGAATTCAGAGACTTTTTCCACAAATATTTTTAATATTTTACTTGGCTTATGTGGTCAAAAGATCCATTTACATTAAAATCCCTGTAGGGCTGTAGAGGAAATTCTGTAAAGCAATATGACTAGGAGACAAGTAAGATTTGGATCCACCCTATCCACATGTGACTCCTTTAATTTCTCTTTAACCACAGTTAATACTTTCTCAGCTTCAGCTGTTAATTCCCTTTGACTATTGAAGTCTTTGTCATCAACTAAGGTTCTGCTGAAATGAATTATTAGATCAGGTGCTATCTCAATAGTGGGTTGTAGATTGGAAATGTCTCCTAACATTCTTTGAATGTCATTGAGTCTGCAATTGGTCTCTCCTAATTTGCACTTTTTGTGTCCTAATTTTCTTTAATCCTATTTTATAAAATAGGTAATTGATAGGATCTTCTCTTTGTATTTTTCAGGAGCAATTTGGAATCCCCATTTAGACAAAACTTTCATTACTTCTTCAAACATTCTTTCTAAGGTATCTGAATTTGAATGAGATAGCAAAATGTCATCCATTAATGGTAAATTATAGATTTAGAAAATTGTTTATATATTATTTCCAATGGCTGACTCTCAAAGTATTGGCACCAGGTGGGGCTATGAGCATTCCCTGTGGGAGGATAGTCCATTGATACCTCCTAGTAGGCCGAGACAAAAATAGGCACTGCGAAAGTAATATTTTTTCTGTCCTTTACTTGTAAAGGTAGAGTGAAGAAACAGTCTTTTAAATCAATAACAATAAGAGGCAATTCTTTTTTTTTTACTTTCTTCTTTACATTTATTTATTTATTTATTTATTTAAGATTTATGCCTCCTCCCCTCCACCGCCTATAGTTTCAGATTGTAGAGGGCCCAGAGGTTGAATTACCTTTCAACAGCTCTCCAACACTATTCTCCATATTTATTTTTAACAACAAATACAGGAGAATTCCAAGGGCTGGTTGATTCTTCAATATAATGAACATCTAGTTGCTCCTGTACCAGATGTTCTAAAGCCCACAGTTTTTCTTCTATAAAAGGCCATAGTATAACCCATGTTGGTTTCTCAGTTAACCATTTTAAAGATAGGGCTGTTAGTACCTCTAAAGATTTCCTAGTTGCTTTGTGTTCTTTTATAGCTGAATGGCTGGTGATCTTTGTTTACAGTATCTTATAATATCCTTCCCAGAAATATAAGTTTCTGGGAATTAATGAATATTAATCTGGTTATTCCATTGCTGAGGCAGGTAATGACCCCATGAATTCACTATAATATTAGACTTCTTCGCTGTCCTTCTGTCCCTATGGAGTCAACTCATCTCATGCTTTCCCTCACTTGAGATAGGGTTCCAATTTCTAGGAATTGAACATCTGCCTTTTGAAGAGGCCAATTTGAATATCAAGATTCTGGAGTAATGATAGTCACATACACACTCATGTCCAGTAATTCCTCATATAAAATGTTATTTATACAAGCTCTTAGTTTTGATATTTTTTCATTTATAGAAGCCTGTTGAAATATGATTCCTATTTCATACTGGAGTTTTTGATCCATGCTCCATGTGTATTGCATCATTCAAAACAGTATGGCTTTTAACAGCAGGCCCTGGATTTTTTTTTTAATTTTTCTGGTGAGATATGTCCTCAACAGTGACTGGACCATGTTTGACAAGGGGGCTTGTAAGAAGCCCCCCCTTTCCTGCCAAGGAGCTTCCTGAAGTTTGCCTTGTCTGTTCTTTATTGATCTACATCATTGGTTCAATGTCGGCCTTTGTCACATCTTCTAAATAAATGGGAACAGAGAACTAATTCTGTCAGGCACAGGTATGGTAGTGGTTTTTGCACTCCCTGAACACAGAAAAGGGGGAGATAGAGAGAGAGAGAGAGAGAGAGAGAGAGAGAGAGAGAGAAAGAGAGAGAGAGAGAGAAAGAGAGAGAGAGAGAGAAGAGAGAAATTATGACAAATCTGTCTTTGTTCAGAGTAGTTGCATATTAGTTTCTTTATTTTTATTATTTTTGTACGGTTTCAGAGGTTGTTAACATAAAGAAAAAACAGATGTATATATGAAGCTGACTACATATGACTTTTGTAAAACTACTGTTAGTTTAAAATTATCAAAATCCATTAGACTTTAAAAGTACTACTGCTTTTGTCTCTATATTTACTTTTTCCTGAAAGAGTCCCAAGAGTACCGAAGAAGTGACTTTTTTACATGCTTCCTTATTGCATAAGGAGAGAACGGTAAAAATAACCCAGATAATGAAAATATACTTTCTAAGCTTCTTGACACTTTCTATTCCCTTCAGGAGCAGCCACAGCCTGAAGACATGAATGAGCAGAAGGAAAGAGTCAGCAAGGCTTATCATCTCTGTATGCCCAGAAGGGAGAAGAAAGAGTTCTCTTAGAAACCAAAGCAGGAAAACTGGATGTATGTATTATTCTCACACACTTCATTCTTTTAAATAATAATTATTTTATTCCCAAGGAATACTATTCAAACAATAAAATGTAGGCATTGCATTAAATAGCAATTCAAACCCGAAGTTCAGAATACTTATCATTTTATGCTTGTTCCTCATAGACATTTAAATAGAATAAAAGCAAATGTCAGTCCTATCCCCTTATGGAGAAGTAGATGATTGAAATAACTGCATATAACATTAATTAATAAAAGCTAGAATTCCAAAGAGTAAATATAATTTTGCTTTTAAATCATCATATTAGAACAAATTTTAATCTATACATATATTTTTGTGTAAAGTTTATTAATAATTTATTGACTTCATTGTTTTTAAAGCAAAATCAGAAAAAATTATAGTAGGTGTGCAGACACAGAAATGTACCTGTATTATAACACATCACTGTTATCAATAGGAAGTTTACGCAAAAGGAAATTTGGTTCAGTTACATAGCAATAAAAGGCAGATTACCACTTAAATGACTGGTGATGCCTTGTTACTAAAGCTAGCCTGAAAAGCACAGAAAGACGTGGACAAACAGATGAAGCAGTTACTGGTCAGGAACAGATAAACCCTTTCATCTGCAAAATGAATTGAATCAGGCTTTGTTGGAGTTCTTTTGTTTGTTTGTTTGTTTATGTTTTTGTCTTACTAGAAAGTAGAGCTCAATATTTGTTTTCTTTTCTCTTTCAAGAGAGAGTACAGCTCAATGTTTTTACATAAAATCTCATCACACTCTGGCTTGTTTCTTGTAGGCAGTGTTTGTGTAGTATGACATCACTCAAAATGATGGAAGGGGCAGAATATGGTAGGAAAGAATAAAGAAGAGAGTAATGGATGCTGATTACTAGTGTCAGACACGATGGATTGTTTAAAAATCTTCATTAATATATTAATGTGTGACAAAGTTTTAAGGAAGGTGTCTGTATTGAATGCCTTAAGGATAATTTTCAGAAATTAATATATGCCCATTCACAGTTAGAGGCTATTATGAATTATTTTCTTAGACTTTCTAAAGCTTAAAATATACTTAATTCCCAAAAATGGGAGGCAGAGGCAGGCAGATCTCACTGAATTCTAGCCCAGCTTTGTCTACAAAGTGTATTTCAGGCTAGCCAAGACTTACACACGGAAACCCTGTATCAAAAATAAAAACTAAGATTCCTTTCACTATTTAGAAAATATCAAAATGGCATGCCACAGTCTTGAGGATCTTAGTTCAGAAGCCCAGCACAAAATAAAGTCATCAGTCCACACAGCTAGAATCTGTAGCTTCAGCACTGGGTGATGATCAGCTGTAGATGTATCATAACATCTACCTGGCTAAGTAATGGAGCCAGTAGGTTAGTTACAGATTCAATGAGAGATGCTGACCTAAAGTTAGTATGGAAGAATAATTGAAGAAGACACTGACATTCTACCTCTTTTCTTCTCTGGCATTTATACCCCACCACACACATAAACTACACACATATAAATAAATTCATTAAAATATGAGAAAGAATGACTACATTTTAAAATATGTTTTAAAATTTTTGATTATGTAAGAGTATACTTTTGTATATTGGACTGGTATGACTAAGTATATTGCTTTTGTTTGTCTTGTTTTAGGATCTTCATCTATATTTGATGAGGTGTGATTGTCAGGCAGTGTTCCCCTAGAAATATGGAATAGCAGTCTTGAATGAATAGGCACATGTTTTGAAACTCTATGTTATCCTGTGTGATTTCAGCCTGTTCTCTCTGCTATGATTACCTTGTGAACTCTGTAATTTGGCCTCATCAGCTCCCTGTAGCCTCAGTGTCTTTCTTCTGGGGACCATGCTGAATGTTCCATTACTCCAACTGGTTGTCATGATCTGCTGATTAAACTCCAATTACTTATATTCCTCTAAGACAATTGTCATTTTTGTGTGTTTAGATATGTTTGTATATGCATATGAACTTTTCTTTGTTTTATTTAAAAACAGAGCTTTGATGCTATTGACAATGAATATCATGCTGAATTGCCATTTATTTCTTTTTTTAAACATTCTTTATATGAAGCCCAAATAGCTTTAAATTTATGACACTCCTGTTTCAGACTCCCAAACCCTGGGATTATAGGTATGCATCATTGTCCCTGCCTCTAAGATGCCATTGATTGATGATCAAGAGAGTTACTTTTAATTTTTCTTTTACTACTTAACTCTAATAACTTATATGCTTGATTCATAGGGTTTGACATTATTAGGAAATGTGGCCTTGTTGGAGTAGATATGGACTTACTAGAAAAATATGGGCTTAAGATGGGCTTTAAGGTCTTATATGTGCTCAAGCTAGCGCATCATATTCCCTGCCATGATGATAATAGACTAAACCTCTGAAACTGTAAGCCAGCCCCAATTTAATATTTTTGTATGAGTTGTCATAATCATGGTGTCTCTTCACAGCATTAGAAACTTTAAGGCAGAAGTTGGTACCAGGAACAGGGGTATTTGATGTGGGAGTCCCCTCTGTGTGTTGTGATTACTGTTAATGAATAAAAAAACTGCCTTGGCCTGTTGATAGGGCAGAACTTAAGTAGGCAAGGAGGATGGACCGAATACTGGGAGAAGGACGGGTAGAGTCAGGAGACACTATGGAGCTGCCACCAAAGTCATACATTCTGGAACTTTGCTGGTAGGCCATGACCTAGTGGTGATACACAGATTAATAGAAATGGGTTAAGTTAAGATGTAAGAGTTAGCCAATAAGAAGCTAGAGCTAATGGGCCAAGCAGTGATTTAGGTAATACAGTTTCTGTGAGATGATTTCGGTTCTGGGTGACAGGGATGAACAAGCAGTTCCTTGCAACAGGTATTGTTGTGATAGACTAGTCCATGTTTTTGTTTGGAGGAATTTGGACTTCTGGTACTTTGGACAAACAAAGCAGTGGAATGCTTTATGCACTGCTTAATGAAAACAGTGGTTATGAGGGTGATTTGAATGTTAGGAGCTGGCACAAGATATTACAGGGGAGAAGACATTTAGTGTGTTGACCAAAGAATGTTCTTGTGGTATTTTGGTGAAGAATTTTACTGCTTTTTCCCTCATTCAAAGAGTCTTCTTGATACTCAAATGCAAAGATATAGATTAAACACATTGGTAGAGGAAGACTTGAAGCAGCCTAGTATAGACTCTGCTGTTTGATTATTAATATTAACTCTAATGTTTTATAATTAAAAGGAGGAATCTGAGCAAGTAAAAATACAAAATGTAGATGAAGGAGTAAATGGGGCACCAGGAAGTGGAATGGAGCTAATACCTGTGTTTAAGGAGACAAATAGATTAAAGATATTAAAGTCATAAAGAGAATGGTGATCTTAGCACAAGATCCCACCCAGCTAACCTTCCAATTTCTGAAAAGCAATGAAAGAACAACTTAAAAAAAAAACAGCTTAGGCCCAGATGTGGTGGTACACATCTTAAATCTCGGTACTCAGAAGGCATATGTTGGCAAGTCCCTGAGTTTGAGGCCAGCCTGTTCTACAGATCTGGTTTCATGGTAGCCAAGTTTAGGCTGTAAAGGAAACCACGAAAAATATAAAAGTGGTAAAGATGTAGTTGAACAGGTGAGCCATGTTCTAGTCCCAGCAAGAAGCCGAACATGGCAACTTCAGCCTTGTTCTGAGGAGCCTGAATGGCCCGAGGACTGAGTGTTCCAAGGTCTCTCACTCTCTGCTTAATGTCTGGCTGTAGATCTCTGCATTTTTCCCTTCTGCTGCAGGAGGAATCTTTTCTGATGATGGTGGAGCAAGTCACTGAATTAAGAATATAGCAGAATGTCATTATAAGTCATTTATTTCTGTGGTTGTTATTGTTGCTGTTTTGTGCTTTACTGAGAACAGTATTAGGTATTGCCATATGTCTCACCTTATTGGTCATTTTGGTCATATCAGACATTATGATATGGGTTCTTTGCAGGCTTATTGCTGCTGCCTGTTGTGCAATCCCTGTTTGGGCAGGGCAAGAAGGGTAGGGGTTGACAAGATGTGGAGGCAATGAGATAGACTCTGAGAGATTCCAATGCAGAAGCTTTTTATTGTAAAGAAGGTCGGGGGTTTTATGACTGGTCCTTTTGAAACTGACAATCACTGCTGGTGTGTTTCAATGGCTAAGAGTATGTATCATTAGTTACCATATTTTTGGTCCTCTGACAGGCTGTCTTGGCCAATTTTACTTACTCGTTGTGAGTTTGCATGTGCTTGCTTGTGGTAGCATTATTGCTCTACCTCGGGTTCCATCTTGTTGAGTTTGCCTTAAATCAAGTCAATTTTTAATGACTTTTACATTGTTTGGTTGTTCCCACAAACTTTGTGTCACCATTGCACTAGTATATGTAGCAGATAGGACATCATTGGAAATCAAAACATTTGAGCCTATGTTGGTGTTTATATTTATCTTTGATAGTGTAAGAGTACCTTAGTGTAAAAAAAAAATAAACTGGCATCTAGGGTTTGAAGGCTCTATGTAGACACTAGTTCTATATCTTCATGCTCAATTAGTTGTGTAGGTGCTGTTTAGCATTTGGTCTTGTCTTCAGTTTGTTGAGAACAACCTATATTCTTTGCAACAGCTTGCATTGTTTAAGCATTCCCAAAATATCATTTTCACCTAAAATTCAATGAAGTATGTAAGGCACACTAATGGTACTACTGTATGCTTCATTTGGTGAAAATGGGTAAAGCTCTGCAACTCCCATTGTTTATTGATTTCCATTTTATATCCCTGATACATGTACTTGATTTAGGAGGCTTTTATTCTATTACATTTCCATAATACCCCTCCAATAGTCATTAGTTTTAGCTGTCTCTCCATTCATGCCCTCCCTCATACTCCTGCCTGTTCCTCTGCGTTAGTATATCCTCTCATTTTGGTTCTCAAATCTACCCATAGCTAGAGAGATCTCTTTCTCTTTCCTTCTAATCCCCAGAAATTTGCTCTATAATAAAACTCTGTGATTTTATACAATGTAGAACCAGATCTTGATTTTTCATTGATATAATAGCTAATTTCTGCATTTAAGTGGTACATATCATATTTGTATTTCTTGTTCTGAAACACTTCACTTGGGATGTTTTTTTCCTAGTTTCCTTTATTTACTCTTAATTTTCATTATTCCATGTTTTCTACTACCTGAGTAATATGCCATTATGTATGTGTGCCACATTTTCTGTATTCAGTCTTCTGTTGAGGGACATCTACATTGTTTCCAATTTTTGGTTATCATAAATAGAGTAGCAATGGACATGGTTGAGCATGTCTCTATGTAGTAGAGTAGAGTAGAAATGTCCTTTAGCTGAGTTGAGGGTAGGTCACGTCCCATATTCCTGAAAAACTACCACATTGATGTCCATAGTAACTGTACAAGTTTGAACTCTACACAGTGATAGATTTACTTCCAGTACTTATCAGCATGAGCTGTTACTTGTATTATTGATTTTAGCCAATTTGACAGGTATTAGATAAAATCTAAAAGTAGTATTTATTTCTATTTCTCTGATTGCTAAAAATGATGAAAACTTCTTTAAATATTTCTCAGATGTTTGAGTTTCTTCTTTTGAGAAATTTATTTATATTTGTATGCCACTTTTAATTGAGTTATTTATTTTCTTGATATATGGCTCATTGAATTCTTTATATATTTTAGATATTAGCCCTTTATTAGATATGTAGTTGATAAAAAATATTTTCTCACTCTTTAGTGTGTCACTTTTTCTGAATGAGGGCTGTTCAGAAGCTTTTCAGTTTCATGAGATCCAACTTATTAGTATTTGATTTGTGCCTAGAGTAATAGCTTTCTGTTCAAAAATCTCCTGTGCCAATAAGTTTAGGGCTGTTTCACTTTCTTTTACATCAGGTTCAGTGTACCTCATTTTATGTTGATATCTTTGATCTATTGGGAGATAAGTTTTATGCAGCATTGTAAGTATGGATCTATGTACACTCTTCGGTATGAAGCTGTTCAGTGTGACTAACAACAATTGTTGGAGATACAGTGTCTATTTTTGACTTTCTTATCAAAACTCAGTTGTCCATATGTATGTTGATTTATGCCTGAGTCTTCAGTTTGGTTCCATTGATTAATGTGTCTATTTGGGTACCAGTACCACGCTGTTTTTATTACTACAGTTCAGTAATATAACTTGAAATTGGGGGTGGTGATGTCTCCCCCTGTTCTTTTATTATTCAGGGTATTTTTAGCTATCCTACATTTGTTTGTTTATTTGTGTGTGTGTGCGTTTTCAGTATGAAACTAAAATTTTTCATTTTAAAATTTTAAAATAAAATTTAAAGATCTATGAAAACTTGTGTTGGAAGTTTGATAGAGATTGCACTGAATCCTTAGATTGCTTATAGGATGAACATTTTTGTTATATTATTCCTACTGATTCAGGAGAGCGTGGGTAAACTTTACATGTACTGATAGCTTCTTCAATTTTTGCCATTAATGTCTTAAATATTGTATCATGGAAGTCTTTCTCTTGCTTGATTAGAGTTTCTACAAAGTAGTTTATATTATTTGAGACATTTGTGAAAACTGTTATAGATTCTGTAAGTTCCTTCTCAATCCATTTGTCATTTGTATATAGGAGTGCTACTGATTTTTTTCTTTTCTTTCTTTTCTTTTTTTTTCTTTCTTTTTTTTTTTTTTGATTTCTTGAAAGAAAGTTTCTCTGTAACTTTGAGCCTTTCCTGGAATTTGCTCTGTAGACCAGGGTAGTCTTGAACTCACAGAGATCCACCTGTTTCTACCTCCTGAGTGCTGGGCGTAAAGGCATGCACCACTATGACCTGGCTGATTTTTTTGAGTTAATTTTATTTCCATGTATTTTGCTAAAAGTGTTTTTTATCAGTTGTAAGAGTTTGTTAGTTGAATTTTTAGTATCACTTGCTATCATAATGTCTGCTAAGAAACATACTTTGATTTTTTTCTTTCTAATATGTATCCCCTTAATCTCCTTCAGTTGTCTTATTGCTTGAATATAGCCATGTGTGGAAGAAAGAAAGTATGGAGGAGAAGATCTCTGTGATCCACTGGAGAAGGAGCAGAGAGGAAGGGGAAGCCACAGAAAGTGATCTGCTGACAACCTGGGATTGAGACAGGAGACTGAGGGGAACGGACTGAGAGGTGAAGATATGTAGTTAGCCTACCTGCCTCCCAGGTCTGAGTGACATGAGATTACCCAGGGAGTGTCTGTTGGAGTTGGATGTTGGTATAAAGCAATGAATGTGTAGGAGGAATTTAGGATAGGTAGTCTTGATTGAGCCACTGCTCATGGGGAAAGGACAGGAAGGGAGAGGTAGTCTGCCACAGAATTGTGAATTTTATATTTTAAGGGGAGGCACAATCTGTTTCCCTGGTCAGAGTGGACTGTGGTTCCCAGGGAGTTTGAAATCATTCTTGCTTAAGTTTAAATATCAGGGTTTTTTTTAATGCTATCCTGTTGGATCTCAGTTATATTCACTGTTAAACAAGGAAGAATGGTTTCAGAATGAAGCTTTGGGGAAACTTGTATATGCAATTATCCATATTACACTTAGGTTTCAATTCCCATATTTATTTTACTGTAAAGATATTTTTATAACAACTAGCACAACAATAAAACCTCTTTAGTATGTTATTTGATAGACTTCAAAGAAAATTAAATGGTGCCCTAGGATAGATGTACTTCCTATTACACCATACCTACAATTTTTCTGACCTTGATAATCCCAATAACATTGCTTCTGCTCAGAAATTAAATAACATGCAAACCCAGTGACTGCCAAACTGATTCAGTAAAAATCAAATCCAAACCAGACCAAAAGCTCCAGACAAATAAGCCTAAGTGACTTGCACTGTCCAGAAAAGAGTTTTGATGGATGACACACTTACTAAAAAGGTCGAAGTGCTTCATCCATTATGCTTCAACTAAGCTTTAAGAGCTAAAAACATGACTTATTACCGCTTTGATTTTGAGATCTTCTTGCTAAATAACTGTATTATTACAGCCAGGCATGGTAGCTAACATAACTCCCACACACTTGGGAAACTGAAACAGCAAGATTGCTGTGAGTTTTCAAAGTCAGCCTGAGCTACACAGTTAGACCCCATTTCTAAAAAGATGGGACAAAATTAACTTATAGACAAATGAAAGCTAAGGCATGAGTGTGGAGCTTGAGGATTCTTGGAGACAGGATCTTGCCCCTTCAGCCTAAAGATTTTGTAGAGACAAAAACCCAGGAAATAGTAGTATTGTTGTAATTTAAAAGGTGGTACACTATCTGTAATGGTCTGTTCTGTCCCTTTAAGAGACAAATCAGGCTCACTCCCTCTCCCATCTGCTGAGGTAAACTGATCTTCAGCTTCCCGACTTAGTCATTTCCCTTTCAGTCTCTCTGGAAGAGGCAACATCTATCTCTTCCTTTTCCCTACTTCCCCACCCCCCACCCTGCACATCCCCCTTCCCTTCCAAAACCCACTAAATAATTATCCAACCTCACTCAACATGGCATGGCGTGTCTGTCCATGTCTCTGTCTCTGGCCCACTGCATGGCTCACTGCCTCGGACCCAGCTGTCTTTGTGGTCTGCTGTGGTCTCAGAACCCACTGCCTGCTGCTGCCTGCTACCACTCGGGAATCGGCCACATGATCTCCTGGCCTGCTGCCCTCTGCCACTGCTTCTGGGACCTGCAGCATTTCTGCCCTTTTGCCCCTAAGGAACCTGCAGCATTTTACTTTTACCATAACACTGTCAGCAGCTCCAAACCCTGGTCTGGAACCATTATAGAGAGAGGTAACATAGTGGAGGCCCTGGCTCTGGTGCAAAAACATCAGAGGGAGAGGGAGTATGGTACCAACTCTAGTGCCAGAAAGCCTTGGGCCAAGAGAGAGAGGAAGCATGGTGGCAGTGGCCCTGACCCTTGCTCAAAATCTTTAGAGAGGGAGTGTAGCAAAAGCCAGGGCCACTTAGAAGCACTGACAGCAGTGACTCAGAAACTCTATTAAGAAGTCCTTCTGGGAAAGAGCACTTATGTCCCATCCAGCATTCAATGGCATTCTCTGTATGAAAAACCCTACTGCATTAGATACTACTGGAGCCACAGATCCATCTGCACCAAGAGGAGCAATCACCAGAACCATGACTCCATCTGCATTTGGAGGAGTGACCACCTGATCCTCTGGCCCACTTGTAACTGGAGGAGTGAATAACAGAGCCATCACCACTAATTGGAGGGAGAGCCACCCTCTGAATCACAGGCTCCACCTGTACCTATTGGTAGATGGGTAGACACAGTGCAAGAATGCACTCAACAACATAAAGAACAATACGAAACCACCAGAAACTACTGATCCTACTAACCTGAAAATCCTGACACAGATGTAGCAGAAGAAAATGAACTAAAAAAATAACTTCATGAGGACCATTGAGGTCTTTAAAGAGAAAATAAAAAAAAAAAATCCCTTAAAGAAATGAAGAAAAATACAAACAATTCCCTTAAACAAACAGAGGAAAATACAAACAACAACAAAAAAGACATTTAACAAATTGCTCAACATCCTTAATCATCAGAAAAAATTGCAAATCAAAATGACTCTGAGATACCGTTCTACACCTGTCAGAGTGGTTAAGATCAAATATACTGAGGACCGCTTATGCTAGAGAGGATGTAGTGTCAGGTGAACACTCCTCCACTGCTGGTGGAAGTGAAATCTTCTATAGCCATTCTAAAGATAAGTATGGCAGTGTCTCAGAAAATTGGAAATCTCTCTACCCCAAGACCCAGCAATATCACTATTGGACATATACCAAAGAATACTCAATTAAACCGCAATGACACTTGCTCAACAATAGTCATAGCAACATTATTCATAATAGCCAGACTCTGGAAAAAACCTAGATGGCCCTCAACTGAAGAATGAATAAAGAAAATGTGGTACATTTGCATAACGGAGTATCGCTCAGCTGTAAAAAACAATGACTTCATAAAATTTGCAAGCAAATGGATGAAACTAGAAAAAACCATCCTGAGTGAGGTAACCAGACTCAGAAAGACAAACACAGTATGTACTCACTCATAAATGGATAGAAGATATAAAGCAAAACAAAGGATAACCAGACTATAATCCACAGCTTCAGGGAATTGTGAGCATGAGAAGCAAGGAAAAGGGTCGAAGGGAAGAAGGGAGGAAAGAAGGGGAGTGGGAAAATTATGTAGTTCAAAAAAAAAGAAATACAAAGTTAAGAAGAAATAAAAACAAAACAAAACAAAAAACAAATGAAAACTTAATTCTATTGTATGTATTTACTGTGTGGGGCAGAGTACATTGTATAGCACTGGGGGAGGTAAGAGGGAAACTTGTGACAGTCAGCTTTTTTCTTTACCTATGTGCATCTCAGGGATCAAATTCTAGTCACCAGACTTGGTGGCAAGTGCCTTACCCACTGAGTCATCCATCCAGACTGTAACACAGAAGAGAAAATTATAAACATGTTCAATGTGATCTTTTTATTTGAGCCAACACTAACATTGTAGAAATTCATACATGATAAGAGGACATGGTATGCATACCAACTCCTGTCTCCAGAATTAAATAGGGCATTTCATAAAGGACTTCTTTCATAAGCATTTAAAATGTATGTGAGTGATTAGCTAAGGAAGTTCTTTACTCACATATTTTGGTTTCCTATCAATGCCCATCAAACTACCTAATGACTAAATTTTTCACAAAGGCAGTCTGTTATGTGTTCAAGGTTATGGGGACAGAGTATGTTTGAGTAGTAACAACCCTTTTGCTCTGCAGCCTTGAATTTTTTATTTTATTTTTATTTAATTAATTTATTTTTTATTAAAAATTTCCACCTCCTCCCATTTCCCTCCCACTCCCCCCCCTTTATCCTCCTTCTTCAGTCCTAGGAGCAGTCAGGGTTCCCTGCCTTGTGGGAAGTCCAAGGTCCTCTTCCCTCCATCCAGGTATAGGAAGGTGAGCATCCAAACAGGCTAGGCTCCCACAAAGCCAGTTCATGCAGTAGAATCAAAATCCAGTGCCATTGGCCTTGGATTCTCAGTCAGCTCTAATTGTAAGCCACATTCAGAGAGTCCAGTTTGATCACATGCTCCATCAGTTCCAGTCTAGCTGGCCTTTGTTGATGTAAGAGTGGT
>NC_022034.1:20387965-20395475 GCF_000317375.1 Microtus ochrogaster | reverse complement strand
TAGATCAGTCCCACCATGTCAGTGGGTAGACACACCCCTTGTGGTCCTGACTTCCTTGCTCATGTTCTCCCTCCTTCTGCTCCTTATTTGGACCTTGGGAGCTCAGTCCAGTGTGCAGCCTTCAATTTTATGACTGGCATTTTGAGATGGATTCTGGTGGGAGTGAGTTGCAGCTCCTTGCTTGACTGTACATCCCTCCAGGCGACTGCTTAGAATCTGTGTGAAGGGTGTAAAGACTATGTGTTCCTATTAAGGTGGATGCACGAGCAGAAGACTAAACCTAAGTTTTTGGTTTGAAGCTTGGTCTAAAGCTAATAAAGACGTTCTTCACAGACAGAAAAAACATTGTTCAACTTCATATGGAAAAACCAAACAAAAACAAAAACAAATAAACCTGAATAACTCAAACAATCCTATACAATAAAGAAATTTCTGGAGGCATCATCATCACTGACCTCAAGCACTACTATAGAACTATAGTAATAAAAATAGCTTGATATATGTGCCACACTTTCCTGGAACAATAGAGGATCTCATTTCTTGCATGGATTCCTAGGAGCTCTCTGAACTCAGTACAATTCTTAGAAGAACATACTGTTTACAGATAAATAATCAAAAGTAATTAAAAGATGATCATAAGCAACTTTAACTGTGACATAGATTAGAAAACAGTATAAGATAGCTAATTACTATGAAAGAAATATCATAAAATATTAGACATTACTGATTTCATATCTCAAGACTTATGACATTTATCAATGACAAAATAACATTTTAAATTGATACAATTGATCATTGTCAACAGACCTAAAACAAAAAATACCATGAAATGGAAAAAAGACAATATATATAAGAAAATAGTATGAAACCCAAGAAAATGCAATTCGTTCATAAAGTAAAAACAATTACTAATTCTAAAGCTCATCTAAAATATAGAGTTCTAAAATGTAGAGAGCTTAAAAACAATAAAAACAATCATGGCAATGAAAGCCTCAATAGATCAGATGAGAAATAATGTTGATAGCCTCAGCAATTGAGTAAATCACAAAAAAATAATTTTTAAAAATAAATGCTTTGGAAAAATCAAGTTCAGATAAAACACACACAAAATAATTGAAACCAGAAGTAACAAAGAAGCAGAATTGAAGAGAGTATTAAGAGACTTTGGTACACCATTAAATGAATTACTGTATTTGTCAGAAACATGAGAACAAAGAAAGGGAAAAAATCCCATAAAATCAGATAAGAATAATAGCTACAAATTTACTAATGTTGAAACATACGTAGACACTGTGTTGTAGAAATGTGTTGTATCTGAAAGACTCATAACCAGAAATCATCTTCATAATGACATATTGTCACACTGTCTATAACACAAGACAAAGAAAACATCTAAAAACTTCAAAACTGTAAAGAATGTTTATGAAGATCCACATCAGAATAACATTAGTTTGTTAGAGAAGAACTTTTCCAATGGACAAGGGACCTGAACTTTATTATCTAGAAATGTTACATTCAGAAATATTATATAAATAAACAGTTTTTAGGACAAAAAATTAGGGAATTTATTATCTTCAGACTAGACCTAAAACATCTTGAAAAATGAATGACAACTATCATAATGAAAGTATTTAAAATTATATTTTAAAGAAGAATATCAAATATGTAAGAGAAAAAGAATTTAATCTAATTAGTAGAAGAAGTGATTTTTAAAATAGAAAATTACCAAAATTAGTGAAGGTTTTGTCTATTAAAATAATATAATATTCAAAATTATAGAGAGACTCAAAATAAGACCCTACATAATTCTCATTTCAAACCACTGTGGTTGTTTGAATGGAAATTGCAACTACACGCTCATATGGAGTGGGACTATTCAAAAATATGCCCTTATTGTAAGTTGTACCTCTGGGTGTGGTTTTTGTGGTTTCAGGATCTCAAGCCAGGAGGCCCAGTGTCTGTCTTCTTACTGTCTGATGATATGGATATAGAACTCTCAGTTACCTCTTCTGCATCAGTTTGTACATTTGCTGTCACTATGAAGACAGTAGAGTAAACCTCAGAAAAATAAGGAAGCACCAACTAAATGCTTTCTTTTATAAAAGTGGATGTGGTCACGGTGTCTCTTAACAAAAATAGACCATTAACTAAAACATGTATTAAATGTGAAAAGATAAGAAAAAAAGCAAAGTCTCATTAGAAAACCAACACTATACCTAGTGTCTGAATTGGGCCAGGTAAGGTGTGGGAAACAAATTCTATTTTATCTCACACATATATTCCTATTTATTGTTGGTTTATTCATGCTCAGCGAGAGTTGTGGCTGGAGTGGCATCCAGTTTGCTTTCATCCTGTGGTATGAGAAGGCAGGTGGCTAGGAGAAAAAAAAATATTGTAATTATTGTCCCTGTAAAATGGGGCTAGCCATAGGATGGGATACAATAGCAGATAATGCTAGGTTTTTTTTTAAGCTAGATTTTAGTTGGCAAGTGTCTTAATCCAGGAGGGTTTGTACCAATGTGAAGTCCCAGAAGCTGGAGCATCTTTTGGCCTTGTCTGGACAGCACTTTGTAGGTTGGTCTTAGCCCAGACAGCAGGAGTAAGAGGTAAAATATACTTGAAACTGGCTGAGGTTAGCAAAAGGTTCTGGAGACCGTTAGTTTTTTGCCAGACCAGATTTTGATACAACAGTAGAAGTTTTCCAAGAACCTGTAAGAGAAGTGGAACAGACTTACACCTTGGTCATAGCAAAAGGCTATTGCTTTAGGTTAAAAGGTAAAGAAAATTAAGAACTCTGAATCTCTGAAGATGTACCTATAAAACCTGTTAGTCCTGGACTATGAAGCCTGTGAGGGATGCATACCTGTCTGTATTTTAGAGGAGACTTTATTAAATGTCATGGGTGAAGTATTAATTAATAGTACCTTAAGCTGTCAAACGCCATTAAACAGATCTGGGAGGTGTAAATGAGCAACAATAAGACAGCATTTTAGCTACACAGGCAATGCCAAATCCTCTCCTAAGTCCTTGGAGAATTCCAGTCTTAGAAGTAGTACTTGCTATTAGCTGCTGAATACAAGAGCCCCAAAGATTTTTCCTTTGGGGGAAAATTTTAGCCTACCTGCAGAGGCAGGATAAGATGAATGATTCCATAGGTGAAGGAAGCTGAAGAGGTGAAAGGCTGCTTTTTGCTGTGTGGGTTGTTTTTCCAAACCCAGAAGCAAGGCCTGGAGGTGGAAAGTCTTCAGTCTTCTTGGAGGAGCTAAAGGGTGCTGCGGAAACTGCATGTCTGTGTTAGAAGCTCTTGTAAAAATGCCATGCCCTCAGATCTGTAAAGGCACTTGAGAACTAGGTACCATTACCTGTTATTTAAACTGGGCATATATGCTAAATTTAGGAGTGTATTTTATCCAATTAGTTACAGTTATCAATGCTAGTAGATGTAGAAAGATTAAAAGGAATATTTTAATAAGTCAAAGAATTTTAAAATGATCACATATGCACACAGAAACATTTATAAATTTATAGAAACATACTGTGGCCACATCATTTTGATAGACATTTTTAGAAACCTGTGTTAGCTGGTCAACTTAAAATTTTGGTGTAATTAGGTGGCAGAAGCCATGAGGGTGGAAGGACAGGGAAAACTATTTATTTTAAAAATTTTTAGAGTGAGACAAGCAGGAAACAGCTTAGAGAAGCAGGGATATAGCGGGGCAGGAGCGCATGGCAGAAACCATGGGCTTTTGAAGGCTTAAGTTAGGTGTTAGTCTCAATTTAAAATGATTTTTTTTTTTTTTTGTAAAAGGCTGCCCAAGCAACAAGCAGCAGGGAGAGGGCAAAAGCAGAGCAGGGCTAGAGTGATCTTAGTGTAGGCAGCAGAGGTTAGGGAAACAGCTGATGGGCGAGCACTGTTCCCAAGGGATGGGCCATGGCCTCTTGGATAGAAAGGGAGTCGGGTTTAGATCCAGGAATCCAGAATGGGATGGAAGTCTGCTGCACTGGGTGCAGCTTTGGAGCCCTGCAGGCTCCAGAGAAACAGAAGTGGGGGTGGGACACACTATGACCATGAATAAGTAGAGAGTGAGAGAGACAGAAGTGGAGCAGTGGGACAAGAGTGCTGGCCACGAAGAAGGAGAGAGAGAGAGAGAGAGAGAGAGAGAGAGAGAGAGAGAGAGAGAGAGAGAGAGATGAAAGTGGGGGTGGGACAAGAACAATCCCAGCAGGCTTTTGGAGCATTGTTAATTTAGATTAAAATAGCCAGAATTTAAAAGAATTTTTGTAAACGGCCGTCGAAGGACATTTTGGAATGAGCTTGGAATCACAAGAAACCCAATAAAGGTGCATGCCTGTGTGACTCAAGCCTGTTGTGATGTGTCCACTGAGGAATGAGTTGGAGACATCTCTTCATACCTAAGTCCCATCTCAGCAAAAGGCCCTGGCATTCACCACTTGGATCAGACTTCCAGAGTGGGCCTGCAGCTTCAGTGGAAAACCCAAAAAGCAAATGGGTCAGCCTAAGACTCTACCTACAATGCAGTTTAAAAGGGGAACACACTGAGTGAAGCTGATCTTGCCTGGTAGAAGGCAAGGCAGCCCTGGGCCAGTGAGATAAAATAGAAAATATTTTTCTGGTGTTTGGTGGAAAACCTTCATCTCTTTGGTTTAATCTTAAGAAAAGCTGCTCTGCTAATGCAAAGAACTCCAATCAAACCAGATTAGACCAAATTGAAATGCCCGTTTTAATAAATGCAGCTCTCTTGGGTGAACGGAGACAGCATTTTAGAGAGAGGAGACCACACAAACCCGAAACCACATGTTCCTCTTTCCAGTGTGAGCCTAAATACCCTGTGTGTTTCTGGCACTCCCTGGGGACGGGTAAGTGCTGGGCAGGTTGGGAGTTGGAGTCCAAGCACTTGGCAGGCTAGGAATTGGAGTAGAAGCACTTGGCAGGTTGGGAATTAGAGTCCATCTCAATATTGAAAGACCTGGATAAATCCAGACCTCTCTTGCAGGAAAAATAGAGCCAAAAGTCTAGCAGGAAAAGAAGAGCCAAACATCTAGGTTAGCCTGTTCAGTGACTCTGTTTCAGGAACTATCTGAAGATAAAGTTAGATTATAATCTTGAGAATAATCTTGAGAAACAGGGAGTTACATCCTTGTGATTATCACTGGTATTTTTTGAATTTTTCAATAATCACTGGTATTTTCAGAATTTTCCAATGATGTCCTCCCTAACCCCTTTGAATTACTGGGTTGTGGTTTCTTCCCTTAAATACCTTTTCTCAAAGCTACTTGGGGTTGAATTCTTTACCCCTCCATGGGAAATGAGTTTTGGCCCCAGTGCACTAGCTCCTGTCCTGTCAATAAACCTGGTGTAATTGCAGTAAGAATGGTCTCTCATGAGTTTCTGGGAGGTTGTGTTATTTTGACACTTGAGTGAGAGTCTCCCTGTTCTGGAGGTCTTTCAATATTACATTCCAGACTCTTTGGATATAGGAGTGTTAGATGGCTGGGTTCTCACTTTTGACCAACACTAATGTATCTAAAATTTTATGTCTCTTTTTGTAAACTAAAAAAAATAAGTTTCAGAGAATCTGGGAAGTCATAAAACTTAGGTCCATTTCACACAGATCAAAAGGACTCCAGATAAATACACTTAAAATTGATCCATTTGTCTAATTCTGTGGATAAATTTTTCTCTCTCCTGATCTTGGGACTTCCCATTCCCACTTAGTAGAACTATGGGTCTGAAAGTTTCAAATTCAATATTTTCCTTTAAGGTCATAAATTTTAATTTCTGTTCTTGATTTAAAACTTGTCTTAATAGGTTTCAGCTTCTTGACAGACATATCCAAGTATCATTTGATGACCAGAACCTGCTTCAAATGACTGTGAGCACTAGATTTGCTAAAAGTTTATGTAGACCAGTCCAACCAATGTGAATGCTCCCTGACTCTTCAGCAGAGCCAGCAAGTCAGATGCTTCCAATAAATATATCATTGGATAAATATAATAAGAAATTCCTCCTTAACTTTGAAGAGTCAGGCTTTCAGCTTTCTTGGGTCATGACAACATGCCTTAGTGTCAGGTGGAAGCAGTTATAGACAATAATGCATCATCATGTGTTCCCTGCACATAGTAGGTTAAAACGTTAAGTCAAGGAAAAACTCCCTGGCATAGAGGACAAAATAGCAACCTATAATGCCCATTGATATACATGGAAAATATGCCCAGAATTGTCAATCAATGGATTTATTTACTAAAATGATTCTGAAATAATATAAGACAATTGACCTTCTTTATGTAGAACCAAAGAGATATTATATGATGTTAAGAAATTTTTATTTCTATATAAATCATTTGGGATTATAATATAATGGTTAGACTCAAATATCAGAACTATAGGACCTTGAGAATGTCAATAGATGAAAGATCATTGCCCTAGAGAAATCTTTCAGTTAATGGCTCTTAGGTCCCAATACTACCCACTTGAGCCTCTAGGCACACAGGTCTTATGATTGGGTCCTGTCATCAGTATTTGTGAAGTGGGGAATGTGAGACCAAGGGAAGCTGGGATATACTGCTGCCATGACAGACTCATTAGTAGCCAGTCAAAGAATAGGCCTAAGTTTCAGCTTTCCCTAAGACAATACCTGGTTCCAGGAAAGACCATGAACTGAAACCACCTAGGCACCACCCAAAAGGGAAAATATCTAACATTCCAAAGGAAATATCTAACATTCCAACCACTTAGATAGAATCACCAAATATCCCTGAGCACATCACCCTTATGACAAGAAACCCCTGGAAAAATGTCAGCTAATCAGGGTCCTGTACCATGGAAATATCCTAACATCCAACCTCTACTGTGACAAAATTGCTGCCCCACCCAGTATCAGCACTCTTAAATCATATGGCTATATTGGACACACAGAGCAAGCTCAAACTTGACTAAAGGCCTTTGCATATGAACTCAGATACTGTGGTAGATGTTCCAGATGTGGTCAAGTCAACAACCTAGAATAGCCATCATAGTAGCCAATATAAAAAGTGATCATATTATTGAAAATGTCTGTACAACTTTGTTCATCAAAAGAATAAATAATCTAATTAAAAAATGAATACAGACCCAAACAGAGAACTCTCAGCACAGGAATCTAAAATAGCTGAAAGACACTTAAGGAAATGCTCATCATCCTTAATGATCAGAGAAATGCAAATTAAGACAACTCTGAGATTCCATCTTACACCTGTAACAATGGCCAAAGTCCAAAACACTAATGACAACTTATGCTGGAGAGGTTGTGGGATAAAGGGAACACTCCTATATTGCTGGTAGGAGTGCAAGCTAGTACAGCTCCTTTGGATATCAATATGGTGATTTCTCAGAAAATTAGTGATGTGGGAGCGTCATATATCAATCTGTTGATTTCATTGGTTAAGTAATAAAGAAACCGCTTGGCTGGCCCTCATAGGTTAAAACATAGGTGGGAGGAGTAAACAGAAC
>NC_022034.1:20379359-20387370 GCF_000317375.1 Microtus ochrogaster | reverse complement strand
AGAAAAAAAGTAATGACATCTTGAGATTTGTAGGCTAATGGATAGAGCTAGAAAACATTTTGAGTGAGGTAACCCAGACCCAGAAAGACAATTATCATACGTACTCATTCATAAGTGGTTGTTAGTCATAAACAAAGAAAAATAGCCTAAAAATCACAATACCAGAGAACCTAGACAACAATGGGGACCCTAAGAGAGACATACATGGTTATAATCTACATAGGAAGTAGAAAAAGACAAGATCTTCTGGGTAAATTGGGAGCATGGGGACCATGGGAGAGGCAGGAGCGGAGTAGAGAAAAATGTACAGCTCAATAAAATCAACAAAAGAAACAAACAACCCCCCCAAAACTTGAGTGTTATTTATTTATTTGGATTTGTAAAAATATGCAAAGTCACAAGGAGATAAAGGTAAAAAATAAAAAGGCCAGAAAGCAGAGAAAAGACAGAGATACAACAACTGTCAAAGTCCCAGATTTGTAACAAGCCTGCATCTATGCACTTGACATTCTGAGTAAAGTCAAATCCCATTTTAATGAGATCACTTTTTCTGAGCTGTTCTCTCAAGTTTGATATCAAAGTAGATTATTAACATATTGCTATTACCAGCCAGCTACTCAAATAAAAGATGGGAAAAGTTGATGATAAAGATATTCTTGTTCATGCATCATTTTCTTCATCTAGTAGAGTTTTTATTTTTTAAATAAAAATCAGTTTCTGTACTTTCTTCTATGCAATCATATTTATTAGACAGCTTCCCTGTGATTCTATTGGAAGGAGAACATACAACAAAAACAAATGAGAAAGGAATGTAATAAAATAAGCAGAAATAACCAATTACTTCACATGCAGAGATACACACACACACACACACACACACACATATATATATGCACACACAAATGGAGATGCATACACAAAAATACAGAAAAATACACACATATACTTCTATTGACAAACACACAGATATACAGAGAGATGGACACATACATATATTCACTCATTAACATAAACTTATAAGCTCAGAAAAACAAAAATTATAATCAAATCTGCAGAAATAAATATGCATACAGGAGTTCCCTACTATTTTGTGAATGTGCAAAATACTTTATGTTATTTGTTCTGTGAAAATATATTAAATGTGTAACTAATATAGATTCAAAAGGCAAAGTGTATCGCTATCAAAATTCCAAGAAAACTCTTTATAGACTTTTAAAGAATAATTCTCAACTACATATGGGAAATTTTTTTAAAAAAAGAAAAAAGAGAAAAACCAAGAAAGCCAAAAACAGTCCTGAACAAATAAGACCTGGTAGTTTTATAAACTTTCCCAATTGTGGGGGCAGTGTGGAAATGTAGCACAATGGAAATTTCCTGTAATTATGGGGATGATCCTAGTGAGGGCTTCTATTAAAGCGGATATTGAGCTTCACCTGGACTTGTAACCAGGCAAAGATTCAAGTGGTGGAATTGGGTCACACTGGTTGAGGTTTTGGCCCAGAGCATCCCATGGTGCTTCTAAAACATCCCAGGCAGTTTTTTGGGCAGAAGGTTGATCTCTGAAAAATGACAAATGGCCCCATTGCCATTGAGAGCATCCACACACTTCATTGGATGTGGTGAGGTTGAGCTCTGTGCCTGTATGGATCCTTCATCCATACTAAGTTGTCTCTTTATTTTGAGAAGCAACTCTCCAGGTTTCTTGAAGAGAAATGTGGATACAAACCCAGCTACAAAACTATTGACCAAAAATCTGTCTAACCGGCCAGATGTGCTGGGAGAAATATTGTCACAGCACTTGTGGGAGTGGTTAATAAATGTCGTATTTAACTTAAGACCCACTCCAGGGGAGTAGCTCATGCCATACAGTGCTTAGATGGCCAGAAACCAGAGACTCACTTGGTGCCTTGTCCATTTCTCATCAGAGAGGTTTCCTTTGGTAGAAGATAGGAACAGCTGCAGAGACCTACAGGCAAAGATATGCAGAGAGAATTTAAATCTAAGGTCTCCATTGGGTTCCTTCCTTGGAGCTTGGGAACCCAGTACAGCAGGGTTCAGAGGATTTCTAGGGGTCAGAGGGTATGGAGGACACCAGGAGTACATAGTCCACTAGATCAACAAAATAGGGCAAATATAGGCTCATATAAACCGAAGCAGCAAGCACACAGCCTGCATGGAATTGTACCAGGTCTTCTACATATATGTTGTGGCTGGTAGCTTGATTTTTTTTTTTTAATTAACAGTTAAGAGCCAGTGGGACTCTGACTCTTTGACTCTTTTGTCTGATTTTGGAACCCTTTTCTTCCATTTGGGCTATTTGTCTACCCTCAATATGTGGGCTTTTACCTTGTTTAATTTTTTTTCTTGCCTTGTTATGATACATTGTTATATCATGGAAGCCTGCACTTTTCTGAAAAGAGATAGAGGGGGAATGGATTTGAAGGAGAATAGAGAAGGGAGTAGGCTGAAAGAAATGGATGGAGGCAAAACTGTGGTCAGGATGTATAGTATGAGTGTAGAATCTATTTTCAATAAATAAATAAAAGAATGTTGTAATTATACTACTTCAGCAATACTGAAATTTAGAATATTCATAATCATTATCTGTGACACCATGATTCAGTAAGATAGTAATCTTAGAAATTATCTCAAAATGTAAGATACGTGTGTCCTAGTTTGAGATCCCTGGGATGTACATGATAGAAAGACAGAATTCTTTGAACTTCACATGTGCCAGGTGATTCCCATGACATATGTGGGCACACAAAAGCACACACAAACATACGTACACACACAAACATATGATTAAAAAATATAATCTTTAAAATTTTAAAGACAAAACAAACACAAAAAGATGACAGCAATGTGCAGAAGACTGAAACCTACTGTTCCTCATGATTTGAAATGTGTGTACTTTCCTGACTGAAACCTTTCAGAACTGTTAATATATTTTCTTTGAATCTGAAGTTTTATATTCAATGTGAGAGTCAAATTACACAGTATTTCTCCTTGTATGTCTGATCTATTATCATGACTTTTTTTTTATTATCATGACTTTCTTTTGTCTAGTTTTGGAATTATAATTTTTAAACTTTCTTTTTATTTTTTATTTGTGTCTTTTACATCATACACTTTGATCCAATTCATTTCCTGCCCCTTCATATCCACTTTTCTGCTTTGCATCCCTTCAAAATAAATTTTATCAGAAAAAAAATGAAAGAAAGGGAAATAGCTCATCTTGGAAGCAGTAGTGTGACATAGCGAGTCACACAGGAAAACATTTATTTATATGTATTTATGTGCAAGTATTCATTGCAAAGAGTCATTGGTCAGGATCAAGGCATGTAGTTCCCACTACATTATCAGTTCTGAGCCCTTACTGGGACTCCTCTTCAATATCCTGTTATTACCCTGTGTCATGGAGCTCCTGCAGCTTTGGATCTGTAGGACCTGCCCCTTCATGTGCTGATGTGAGATGCCCCTCTGTATGGTGTGAATATGTTTTATTACCATTACTTAGTAAAGAAGTTGCTTTTGCTTATGGGAGGGCAGAGTATAGCTAGTCAGGAAAGTAAAATTAAATTTGAATACAGGGAAAAAGAAGACAGTGTCTGGGCAATGCCAGCAACTAAAGAAGTAATATGCATGGTCCACATGACGATACACAGATTAGTAGAAATAGGTTAACTCAAATATGTAGAACTAGCCAGTAAGAAGCCTAAGGGATTGGACAGTTTGTAATTAATATTAAGTCTCAGAGCAGTTAAGATGGCAGATAGGAGCAAAACCTCCAGTTACAATGTGCTCCAGCAGATCCTATAGGATAGATGTTGGGGTGGGGAATCTCATGTTGGGGATTCTGGGCCTGAGTAGTTGCAGGGTTGGTCAGCCTACCAACTCTCCCCTTTCTTCACCACCAGGGTGGGTTCTTTGGCTATTTCAGCTCTTGCAGCAGTGAACAAGGGGTGTGGTCACTGCTCCTGCATCACACGCTCAGCATTTCTCCCACAACTCTACCTTCAGGGCCAGCTCTACTGTGTTGCCCAGACTAGCGCTCTTCTGTGGTTGGTGCTGCATCTGGTAAAGGTCGGGGACTGTTCTCCTGGGTTTTTTTGGCCTCATGGATATCTCTGCCACAGGTATTGATGTAGATATCACTTCCTACCCATACCACCATATGGTAAATAAGGGGTCTGGTCAGATCTCCCATGCTCATATTTGGAGCCATTTACCCATACCCCTTCAGTGGGGTAAGCTCTTGTGTGCTGACCAGGTGAAGAGCAGAACCTGCTTTCCTTCCTGAGTGTTAGAGCTGGTAAGGGGAAGGGTCAGATCCCTCATCTGTCATAGGCAGTGATGTGCAAGGTGTAAGTGGAGCATGTCTCCCTTGCCGATTCCACCACATGAAAAACAAGTAGTGGGGACAGCTCATTGGGATTATAATTTGGTTAAAACATTTCTCCTTTTTCTTCATACTTGGTCCTCCCAATTCTCTTTCAAATTCAAGGACTCTATTAATTGTTAATTGTTATTGCGAGCATGTATGTTTTCATATATATACATTTTACTAAATATAACTTGTTCCACTCATATAGTGCTACCTATAAGTACATTTTTATGGCTTCTCTTTTGTCTTAGAAAACCAACTGATATGATTTTTCCTGGGGCAGCTAACTCTCTATTCCCAGCCTTCCTCGGTACCCTTGGTACTTTGTGTGTGGTTGAAGCCTTATTGACATTTCTCTACATATTTTGAAAATTTCGTTATTGTCATCTTTACTCAGTTCACATTTGGGTAGTCAGGTTGGTGAGGCTTTATAGCTGTGGATTCTGCTACTACTAGTAGACACAGTTTCAAGGCAAACTCCCTGATACTTTGGCTGGCTCTTTCAATAATCTTCCAGAATGTTCCCTGAGTCTCATGGGAAGTTTTCTTCTCCCCAGAGAAAAGATTGTGGGAGTGTTTTCTTTATGTATCTATAGAAATGGACTCCATATGCATTTTTCTTGTTTGTGGTTTTCTGTATGTGGTTTATATTTGTTGCAAAGAGAAGTTTCCTTAATGAGGGGTGAAGACTACATTTGTCTGTGGATATAGGACAAATACTTATAGATTGTTGCTGAAGATAATGCTGGTTTAGTAAAACAAAGGTTCTAGATTCTCCTCTAGTAACCATGACATCACTATCACTAAACAATCACCTATATTTACAGGGTAAATCATGGCTGATGTGGGAGGTCCTTCTGTCTATGTGTTGCTTTTATAGGTTAATGAGAGATGGCTCAGAGGTTAAGAGCATTGCCTGCTCTTCCAAAGGTCCTGAGTTCAATTCCCAGCAACCACATGGTGGCTCACAACCATCTGTAACGGGGTCTGGTGCCCTCTTCTGGCCTGCAGGCATACACACACACAGACAGAATATTGTATACATAATAAATAAATAAATATTTTTTTAAAAAAAGAACTGCATTGAGCCTTTGGCAGGGAAGAAGAGAAGTAGGTGGGAAAAGCTAGGATGTATGCTGTGAGCAAGAAGGGCAGAGTCAGAGAGAAGACATGGAGCTGCCAGAGATAGACGCTGGGAACATTAGCTGGGGAGCCACAGCCACAGCCACATGGTGATACACAGATTCATAGAAATGGGTTAAATTAATATAAAAGTTAGCCAGTAAGATGCCAGAGCTAATGGGCCAGTCAGTAATTTAATTACTAAAGTTTCTGTGTGATTATTTTTGGTCAAAGCTAGGTAGGCAGCCAGAACCAACAAGCAACTTCTCTCCAACACATGACCACCCTCTTGTTGAGTGGGTCTTCAGTAAAATGTGAGAGCCATTAATTACCACCAAGGCACCACTACTGTACCCTTGGAATTATTGTTCCATGCTGGTCCTTGATGTGGTTTATAGGTCTTAGGTGAGAAAGTCTGATGGATACCTCTTTGGAAGGGAGCTAGCTTCTTCTGGAACCATGAAATGTATTCCTTAGGGAGGAAACATTAAGGTAAATAACATCTCAGAGTTCCCTGGTCCCTGATTCTAAAGTACATGGTATCTTCAGCAATAGGTAATTACTTTACATCTAGAGGATAATCAAGAGCAACAGCAATAGGCTGTTTGTTTTTGGTGTCTTTGGACACCAATGACAACAACTCAAAAGGGGGTTACTCATTTCGGGTATTTAAAATTTTGTTAGGTGATCTTGATTCTTAGATAGAGTAGCATCAACACAGATGATCAAGGGTTGTTATGCATGTATATTTCTACATATAATTATGTATATTTTAGTTTTTTGTAAAAAAAATCATTTGACGAGGAAGGCACAGCTTTAACCCATATTTTTTTTTGAGCTGGAAAAGACTACTTTTCACTGAAATTAGAGTTTATTCCCTAGGGATTTCAGAATATTCTGAAAGACAGCTGAGACATCCATCCTCGTGAACAGAGCAACTCCTGGGTTCTTGGAATTTCTATTCACAGCAAGCTATTAATGAATTGGTTGAACCATAGCATCTAATTCATTCTAATAAATCTATACTTTTTTCCTAGAGTTCTTTTACTCTAGAGGGCCCTGACTAATAAACATGGTAGTACTGATAATTGCTCAAACATGCAACAATGAGAACAGAGATAATTTAAAAAGGAAGATTAAGATTTAACACATCACAGTATGGAAGACTGAGGAAGGTGAATAAAATGACATGTAGTTAGTATTAGATAATCAGGCTAAATAGATATGAGGAAGGTGGGAGTTTCAATGACAGTGGCTACCATAAGATCAGATATTTATTTGAACAGTCGCTTGCTGTTGGTGGTACTGTTTGTGGAGGCATAGGAGTACAGCCTTGCTCTAAGAAGTCTGACCCTGGGGACTGGGACATTGAGAATTTAATGTGTCCATCTACTCCAAGTTCCTTTGCTCTGTTTTGTATTTATCATTTAACTTGTATTCTTTCAGCTTCCTACTCTGTCTTCCATACCTGCCTACTGCCAGGCCTCCCAGTAATGATGATTTTATCCCTCTAAAACTGTAAGTAGAAAAAAAAACTATTCCTTCTAAAGTTCTCATAATCATTGTATTATTTATCTTTATATTGCTTCCATAATGCTCCATGAACAAGGCACCTTTAATTTACTTGCATTTAGGTACCAGAGATATAGAAATCCATCACTGCAGGGAACAATTGCAATAGGCAGCAGTTATAATGGAAGGACACCTGAAAGTACATATCTTGCACTAGAATCAAGAATCATACAGTATAAAGAGAAATTTCTGTCCTGCCTGGTCCTACAGCCATTCAGTCACAAATCAACACAGAGAGGCTTATATTAACTATAAAATGTTTGGTCTATTGCTCAGGATTATTGTGAATTACCTCTTACAACTTACATTAACCTATAATTCTTATCTTTGTTTAGACATGTGGCCTGGTACCTTTTCTCATTAAGGCATTCTCATCTTGCTTCATCTATATCTGTCTTGTGACTGCGTCTCTGCCTTTCCTCTTCCTTTACTTTCTGCTTAGTTATTGGCCAATCAACATTTTATAAACCTATATGAGTGACAAATATTTACAGTATACATGAGTATTATCCCATAGCAACACAGTATATACTGGAAATGTCACATAATGTAAAACCTCAAAGTCCATCCTAGTGACATATTTCTTCAAGCAAGGTCATACTTCCTAAACCTACCAAAACAATGCCATGAACTGGAGACCAAATACTCAAATATATGGGCCTACGGAGAATACATTGTCATTCAAACCACCACAATCATGGTATTTTATCAAAACAAGCAAAACTAACCAGTACAAGAATAGGAGAGACAGAGACCAGTGGTGGCAATTAACCTGACTCTATGTTCCTCCAAAGTTTCAAGCACTATATCTCTGTATCTTCTATAGTTTTGTCAAATTCTATATTTTTTCTAATGCAATTAACCACAAAAGACTAATTTTTAAATTGCAATAGCTTTTGAAAATAAGTGTCCATATACTTTTGTTGTATG
>NC_022034.1:20373689-20378449 GCF_000317375.1 Microtus ochrogaster | reverse complement strand
ATATTTCAGAGGACCAAATTGATGAGAATATAAAGAAAGACTGAATCTTGATGTCTGTGATAAAAATTAACACTCTGTCTAGGTAGAAAAACAAGGTAACCATCAAATGAAGACAAATTCAGGTTGGTATGATTAACAACAGTTAAGGTACCTTCAATATCAGAAGGTAGTTATGCTGTTGAACTGAATAACAGCCAGCCACACAGTTAAGGCCAATTACTAACAATGGTGGAGTCAGAGGTAGAAAGAGTGATGTGATGCTTCAATCACCCCTAACTGAATGTTAAGTGCATAGAAATTTAACATCTCCATGGTTTAGAACGCATTAATGCGTGGAAGCTGTAGGAGCTTCAATGATTCAACCCATGTTAGTTCAGAAAATAAATCAATCTCAGTAGAGATTAACCCAGCTTTTGTCCAGGTTTCCCTTTTACACATAAAACTCATCAACAAAGGAGTTCAATGTAATTTTCTCTCTCTTCTAAAGTTATAATTCTTATCATTAAAACCTGTTTCTAATGTGTATACTGCCCTATGAGTTGTGTGTTTAATTTCCAATGGCAGGAAATGGAAAAAAAAATGAACTCTGAGCCACTATCTGAGCTTGACCTTTGGTAACCATTAAGTATCTGGCATCTTAGACTCTGAGGCAAGAACAATTAGGTTAAGTAAAGATCTCTCCTGCTACAAAATTTTTCAAGAATATGAAGTTATGCTATAGCAGAATATATAGAAATAATGAGTGAAGTATCTAGCAAATATTTAAGAAGACAGCAATTTAATCCTAAGGAATCCTGCAACTTTTCTTAGAAATTTGCATTACTTTAATGGTGTAGGAGGATATTCTTTCTATGTGTTGCTTTCTTTGGTTGAATAAAGAAAACTGCCTTGGCCTTTTGATAGGGCAGAAACTTAGGTAGGAGAGAAAGACAGAACTGGAAGCTGTGAGGAAAAAGGCAGGCAGAGAGAGCCGCCATGGAGTCACCAGAATAAGGCATGCTGACTCTTTCCCAGTAAGCCACGACCTCATGGTAACACACAGAATAACCGAAATAGGCTAAAGCAAGATGTAAGAATTAGCTAATAAGAGGCCAGAGATAATGGACCAGGCAGCAATTTAATTAATACAATTTCTGTTTACTTATTTAGGCATAAGCTAGCCGGGCGGCAGGATGTGGATCCTCTTTCCTGGTAAGTCACAACCTCTTGGTGACATACAGATTATTCGAAATGTGTTGAATCCAGATGTGAGAGTTAGCCAAGAAGAGGCTAGAACTAATGGGCCAGGCAGTGTTTAAATGAATACAGTTTCTCTGTAATTATTTAAGGTGTAAGCTAGCCCACCATTCTTCTTACTACACTTTAATGGTAAGAAGAAACCAAATGTTTATGGACGGTAGAATAAGAAGTCAAGAGGCTAGCACTCTGTCTGTTGTCATTTGTGGGAAAGAGAAAGCAGTATATACATATAAACCAGTTAGGTTACACTTATAGAAGTCTGGCCTAATAAAAATGTCAATGTCAAACTAATACTTCTCCTGAGTTTCATCAAAGGGGGAGAGGTTTTAATATATAGTGATATTCATTCATACAAACTAGATATTTTCTTTTCATTTATATTATAGAAAACAGCTTTTATTCTCATGTAATATATCCTTATTATAATTTCCCCTCCCTCTACTCCTTTTGCTTCCATCTCCCCTCCCCTACCATGCAGATCCTCAAATCTTTCTTTCTCTCATTAGAAAACAAACAAGCTTCTAATGGATTATAAAATAAAAACAAAAACTAATGCATGAGTAAAGAACCTAAACAAAAGTACACAAAGAAACGAACACAATAAGATGCACAATTTTTGGAGGAGGGCCTGCTTGTTCATCCTGGCCACCCAGTTAGTTTAGCCCCAAAATAACCACACAGAAATTATACTAATTAAAATCACTGCTTGGCCCATTAGCTCTAACTTCTTATTGGCTAACTTTTACATCTTAATTTAACTAAGTTCTATTAGTCTCTATATCACCACGAGGTTTTAGCCTACCAGCAAATTTCCAGCATTTTTATCTCTGGTGTCATATCCATGGCATCTCTCTGACTCTGTCTTCTTCCTCCCAGCATTCCATTTAGTTTTTCACACCTACCTAAGTTCTGCCCTATCATCAGACCAAGGCAGTTTCTTTATTCATTAACCAAGAAAAGCAACAGACAGACAGAAGGACCTCTGTTCTGTAAATTCAACACTGTTAGAATTTTTCCTCTAGAATTTTGTTCATATCCACCCTCACTGACATATGTATTTAAACATTAATGGAGCATTTGTATTAAATTTAAATTTTTGAAATAATTAGCTTTAAGTAAAACTTTTAAAACCAATAATTGATGAGCAATGGACTCATTACATGAGGTTATTTTAATGGAAATGCCTTTCTTAGGCCATTTAAACAAAATCTTTAATCATATTTTTCAAGATGGCATAACACAAGACAGCCCTAGGAAATTTTTACTTTAGTTGATATTGCCATGCCTGTCCTGTACTTCACAGCTAATGAACTACAATGAAATGCTCATTTCTCTGTCTTCCTTTGCAGTTTTTTCAAGGACACTTTAAAAGTACGAAAAATTGGTATTGGAACACTGGTATTAGGTCATTAAAATATGGTCCTCTATGAATCTCAACAGGACATGAGCATTATCAAGTGCCCTTGAATCAGTAATCTCACACAAATAAATTTGAAAGTAATGTGCCACTACTCCTCCAATTAGCATAGATAATCAAGAATTGATTGCAAATTGATGAGAACAGAAATCTAGTTTTTCTGTGGATCACTGTGAATGGTTTTTATTTTAAAGTTCTGCTCACTGGGGAATACATTCCTGGCTTTTCTATGTCTCTTTTTTCTGTAATATGTAGTTCATCACCTCTACAGAAAGCTAACCTTTACCATTACAATCTGTCATTGTTATTTATCCCAAAACAGAGAAAGAAATAGAAACAAAAAATATATTATTGAAAAAGCATTGAACTGTAAAGTTTCCTATCTTTTGAAAGAAACTTCTTTGGTCATGAAACTGACCTTTTCCATCCCATAAAATTTCTATTATAATGTTTCTGAAAAAAATCTTTAAAAGCATTTAGTGGATAAAAGGTATGAATTTGCTGTGATTTTAAATCAAAATACAAATATTTTATTAAAATTTATTATTGACTTATATTTAAAATAGTAAACATTTAATATTTATGAATTTGCAGTTATGATCACCTATTGGATAAATGCCTAAATCCTCAATAGAGTCTCTAAAAGTCATAAAATATTGTAAAGGTGTTCTATAGACTTTAAGAGACACAGGGGATAGCCAAGATTTTCAGCAAAACTTTCAATCATGGAAGAAAGGAGATGGGGAAAATGAGACATTACCTGATAAAACCAAATTTGAGAGTTGGTCACACTACATGGTTAGATCTTACAGTCAAAAGACACCAATCTGTGTTCTGACACATGTTAAGGAGTCATCTATGCTGATGGATTCACAACCTCTAACCTACCTAGTACCTGGCTCCTCCATAATTCTTATCTCTTAGTTCATTTTGGCTAAATTTTACAGTGTACAGCTTTCTGAAACTGTTTTTAAGTACATAAAAGTTAGTTTCCTTTGCTTGGGGGATTTCTCTGAAGGGTGTCTGTCCATTTCCCTTGGTATTCTCTCTATTTGGTATTCTCTCTACGTGGTATCCTCTCTATTTGGTATCCTCTCTCTTTTTACTTTAGGCTATGCTGCTTAATGAATTTCCAGTCCAGAATTTAAAAGGTTTCCTCTCTTTCCCTTTAAATCTCTATTATATCATATTTAACATAGTGTACCATTTTATGCTTTCACCTCAAGTCCTGCTACAGGCCCTATGATCAGCATGCTTTCTCCTGCTAAAGTTTATTCTTGAACTGTAATTGGATGCCAGATTCATTTGTAAAGTAATCAACTGTTGCTGTTTTCTTTTTTCTAATAGTTTCTTCTTTAGTCATGTAATCATTCCCATTTTCATGGAATCCACTGACTTCAAGACATGTTTTCTTAATATTTTTCCATGATTTTCTATAGCATAATATTTAACGTCTTCACAGTCAATGAACATTTTATTTAGCTTCTAAAGATTGTTTTCCAAATGTTTATATTCACTTCAATCTTAGGAAAATCTGTCATTTAAATTTTTTATTGAGTTATACATTTTTCTCCACTCCCCTCCCCTTCTACACTTTTCCTTTAGCCCCCATGCTCCCAATTTACTGAGGAGACCTTGCCTTTTTCTTCTTCCTATGTATATCTATGTATGTCTTTTTTAGGGTCCTCTTAGTGTCTAGGTTGTTTGGGGTTATGAACAGTAGGTTTGGTTTCTCTTTGCCTTATATCTACAAGCCAATTATGAGTGAGTACATATTATATTTATCTTTATGGGTCTCAATTACTTTCCTCACTATGTTTTTTTAGTCTATTGATTTGCCTGCAAATTTCAAGATGTCATTATTTTTTGCTATTATGTAGTACTCCATTTGTCATAGCCAGAAGCTGAAAAGTCTGTCATTTTAAGAATGCCTAACTATGCATGCTTAAATTAACATTTAATAGGAAAATAATTCTTTCCTATTTGTGCTAGTTTCACTGTAAACTTATTTCATTCCGCTTTCCAAAGTGGTTGCACAAGTTTGCATTCCCACCAGCAATGGATGAGTGTACCCCTTTCTCCACAACCTCTCCAGCAAAGGCTG
>NC_022034.1:20360166-20369929 GCF_000317375.1 Microtus ochrogaster | reverse complement strand
TTTTAATCTTGAGTCTCAGGAGAATTTAGGAAATATTCACTCTCACTCTCTTTTCCTAAATGTTCAGGAGATCAGAGCATCCCTGCTGAGGATGAGATCAGGTAAATTGTTTGGCGACCAGTATGAGCTGAATGTGAATTGTACATTGTGATGACTACTGTGTGGACTTTCTTTGTCAAAGTAATGTAAATATTAGAATATTAAAAATTTGAAATTTTCAAAAAAAATGAATGTATTAATGGAGTGTACATATTCTGCCATCTCTAGGCATTAAAGAACAGTATTTTCTTTATTTCCTTTCTGTTACATCTTATACAATTTACAACTGTACACAGAACCAGAGAATAAAAACCTCATGCCAGACTTCAGTTCAACCTTTAGAACACTGTTTATGATGCACAGTTGATATTATTAGTATTTCAAATATCTACCTTATGAAAGCTGGCTGCATACTAAAAGTGAAATCAGATGAGTTCCAACCCTGGTTTTCTTTTTTTGTTGAATTATTGGCACAGTCATTAGATTCTCTAGTTTAAATTTGCCTATTTCCAAAGGAAAAAAAATAATGTTTTTGTCTCTTAGAACTGTTTGAGATTAATAAGATAGAGTCAGATACATAGTTATATACCTGTGTGCAAATGATTTGGGGGAAAGTATTGTTTGATTGTTTTATAAATTAATATCAATAACTAGCACCAGATATTACATATTAATTCAATTAACCCTAAGCACATGTTCTAAAAGTACTTTTTAGTATAACATATTTCTGTTTCCAATATTGTTAAAACAAAATCTTGAATCAATCAGCATTGCACATGTACATACTTTCCTTCAATTTTTCATCTTTCTCTTTTTACTCTTTAATTTCCACAAACACATACAAACACACACAACACACACACACACACACACACACACACACTTATAGCTGTATGTGATTTTCTATCCTATTTTGAAGGAGATTAAAACTCTGCTTCTATATTAGAAATACCTACAATCTATAGAGAACATCCAGCTGCCCCCATTATAATCAAGACTGCTGTGATAGGTTCTCACAATGTTTACAGACTTTGCATCAGAATCACCCCCAGGGATTCACATAGCAGGTTTCTTGAGCTCAGTTTGTAGTTCCTGACCTAGTAGTTCAATATTAAGTATCTCAATTTCAAACAGGTTATCAAGTGATATCCATTTGGACATGGGACAGCAGAATACAGCAGAGATTAAGGTCTGAAAGGTTTTACATAACAGATGTAAAATTATCATAGGAAAATCCACTGCCTGTGGAATTATGGAAATTCCCTGCAAGGATGCTTATATATGCAAATTACCTCTTAAAATTTCTTAAGCCATTCTGCCTGGGACTATTGGATTTCTGACTTACCTCTCTGTTCCCTAGTAAACTGTTAATGCTTTTTACCATTATTATGCTTCTCTGTCCAATTCTTTGTTCCATAACATAAGAAAATGGAAATCTTTGCTATCATTTAATGATCCCTAAATTTCAACAACATCAATTGGTAAGCCAATCACCCAGGGAATAATACTTATGTTTCTCACCCACCAATGTTTCTGCTCATTCTATAGGCACTTGATAGGAGCTATTCCAAACTGCAAACACTAACTGGATATTGACACTCCAGAAGAACGAGATATGCAGGCAAATGACTGGTTCTATATTTCTAAAATGCCAGCAGTGGTTATGGTACAGAACCCTAGTGTCCCTACCATTTCTAAGGAGAAGTTTCTTTTACATCTCCCGTTTCCACTTCCACAGGCTTTAGCTTGCTACCAGAGCCTTGTTAGTCCAGTTCCGTTTTCACCCTTCATCTTAACATTCTTCATTCCTCCCTTCTTTTACTTTGCTTTGCACGTCCATATTGCCCTTTTATGTTTCTAAGCTCTTTTTATTTTTTGAGATGAATATTTTCCTACAAAGACAAGAATAGAACCATGCCCCAACCCTTATGAGCCTTTCTTACCACCTGTATTGTCACCTCTGTGAATGAGCTGTCATTTCATTTTCTCAAGAATTTCTCTTTTCCAAATCAAATATTTATTAATTATGATGGTATTAATAGCTTTTCTTCTCCTGTGGAAACAAGAACAAAACCCCTTCCCCAACACAGCACATATCCTGCTTTCCATTCTGAGTTCAATACATCCTTGAAATATACTGACTGATTTAATTCAGATTTTTTTCTATTATCCTATATCTCTCTGCTGCTGTTGTTTCTTTGCTATTAGCGTTAAGAAAACTTCTAGGTTAATAAATCATTATGCAATCTATTTCTAGTGGTATTTTTGTCCCTTTCTGTTTGTTTAACATATCCTTCATAGTTGAATTTGATCTTTCTATAACTGCATGACCCTTAGGATTGTTTAGTGTACCTGTCATGTTCTTTATATTATGATAAGCAAAAAAAAAACCTGTTTCATTGTTTAGAGACATATGCTGGACCATTATCTGTCTTTATTTGTGCAGGTGTACCTATGATGGTCATACCTTCTAATAAATGTGTGATTACTAAATCAAACCTTTCTGAGCTCAAAGCAGTTGATCATTGAAAACCTGAACAAGTGTCAATGTTAATTTTTCAAATTCTGCAAAGTGGAACACATTCATTAGTAAGACTTCATTTCTTTAAACATCCACTGGGTTAATCCCTGCAGGTAGTAATGTTTGGTTAAGAAAGAACAAGTGGGACATCTTTTTTAAAATCTCCTTATATTGTTGCCATGTAATAAAAAACTTTTTCCTTAAAACATTGCTATTGGCATGATTTTTTTTATAAAATTTTGAGCCCTTCAGCACATTTCCAAACAGTAATTGATCAATTTCTGTATTACCTTGTGATAGAGGATCTTAAAGACCCATATGTGATCAGATATGTGTTATGTATACGGGACAAAGTTTATTGCTGATTGAACCTTGAACCTGAATGAATAATGAAGTCAATTCTGTATCATCTGGTATGAATTCCAAAATTTCAATATTTGAAACAACACGTTCTACCAAATCAGTAACTTTATTGAGAGGTTCTTTAAAATCCCTTAGTACCATGAGAATAGCCTATAACCCTGCCTTTTGAACAGAATTATAAGATTCTGTTTGATCTACCTTACATAAATCTTCTGATTTTAACCTACCCCTCCTTGTTTATCTGCATCAGTATAGAATGTGCAGGCTCTAGTAATTGCTGTGTAATGTACAATGCAGAGAAGGATCCAAGTATTTCTCTTTATGAGGTTAAATGTATTGCTTTTAGGATAATTGCTATATAACTCTCATAAAAAAATAGCACAAGCTTTTTGCCAGGGTTAATTGTCTTCTTATTTTTTTAATTTCATCAGTATTAAAAAGCACTATAATCTCCCTGGGTCTATCCCTCTTAGTTGATGATGTCTCAATTTTGCTTTTATAATGAATTCAGAGACAATTTACATATAAGTTTGTATTTTTTACTCAGTTTATATGGTAAAAATATCCATTCTTAGCTAGTATTTTCTATCTAATTTAAAATTCCTGTAGCTTATTGTAAACAATATGACTAGTATGCAGCTAAGATTTGGAACCACCTGATCCACATGTCTCAATTTCTCTTCAACCAAAGTTAATTCTTTCTCAGCTTTAGCTGTTAATTTTCTGGAACTATATGTCTCTGTCACCATCTAAGGTTTTATTTAAATGAATTATTAGATCAGGTGTTATCCCAAAATTGTGTCAGTTTGGAAATGTCTCCTAGCAATCTTTGAAGGTCATTAAGAGTCCATAATTGCTCTCTCCTAATTTGAGCTTTTTGGGTTCTAATGTTCTATAACTCCACTTTATAACTTAATTAATTTGTAGAAACTCCTCTTTCTATTTTTTCTGAAAAAAAATTTAATCCTAATTTAGGCAAAACTTTCTTTACTTCTTCAAACATTCTTTCTAAAGTATCTGAATTTGAATCAGATAGCAAAATATCATCTGCATAATGTTAAATTACAGATTTAGGATATTTTTTATGTGTTTTTTCCAATGGCTGACTTACAAAATATTGGCACAGGGTGGAGCTGTTGAGCATTCCGTGTGGGCAGATAGTCCATTGATATCTACTTGTAGGCTGAGAATTATTATAAGCAAGCACTGTGAAGGCATGTTTTTCTCAGTTCTTTTCTTGTAAGTGTATCGTGAAGAAACAAATATTTTAAATCAGTAATTATAAGAGGCCATCTTTTAGGCAGTAGTAGGAGGTCCTTCTATATTTGTGTTGATTTCATTGGTTGAATAAAGAAGCTGCCTTGGCCTTTTGCTAGGGCAGAACTTAGATAGGCAGGGAAGACAGAACTGGATGTTGGGAGGAAGAAGGCAGTGTGGCAGATGCCATGGCTCTCCTCTTCGAGATGGATGCTGGTTAGACTCATGCTGGTAAGCCATAGTCAAGTGGTGATACATATTATTAAAACTGGGTTAAATCAAGGTGTGAGAGTTAGCTAATAAGAGGGTAGAACTAATGGGCCAGGCAGTGTTTAATTAATACAATTTCCATGTGGTTATTTCAGGGTTAAAGCTAGCCGGATGCCAGGAATGCAGTCTTTGCTTTTACAACAAAATGGTGCTCCAACGTGGTAACTAACTCCATGTAAAACCTAAGAGGGCTTAAAAAGGAATTCTAGAAACAAAAATAGAGTTTAACACAGATTTTTTGCTGTTTGCTACAGTGTGCTATAGAGAAATTTCCTGATTCAGTAATAGCAGCAGAAAAAAAAGCCATGCCATTTTAAAAATGTGTGAGTTAGCCAATAAGAGGCTAGAACTAATGGGCCATGCAATGTTTAATCAATACAACTTCTGTGTGGTTATAGTACCTTAAAATATTCTTCCCAGAAACATAATTTCTAAAACTATAGGAATGTTAATCTGGGTTTTCTGTTCTTATAGTAAGTCATTACTCCATAAATTCACTGCCATATTAGCCACATATGGCCTCAGTCTTCCTCTCTGTTCTTTTAGCCCTGTGCATTTAGTGTATCTCCTGCTTCGTTTCACTTGACATATGGTTCCAATTTCTAGGAATTAAACATCTGCCTCTTGAAGAGGCCAACTCAGATGCCACGATTCTGTAGTAATGTTAGTCATATCCATGCCCATTTCTAGTAACCCCTTAAAAAACGTTATCTATACACACTCTTGCTTTGTCCTTTATAGAAGACTGCCAAAATATATGTTTCCTATTTTCTATTGGAATTTTTGATTCATCCTTCAGATTTAATCCATAATTCAGAACAGTATGTTTTTCTATATAAGGGACTCAATTTTTTTTTTATCTTCCTTGTGAGGCATGTCATCCACAGTAAATGGGAATGACTGTACCATGTTTGACCTTAGGGCCTGTGGTAGTACCCTCATGGTATCAAATTGCCTTGTTTTTGCCTTGTTTGCCTTTTGTTTATCTAAATTCATTGGTTCAGTGTTAGCCTTTGCCACATCTTCTACATAATCAAGAAGTTTGAGATCTATTTTTGTCATTCCCAAAGGAGACATTATTTCTAGGAATGCCTTATATACAATTCCTTCTCAGATGTCCAAGTCTACCACAATGAAAGCATTTGTCATTTTGATGTCTCCTCATACCTTTGGAAATTCCTTCTCCTAACCAAGCCTCAGTATTATAGTCAAATTTATCAACATTCATTGTATGCAGGATCCATTCATCCATTGGTGATAATCTGACCTTTAAAGGCCCAAGTATCTTTTTGCATTCTAAGTTGACATTTTCAAAAGCCAACGATTCAATAAGTACTCATTGAGCTTCTGGGTCTGTTACTCCTATTTGTATCATCATAGTCTTTGTAAAAAGTTGCCAAAGGGTTCTCTTTGACATTGTTTAATCCTTGAGTATGATATAATTCTTTTTCCTAGTTCTTGAATTCTGTCCCAAGCATTGAAAGCTGCTGTGTGGCTTAGGTACAAGATGTGTTCAGTGTAAAGAGATTGATCTTGTGGTTCATAATAAGGAATTTGATATTTGGAAGCCTCAAAACCTTTTTGTTTCAAATCTTTTTACCACTGTTTTTTGTAGAGCCTGAATCTATTGACCTATTAATATATCTAAAGATTTCATTGATGCATATAACCTCTGGTCCTCATTCTGTAAATATGACTCCAAGGTATGAAATTATTCCATTAAGGATAATGTCTCATGCTTGGATATTATTCAGATGGTGTACAGATTGCCTTCCTGGCAAGATATTCTATCTGCTAAGTTGTCATAAATTTTTAACAGATTTTGATTATCAAATCCAATAATATAAATTCTTTCAGATAATTTCTCAGCACCCTTTGACTTTAATTTTATTTTGTCTCTCAAATTAATGGTATTCTTTTCAATAGTATTAATTTTTTCAGCTAACTTTTGTTTTTGAAGATATTAATCCTATCAGCTAACTATTCATTATTAGTCTGAAACGACTACATCATTTCTAAAAGTGCCTCATACTTTACTCTGTTATCAAACCATTTTCTTAAGGATATAATATGAAAATCAAAGCCAAGTCTCGGCATTAAATAAATAAATGTATCAGAAAATCATATGAGACTTATAGAATACCATCCATAGTATAAGCAAAAAAATATTAAATTCCTGGATAGTGATAATGTCTACCATTTTACAACCTTCAAATTTATTTATTTATTTATTTATTTATTTATTATAAAATGAAATTACCTTTGTTATGAAATTTCAGTAAATTATTATTGGTGTAATAATATTTATTGGTCAGAAGGTATCATGGTTATGATTATATGACAGAGAGATGCAACTGGTTAGGGCCTAAATAGTCCCGCTTGTTTTGTGTTTCTTGCTTCCTTAAATATTGACATGTATACCTTGCTTGAAAATTTAAGAGCAATTAAATTGATTCTCTATATGGAGAGAGTTTGTTGGTGCCCAGAATATCAAGGAACCCAGAGCTCATGGTCCAGGAACACTAACCAGAAGCTGTACAAGTTTCCAGGTGACAGGGAAAGTGGAGTGGGGGTAGGGCGAGGACTATGCACAAGTCTAGGAAATTGCCTAGGTGCTTCCTGGCAGACCCACCAAGGGTTAGCTCTGCTGCAGCTAAGGAGGTAAAATAAATCTAGGCAGCAAGAGTTGGAGACATTCTGGGCTATTAGACATGGAGTTGAGATTTACGTGGAGCACTATAGAAGGAGCTGTGGGTCTCTTCCCGCTAGGCTCCCACACCTTTACACCAGAAATAACAACACACAAATTGTATTCTCTTAAACACTGCTTGGGCCATTAGTTCTATCCTCTTACTGGCTGATTCTCACATCTTGATTAACCCATTTCTATTAATGAGTGTAGCACATGAGGTGGTGGCTTACCAGGAAGGATCTTAACCTGTGTCTATCTTGGAGAGGTGAGCTATATCATCTGCCTCACTTTCCTTCTTCCCAGCATTCTGTTCTGTCTACTCCACCCACCTATGTTCTGACTTATCAGGCCAAGCAGTTTCTTAATTAACCAATGAAAGTAACACATAGAAAGATGACCCTCCTCCATCAGAGCACCAAATGCAGATGGATGGTATAAAATAGTCACACACTGGCTCAGAATTGAGTAAAGTAAAACATTCTTTATTTATGGGTAGAATGACAGATCACAATCCTCTGCATGAGTTGGGAAAAGGAATCAAATCCAGTAGCCAAGAGAGAGACAAAACCATGTTTGCTTTATGTCAGCATTTATAAACTAAACCCAAGTGGACTGATATCTTAAAGGCAATTAACTAACAGAGTTCTGCCAGCAAAGGGGAATGAATCCTGTTTTTGTGTCCATTGTAGTAAACTGTACCTTTCTATATGCAAGTTGATTCCGTTGATATTAAGTGACAGATCATTGCATTCCCATCTCTGTTTTATAATAAAAAGGTGGGAAGTTAGGCATAACAGTTAAAGAAACTGGGATGTAATGGTCTGTCCTGTCCCTTTAGGAGACAAGTCCCAAGCCCCACCCACTCACTCACTCCCATATCTGCTGAGGCAAGTAGATCTTCCCTTCCTCTTCCAGCCTCAGTTCCTTTCCTTTCTGTCTCTCTCCTGAAGAGGCAGCTTCTGCCTTTCTCCCTTCCCCCAACTTCTTCCCTTCCCCCTCTTTCTCTGTTTCTCTCTCTCTTTGCCTCTTTCTCTGCTCTTTTCTCTTTTTCCCTTCCCCCTTTTCTTTCCCCTCCATAAACAACTAAATAAATACCCACCTTCTCTTCATGGCTTGTCTCTGTCTCTCACTTGCTGAGCAGCTCTCACCTGCCATGTGACTCCCTGCTTTGGACTAGCTGTAGTCTTGTCCCCACTGCCACTGCTGACACTCAGGAAATTACAACATTTTATATTTACCATAATATTGGTGCTTGTGACCCAGCCAAGTTCTCTCCACATTCACTCCTTTCCACAGGTGGGATGGCTGAGAAAATGTGGAACTCTGGGCTCTGGATCCAGGTTTCTTTACAACAGTATCACATTCTATCTGCCTGAATGCCTACATCTACACACATCAGCGGCTTCAGTAGTGAGTTTTCCCTTTTCAGTCAGTCAACCACAGCTTTCACAGTTATGGTTGAGCCCTTTGGTAACATTCATCTCTGCTTGCTTCCCATTGCTTAAAACATAATCAGACAACCCAGGGTAGTCCACCCACTCTAGCACTGTACATGCTATGCAGTGCATTCATTTTGGGGCCCTGGGTCCCTCAGATTTTTCTTTCTCTTTTCTTTTATTTTGGACCACTTAAAAATGGTCCCAGTCATGAAAGAGCACTCCAAGGAGCCTCTAGCCTCTGGCTTCCAAGTCAACCAGAATATAAATAGTCAGGTTTTAACACCTCGCCTGTAGAGAAGAGACATCCTTCTTTATGCCCTGTGGTGTTCATTTACTGTTTTTGTAAGTTTTCACATTTTTAGCTATGGTACAAACCCTCAAACTATCAGTTACCCACCTGTGAAGGCTTTGCCAGAGTCCCATCAGCTACACTTTTCATCAGACTATCCCTGCCACAGCTACTGCTGGTCCAATGGAAACTGACAAGATTAGTTAGAGCTCTGAGGCAGCTCTTTTCAATTCCAGACTTTGCTACCCACTGTGGCTTGTGGTGCAGTGGCTTTGTGACAGAACAGATCATACCTCTATGTCTCTCTTGTTATTATGTTTAAAACTCCCATGGCTTAAAAAAATATGGTATCTATACTACATGTGGCAGCTGCCATTTTAACTGAGGTCAGGTGACCTTACCACTATCTTAACTGAGATCCAGGTGACTTCACCACCATCTTAACTAATGGCCAGGTCAGATGACCAAGTCCTGCCATCTTTACTGAGGTATTCTCTGCTTGGTTCCCTGGTGTTGACTCTGTTGAATGTGTGTTTTGTGCAGTGGCATGCCTTTAGTAGGACCCACCAAATAATCCACTTTGTCCAATTCCTAATCCATGTGTGTGTGCATACATGTAACTTAAATACACCTCTACTTACTGTTAAATGTTATAATTGTCTGTTCATTTTACCTCATACCAGACTACAAAACAAGTCTCATGTTATAAATTGGTATGTACTTTTAAGTCTCTTAATCAAACTCTGCTTTTAGTTGAGAGCCAGTACAGTCAAACACAAACTCAGCTCTCCAGGTAGAATCTGTATCTTATCTATACCCAGTTAACAGCCCTTTACTTTTCGGAGGTCTGGGGAATATGACATTTAATATTTAATTGTTAAAAAGCTTTTCAT
>NC_022034.1:20355519-20359696 GCF_000317375.1 Microtus ochrogaster | reverse complement strand
ATCCTAGAGAGGCTAAATAAGGAGAACCCAAAGAAAAACATATAGGCATCCTCCTGAATATTAACCTTCATCAGGCAATGAAAGGAGACAGAGACCCAATTTGGAGCACCGGACAGAAATCTCAAGGTCCAAATCAGGAGCAGAAGGAGAGAGAGTACGAACATGGAACTCAGGACCGCGAGGGGTGCACCCACACACTGAGACAATGGGGATGTTCTGGCGGGAACTCACCAAGGCCAGCTGGCCTGGGTCTGAAAAAAACTGGGATAAAACCGGACTTGCTGAACATAGCAGACAATGAGGACTACTGAGAACTCAAGAACAATGGCAGTGGGTTTTGGATCCTACTACATGTACTGGCTTTGTGGGAGCCTAGGCAGTTTGGATGCTCACCTTCCTAGACCTGGATGGAGGTGGGTGGTCCTTGGACTTCCCACAGTTCATGGAACCCTGATTGCTCTTTGGGCTGATGAGGGAGGGGAACTTGATTGGGGGAGGGGGAGGGAAATTGGAGGAGGTGGCAGGGAAGAGACAGAAATCTTTAATAAATAAATAAACACAACAAAAACAAAAAAATACATTTCATTGTGCAAAAACATCTGACACAGTCATTCTGACATAAATATGATATGGTTTATACAATGTATATATCTAAAACATATGTTTTTACAAACTGAAAGAATTCTTGTGAGTTCCAGGGAGCCAAATTGAAGGATCCACCTTAAACAAATCAGATACACCCCTCTCAATTCCCTGTTCTATTTTTTTCCCTAAACTTAACTTTGTCCTCTGTTCTGCCAATATCTTAAACAGGTGTGCAAGACACCAGTCATTACCATACCACAAACACTGAACAGGAGCAGAAAGACCAGCTATGCCAGGATGTGACCTCCACCCAGCTTTCTCAGGTTCCTCCCAAGTCAATGCCCACAAATAAGCAGGGAGAAGTCTTGAGAATCCAACATCCCAATTTCTTTAACCTATTGTGCCTAACCTCTCACCTGTTTATTATAAAAAAGAAATGGGACTGTAATGGTCTGTCCTGTCCCATTAAGAGATAATCCCTGTCCACTGTAATGGTCTGTCCTGTCCCATTAAGAGATAATCCCTGTCCACTCCTCCCCTTTCTGCTGAGGCGAGCAGATCTTCCTTCCACGTCCAGGCTGAGTTGTTTTTTTTCCTTTCTGTCTCTTTCCTGAGGAGGCAGCTTCTGCATCTCTCCCTTCTCCCAACTTCTCCCCCCCCTCTCTATCTTTCTCTCTATCTCTCCTTGTTCTTTTTTCTTTCCACCTTCCCCCTTTCACTGTTCCCTCAATAACCAACTAAATAAACACCCACTTTCTCTTCATGGTGCCTCTCTCTCTCACACACCCACTGAGTGGTTCTCATCTGTCCTGTGGCTCCCTGCCTGGGACCAGCTCCCTTCATGGTCTCTTGCCCATTGCCCATGGCTGCCACTTGGTAACCTGCAGCGTTTTTTTTTTTTTTTACCATATCAATAACTATAATTATAGTCATCAACTTGATCAGAGACCCAAGAAGAAAATATTACCTGATTAAGCAGGAAGTGCAAGCAAGTGGCTTTCTTTTTTTTTGTTTTTTTTTATTGAAAAAAAATTTCCGCCTCCTCCCCGCCTCCCATTTCCCTCCCCCCACTCCTCTCCCCCTTCCCCTCCTCCTCTTCCCCTTCCCCCACTTGTTTTCCCCTCCCTCTCTAGTCAGAAGAGTAGTCAGTGTTCCCTGCCATGTGGGAAGTCCAAGGTCCTCCCCCCTCCATCCAGGTCTAGGAAGGTGAGCATCCAAACAGGCTAGGCTCCCACAAAGTCAGAACATGAAGTAGGATCAAAACCCAGTGCCATTGTCCTTGGCTTCTCAGCAGCCCTCTTTGTCTGCCATGTTCAGAGAGTCCGGTTTTATCCCGTGCTTTTTCAGTCCCAGTCCAGCTGGCCTGGGTGAGTTCGCAATATATCAGCCCCACTGTCTCAGTGGGTGGGTGCACCCCTTGCGGTCCTGACTTCCTTGCTCATGATCTCCCTCCTTTTGCTCCTCATTTGGACCTTGGGAGGTTAGTCCAGTGCTCCAATGTGGGTCTCTTTCTCTATCTCCAACCATCTCCAGATGAAGGTTCTATGGTGATATGCAAGATATTCATCAGTATGGCTATAGGATAGGGCCATTTCAGGTTCCCTCTCCTCGTATGCCTAAGGAACTAATTGGGGACATCTTCCTGGACACCTGGGAGCCCCTCTAGAGTCAAGTCTCTTGCCAACCCTAAGATAGCGCCCTTAATTAGGATATATACTTCCCTGCTCCCATATCCATCCTTCCTTAATCCCAACCATCCTATTTCTCCAAGCTCTCCCCATCCTCCCCTTCTCACTTTTCTCTCCCCATTTCTCTTTACCCCCATCCCACCCCACCCCCAAGTTCCCAATTTTTGCCCAGCAATCTTGTCTACTTCCAATATCCAGGAGGATGACTATATGTTTTTCTTTAGGTTCACCTTCCTATTTAGCTTCTTTAGGATCACAAATTATAGGCTCAATGTCCTTTATTTATGGCTAGAAACCAATTATGAGTGAGTACATCCCGTGCAAGGTCCTTGGCTTTCAAAGAATATGAGACATGATAGACATGTTGGGCTACCGGGACTATTACCCAGGGTTTCTCCATAGCATTTCAGGCATCCATATTCAGCCTAATGGCCTAACATATCTGACAGACATTTCTGTGAAGCAGAATATTTTAAAGGGCTGTTCTACTTTGTCTTGACAAAGTTTGGCAGTCACTCTCTTTTGGGTCCTGCTCGTCTAATTTGGACAAGCATACTGTTACCTGTCAAGTAAAGAACACTTTCTTACTCAGTGGCTTACTATTTTCCAAAGGAAAGTAAACTTCATGTGGAGTTTTTTTGAGGTCCATTATCTTCTCTGTAGTAGATTGGTACTGCTAATAGCAGACTTATCTCATTGTATAAAAAGAAGAACCTAGGTGTTGTTAAAACTATAGGTTACTCCCATTAAGCTTACTGCAATGCCCCATTGCTGAACACAACATCTACACACGCTAATTCCTACAAAAAGTCTATACCATTATGTTCCAGCAATTTTGTGCTTTATACTGTCTGATAAGAAAATAGAAATGTAAATACCAAGTCAGCCACAAGATCTTTAGTGATAGTCAGCTATACTCATAGATCAGCATCTTGTTCAGTCATCATCACAGAAGCTTCTTCCTGCAGCAGAAGAAACTAAATATGGAGATTACAGCCAGACACAGAGAGTAAGAGACTCTGGTATACTCAGTCATAAATGTGAGGTCTCCATAAAAGCCCTTTCTTCAGAGCTCAGAGAACCCCACAAAAGAGGAAGTAGAAAGAGTATATGTGCCAGAAGACACCAACAGAACAAGGATGTCTATACCATAATGCAAAAAGCTCACAGGAACTCACAAAGATTTAAGCAGCATTTATAGGGCTTGTACCAGGTCTGTACTAAGTCTTCAGAATATATGTTTTTGAATATATGTTTTTTCAAAAATTCTTGAATATGCAAACAAGTTGATTTCCGATTCTTTTGCATTCTTTAGAGTTATTTTCCATCTGTTATGTCTTGCACAACATTGATATGATAGGTCTTGTTTTAGCTCATAATTTACTTTTTTATATCTTATTTTTACCTCTTAGAAGCCAGTTCTGTTCTAATGAGACATAGATAAGGAATGGATCCAGATGACAGGGAAACAGGGAAGGCACTGTCCTGAGTAGAAAGGTAAAACTGTAATCAAGATATAATACATGATAATATTAATGTGAAAATATTTTCTATGTGCATATATTCCTTTGCATTTTCTTAACAATATATTGTGATAGAAGGCTTATTGTTGATTTGTTATTTATCATGTTGTGCTTATTTTTCTCCTTTAACTCAGAAGCTATTTGCCTATGTTTTTCTAGATTTAAACATTTAGCTATTTTGTTTTGATCATTGATATTTTATAATTTCCCTATTCTATCAGATTGAGTCTGGCTTAATACATACATTTGTTTAAATGATTTATTTGAATTTGGCAATGATTTATTAATAAACTTTTCTCTTAACTTTTTGTTTTGATTCTTCTTTCAGAAATCAATTATTCAGTTATAAACCTGTGAAATTAACATTGCCCAACATTCTTT
>NC_022034.1:20331840-20354779 GCF_000317375.1 Microtus ochrogaster | reverse complement strand
AAAAATTAAAGATAATTTCTGAACATTAAATTGGAATGCAGAGATCAATGTAGACATAGCTTTTACACTACTGTAAATATATTGTTGAGATCCATAATATCATTGTTGCTAATACAGAAAAACATTGATTCTAGTTTTGCTGATACAGTATCTTAGTGACACCAGTCTGTTAGTCTTGAGAGACTGGTTTTAGGATTCTTTACAAAAGAAGTCATGCTTTTTGGTCAAATAAAGAGAATGTTTTCAAAAAAATAAATACACATCTGCTGGTGGGAAGTAGATTGCTTTCAATTCTTTGCTCTCCTTTGTAAAAGCAGCAAAAACCATGGGTTTGCAAATAATTTTCCATTAGTATATGGAGTTACCTTGAGATTTTCCTAAAAATAAAATATCGGGATATGTGATAGTTCTATATTAAAAGAATTTTGGGGAAGCTTTAAACATATGCACAACAGCAATACTAATTTTCATACCCACCAAAAGGTTTCTTTCATTCCACATCCTTCCAAAGCTTTGTCAGATTAATTGATGATAGTCCTTGAGGCAGGGTTGAAGAAAAATCTTAAATCAGTGTTGATTGGCTATGTATACTGAACACTCTTAAAACATGTTGGCCATTTATTTTGCTTTATATTCTCCATTTTTAATAATCCTTTTTTGTACCTCTTTTTGGCTATTTTGTGGGTTTGCTATTAAATTTCAATAAGTCTTTGTAAATTATGGTCATTAGCTCCTTGTTGGAAATGGGGCTTTAAAGATCTTTTTCTCCCATCTGTAGACTATTTGCTCTGTTAAATGTTTCATTTGCTGTACAAAAAAAAAATTTCTTTGGTCATCTGTTAGTAATTAAAGTCAGTACCTATACTATTGAATTCTATTACAATGATTCTTTCCTACTCAAATGTCCTAATAAATATTCATTCTGTTTTCTTATAAAAGTTGTATATTTGCATAAATAGGAATTATGAGCTTTCATACATTGAAACTGATTTTTTTTGTACAAGGTGAAGATTAGAATCTAATTTTATTTTTCTTTGGGTAAAAATCTAATTTTTCAAGCACCATTTGTTAAAATTGTTGGTTTTGCTGCTTTTGTCAAAAATTAAGTGAGCACAGCATTATCATTTTATGTCTGGATATCTGGGTCCTTTGTTATGTTTCATTGGTTTTCCTGTCTATTTTTGAACAAATGCCAAGGTGTCTTTGAGACTCCAGCCCTGAACTGCAATTTAAGGTTGCTTATTAAAACACCTCCAACAATGTTTTGACTCTTTTGTGCTTTGGCTACTCTTGATCTTTTATGGATCTATATAAGGCCTTTTTTTCAAAACCAGTTAAATATAATATCATTATTTTAATATTCATTCCATTAAATCTATGTGATGACTATTCTTGTTTGAAAACTTGACTTTACCTGGAAGGAACTACAATACAAAAATGGAAGTCACGCCTGTTAGAGATTGTTATTGCTTGAATGAATCCAATTCTAGTACCGACTTCTGACGTAGGAAGCCACAAAACTTTGCTCTTGAACCTGAGGCAGGAAAACACCAACCTTTAATTCCAAGCTTGAGATGGGAAGACAGCTTTAATCTGGACCATACCTCTATTGGAATTCTATATAAATACATAGAAATTTTTTTTCTCTTTTCCTTCATGTCCTTGCTTTTCTAGGACATCAATTTCTTTATTGACATTGAAACATACTTCTTTGGGATTCCAGCATATACTGAAGAGTGGTTCAGACTTCCATCCTTGTGGAGTAAGAAACTAATTGGATTATTGGATTTTTTTGTGCATAGTCATTGTTGGATTGCCTATACCATAGCCTGTAAGTCATTCCAATAAATTACGTACGTATATTAATTCTATGAGTTCTGTTACTCTAGAAAACACTGATTGATACAATCTGTAATTACCTTTTGGAATATAGCCATTTGCAATGATATTCAGCTAATTCACAGGTATGCTAGATATTTCCACCATTTGGTATCTTATGTGATTTTCTTTTTTACTATCTTGGTGTTTTTACTGTACAATCCTTTGATATAAGTGTGTGTGTGTATATATATATATATATAACTAAGCAATTAACATTTTAGAGCTATTACAGATAGATATTTTCCTATTTCATATATATTTGAAAATATATATGAATATTAATAAAATCTTAAAAAAGATATCATAAAATTGCAAAAAATGGATTCCCAATGTATAATATTAAGTGAGTATATACAATCTCAGGAACGTAAGAAATCATGCTCTCCTTATATGCACATGCATACAGACAGAGAGAGACGTGTGTACAAGTTTGTGTATGTGTGTATGTATATATAAGGAGAACATGATTTATTATGTATATACATATACACATACACAAACGTAAAAACAGGAACATCAAAAGAGATTGAAGAGGGGATCAGGAAATGCTGAATGTATCTAATGTATATGATATTTAAAAGAAGATATTCATTCAAAGATGAAAGTATAAAATCTAGTGTGAAGCTCCATGTATGCTAAATCACTACTCTACATGTTTTGAAGTTTATTAAATAGTACAGTCTCTAGGAGTATTTAATTTTAATGTGCAAATTTTTATAATGTAATCATTTATTACTTTTTGAGTATTTATATCATGCCCCACAGCTTACCTTACATTTTCTCCATATCTACCCCTGAAATATTCTCCTAACACAACTGCCACTAACTTAATTAAAACAATACAGTCAAAAATTCACATTACTCCTCTATTTTCCCACCTCTCTAATACCTCTTCATGTGTCTTTCCTTCTGATATTGGAGCTGTGGCGTATCAGGTAAATTGTTTTGTCCCATCAACCCCACCTGTAAATGTATATTTCAATGAGTCATTGGTCTGGTTAATGGGCTCTGGCCTCTGGCACAACTACATCAATGGACCCTCACTAATACCCCTCTTGGATATCTTGATGTTGCCTGGAATCATGGATATCCTGCGTTTATCATTCCACAGGGCCAATCCCTTCACATGCTTTAGCATGTCATAGATGGGATAGGTCCTTAGATGGGCCAAACCAGGTCCCCAGGATGTGGGCTTGGTGGTAGCTAACATGGTCATTCCAGCCTGCTGGGACTGCATCCCTTAGAATATGGGTGGAGCCAGATTGCCTACACCCATGCAATTGTGGCCAGCTTTTCTATGAGGGGTGAATCCAGCTTTCCTTTTACAGTAAACAGTGAGGGAAAGACTAGCTATCCCAGGGCCAGTGAAGGGCAGGATCATCTCAGCATGACCTTCTGGTTTCAACCCACATGTTTCATATGTCCTCTTATGGTAACATAAACAAATAGACATAAACAAAGTCATTTCAGCTGCAGAAGGATCACAGACCAAGATATGGATCTCACCAGCAGCTTGTGCTAAGACATCATCATGCCCTAGTGGCAGCACTAGCAACCCAAAAATCTATGGCCCTATAACACATACATGGTTTCAGGTGGAAGACCAGACCTGAGGCATCCATTTGTCCCTTCTCAGGGGATAGCAGGAGCCATGAACATCAACTCAGATCCTGATGGCTGCAGGACCACAGACTCAGACATGGCCCTAGGCAGAAGCTTGAACCATGAAGTCAATGGTCTTGGGTAGCAGTGGAGACAATGGTGATATCTTCTTTTAACAAATAAACCTTTCCTGAAGATCAGAGGGCAAAGCCAGGTACTAACTAGCCATAGAAGTCAGAGGATGTACCGACAGACAGGAACTGATAAGACTGGGTAGAGAGAGGAATTGATAAGATGGGAGGAGACAGGTTTTCATTCTCTTTTTGACTGTGAGTCTGAGGTAAGGTGGTTGTGGTTTTGCTTCTTTGTCTGTCTGATCTCTCAGCATTTTCTTCTATATCTGACTCTGGGCTTTTATTATTAAGAACTATTAGAACTCGAGCTGCAGTAGGCCACTCAGATAGACATGACCCTCATGGTGGAATGGCCTTTGGACCCCAATATGGCCATAGATTCTGCCTAGACCCCATGTATATATTTAGCCTTTGTTGGTAACATGGCCTTGACCATCAATACAGACCCTGGCTATGAAAGATCATTTACCCAGACATGATCTTCAACAGCAGCCTGCATTATCACCATGTCCCCAGGTACAGGCCTCTCAGATCACATAGCCTTAGTGCCTATAGAAACATGGCTCCTGTTTGGGGCCCAGATCCCTGAAATTGTCATGGCCCTTGATGATATCGAGAGCCATGCATATCAATAGAGACACCATGGGTCATGAATATCAAAATAAAACTTGACTATATTATGACCAATAACCTAAATATGGCTGTTGGTTGCGGCCCAGGCCTAGATGTCACCTTAGGCCCAGGTGGCAAGGAGGCTACTAACATCAGTCCATTCGTTCCTCACCACTTTCACTTAATTCAGTTCTGCCTCTTACATGAACCATTCTCTTTAGCTTTCACTCCCATTTCTCTACCACATATTTACTCATCTTAATTGCATCTATGGGTGACTTTTGTATATATCTTCTCCTAGCCTGGACTATGAGGACCCAGGCTGGCCTGTGGGTATCTTTTACATACCCTGGCTGAGTAGCAACAGAAATGCCTGTGCATGAGATCAATCAACCTGGATGGTGAGGATGTGTAGTGTAGTTGTTTTTCAACTACTTTAAAAAGAAACAAAACCAAAGTTGAAATTTTAAAAGGGGAAACTAAAGTAAAGAAATTTAAAACAAAAATTCCAGAATAGCTGAAACAATCCTTTATGATCAAGAAACTTCTGGAGTCATTATCATGCCTGACTTTAAGCTACACTATAGAAATATAGAACTATAGAAATAATAATAGCTTGATATTGGCATAATAATAGACAGGTTGACAAATGGAACTGAATTAAAGATTCTGATATTAATTTATACACCCATGAACACTTTTTTTAAATAAAGAAGCCAAAATTGTACAATAGAGAAAAGAAAGCACCACCAACAAATAGTGGTAGCATAATTAAATGTTGACAAGTAGAAGAATGTAAATAGATACATATTCTTCACACTGCACAAAGCATAGGTCCATGTGGATCAAAAACCTCAACATGAATTCAGTTACACAAAACTTGATAGGAGAAAAAAACTGGAAGTAGGTTTGAACATACTGGTACGGGAGACGATATCCTAAATATAACATCAGTAACGCAGACACTGAAAGCAACAATAAATAAATGGAACCTCCTGAAACCGAGAAGCTTCTGTAAGGCAAAGAACACAGTAAATGAGAAAAAAATGACAGTTTACAGAATGGGAAAAGATCTTCACCAACCCTCCCTCATATGACAGAGGCCTGATCTCCAAAATATGTAAAGAACTCAAGAAAATTGACACCAAAATATCAAATAATCCAGTTATAAAGGGGTACAGATATAAACAGAATTCTCAACAGAAGAATCTCAAATGTTCAAAAGACATTTAAGGAATTCCTCAATATCATTGATCATCAGGTAAATGCAAATCAAAATGACTCTGAGATACCATCTTATAGCTGTCAGAATAGCTAAATTTGCAATCACTGATGACAGCTTATGTTGGAGAGGATATGGAATAAAAGGAACAGTCCTCTACTGCTGGTGGAAGTACAATCTTGTCAAGACACTTTAGAAATTATTTTGGTGGTATCTCAGAAAATTGGAAATTAATTTCAAGGCTCAGGAATTTTATTATTTGGCATATACTCAAAGGATTACTGATTATACCACAAGGACACTTGATCCACTATGTTCATAGAATCATTATTCATAATAGCCAGAAACAGAAAACAACCTAGATGCCCCTCAACCAAAAAGTGGATAAAGAAAGTACACAGTAGAGTAATATTTAGGCAATAAAACCCCCAAATAAAACAATAACATCATGAAATTTGCAGGCAAATGGGTGGAACTAGAACAAAATCATCATGAATGAGGTAATACAGACTCAGATAAACAAACAAGATAAGTACTCACTCATAAATGCATACTTGATATAAAGCAAATGATAACCAGACTACAATCCACAGCTCCAGAGAAGCTATTTAGCAAAGAGGTCCCTAAGAAGGATTCATGGATCAATCTAGGAAGGGAAATAGATGAGATCTCCTGGGTAAACAGTGGGTGGAGAAGCAGTAGAGGGGATAGAAGGTGATAGTATGAGATGTTGTGGGAACTGAGGGCTGCATTCCTGCCACCCAGCTCCTAGCCACTGGCTAGTTTTACCTGAAATAACAACACACAAATTGTATTCTTTTAAACACTGCTTGGCCCATTTCTATTAATGTGTGTAGTGCCACGAGGCAGTAGCTTACCGAGAAGGATTCTAGCCTACGTCCATCCTGGGTTGGAGTTTCATTGCATTTGCCCCAGAGAGGAGAGGAAATGGCATCTCAGCTCACTTCCTCTTCTTCCTAGCATTCTGTTCTGTTTACTCCACTCACCTCAAGGCTGGCCTATCAAATGGGCCAAGGCAGTTTCTTTATTAGCCAATGACCTTCCTCCATCAATGAGAGCTGAAGATAGATGATTTGGAGAAGGTATGGGGTTCTGAAGCACGATTACTAATAACTCAGAGAGAGAAATTGGGGTTCAACCTGAAGATCTGAAAAGCAAAACAGCCAACCACCGGCTCTACCTTGACCTCAGTCAGAAATGGTGATCCTGTTCCCAAAATCTCATAATGAGATTGTGTGTCTGAAAGCTGTCTCGTTCAGACTTATATTTCTTTCTAGGGCTGGGATTAAAGGTTCATGTCATTCTGGCTACTGGGATTAAATGTGTGTGTTATTGTGGCTACTGGGAATAAAGGCATTTGATATTATAACCTTGTCTACAAGGGTGACCAATGGGATTGTTTTATTCTCAGATCTTCATGCAGTCTTTATTTATTAAAATACAATTGAAATGCTACTACATTTCCCCCTTTTGTCTAAAATTAAAAAAGTCTATAACATAGAAATTGATATACAATAAGTACAATGACTATATACAATATATACAGGTAATAAATTATCAACAATGTCCAGTCCATAAGCATTTGACAAATTCTGTCTTGGCGGGTCTAAAGTCTTATAACTAATTTACTTTATTATAACTTGCTTTCTCTCTGTTAAACTATAACTATAGCTATCTAATCTTCAGCTCCCTCAGAGATCCACAATGGAAGTAATATTAACTGAGTAAGCAGGAAGTGCAGGCAGGCAACTTCCAAAAATGTGAGTAATGACAGAAACAGCTAACTTCCCGGACAGTCACTTAAAGATCCTCTACAATGTTGGGACATCCATCAGCCTACAGTCCTAACATATTTGACAGACTTTTCTGTGAAGCAAGATATTTTGTGACCTGCTTTCTAATTAGGACAGATACTGTCAACAGTTGAGGCAGGGGCATTTTCTTGCCCTATGGTTTACTTTTGCCACACAAATGTAAACTCCATGTAAAACTCTATTAATGCCCATTATTTTCTCTGAAGTATATTGGTGCTGCCAGGATCAGACATGTCTCATTGTCATAAAACACAACAACCTAAGTTATTAAAACATCAAAAATACCATATTCTGGAGATTTCTGAATTGTTTGAAGATGACCTATCCATCCAAACTATATCTTTGTTTGACATTGAAAAATACCTATTGTGACTACAAGTTTGATTATACTAGGTGATTAACTACTAACCTATATTTCTTTATTGTCCTAAACAGTTGATAGTAATTTTCAAGGACTAGAAATTTGAATTATATTGTTAAATGACTTGTATATGTAAAATATTTTGAAAAAATTAAGAATGTATATACATGTTTTAAAAAAATTAATCTCAAATTTTTATCAATATATAAATTTTGCATACAAAATACAAAAGTAAAAGCAATGTAAAACTTTTAAAACTAATAGTCGCTTTTAAAAAGCAGATTCAATAAACTACTTTTTTATTTTATCATATGTATATGTCCATTTTGCTTTTTTTCCCCAAAGGAGGTCCTTGAGATTATGAAATTTATACCACAACACCCATAACTATATCAGTTATAATCAACCCCTTATTGATCTTCTGTAGTCCATGGATTTCACTGTCAGACTTTCCAAGACAATAATTCAAAAGCTACTGACTTTATGACTTTTATGATTATCAAGTTGTTCCAGCTACTAACTTTTCAAGACAAGGAACAAATCCCATTATTCCTCTCTTGGTTGAAGACCAGGTTTTAAGTATGAAGCAGATTTGCCATATATTGGATCTTCATGTAGTCTACATTTTTTCTTTTCTCAACTACTGAATTATTTTGTAAAAAATGATCCCAACTCTCCATTCTTTGTTTCTTAAGGCAACTCTTCAGCAATAAAATGATTACCTGTGCCCTCAGCATACTTCAGTGTGCCTACCTTAGTTCCAGTATAAGATGGGAACATTCCAAAGACCAGTGACTAGACATGCATGGGTGGGGCTTGCCAAACATTGTCCACAGGGACTAAATAAAGTCCTTCAGAAACTAGTATGATAAATATAGAACTGAATTAAGACAGAAAGGAGTATTAAGACTCAGAATAATACTAAAGTCTAAAAATTATTTAAAAACTTAGTTGTAAAAAAGAAAGGGAAGATTTGAGAAAAGGAAGTCAATGTTGTTTCTATTTCCTATGTTGTATGATGTAAGGAAGATCATTTCATGTAAAATACAATTCACTAGGCTTTAATATTAAGTTTCATAATAAATAAGCACTAATTGAAGCCTTTTAATCTTTATATGTTAAAGTCACAGCAAATGCTTTCATAATATTTACATATTGCCATAATTTGTTTTAGAGTCAATGCATGGTCACCATAGCATTATTGATTATTAAGAGAAATTCAGCTCTTCTTAATGTACTGGAAATGTGTGCTTCAAGTATATTCTAAACAGTGATATTAGAAACACTACTACAGTAGACGGGAACAAATACAGAGATCCACATTCACACAATTTACTAATTTACACACACACACACACACACACAAACATAAAGAGAATACAGAAACATGTTCTCTAAATGAGATCTTTCCATTAAATCCTGCCCTCCAAGAGCTAAAGGAACCCCATGGAAGAGGGGGTGAAAAAAGTACTTACGAACTCACAGAACCTGAAGCAGCATACACAAGGCCTTCATTGCTTTGCACTATGTCCTGTGTGTGTGTGTGTGTGTGTGTGTGTATTATAGCATTTAGTTTAGTATTTTAATATACTTCTGAGTGTGTGAATGAGGGGGAGGGGATCTTGGATTCTTGTTTGTGCCTATTCTTGGGCTCTGTCTTCTGTTGGTATGCCTAGTCCAAATTCAATGTAATTTTTTAAATTTTATCTTGTTTTTGTTTTATCTTGTTATAATTTATTTTGTTATGTTTTGTTGTTATCTCTTAGAAACCTGCTCTTTTCAAATGAGAAACAGAGTTGGAGTGACTCTGCATATGATGGAAGATAGGAAGAACCTGGAAATAATAGAGGGAGATTAAATTGTAATCAGAATATGTTGTGTGATAAAATAGTGTATTTTCAAAGAAGGCAGGTTATGCAGTAAATGTTTTAAATATTTACCTTAGTGCTCTAGAGAAAAGATTAAGGAATGTGAGATGGCACACATTGTTATATAAAATAAAAGTGACTATATCTTTTAATTTTAAAACTATGGATATAATTTATGCTGATATGCAGCAATAAAGCTATTAAAAGTGAAAAATGAAGAAAACACTCATTTACTGTTTAGATATACTTTTTCAAGCCATGAATCAGAGTGTTGAAACATACATTCTTTTCAGTTTTCTCTTTTCTGTGTGTGCTTAAACTGAAAACATAAATTTTCTCTACAGAAAACATCAAAAGATAAATTCCCTTAGGTGCATTTTACAATTAATTTTAATGTCTGTGAACTAAACACATAAATCCTTCCACTTTTAACATATGCAAATGAAATTTTGTATATCTTTGAAGTCGCTGTTATTAAATTTAAATGCAGATATGATCTCTGCTTGGAGCTGAGCATTAAAACTTTTATTACAAAATAGCAAAAGATGTTGCATGTTATTTTCTGGATGGTTTGTTTTACTTAATAAACTTCCTTAGATAGGAAATGCAAAACACTATGACAAATTTCATAAATTTTATCTATGAATTGTAAGTCACTGTATTAACAAAGGTAAGTCAGTATCTGTAAACTCAAAAGGAACATAGGAAATATAATTAATCCTGCATAAATTCCGTCTTTAATCATAAAAATCTTCTCAAGAAATTTGAATTAGTTATATGATAAAATAAATTACCCGAAATAATGAAGTGTGTGCAATTTTTTAGTCTTATTTTTATCAATGTCCCTAGGTCATGTAACATGAAAATTATTAGTTACATATTATCCAATAAAAAATTGAAGAGATTTTCATATCAAATATTCTTTTGGTAAAATAAGTAATCAATAAGACAGCAGTCTAGCTAATTTTTAATGCAACAATTTCTCATTTTAATTTGAATTTTAATGTTAATTTTAAATAAAAAATGTCTTGCCAAGTATATATGGTACAATGTATCATTCATAGTATAAAGCACAGTTTGAGCTTTGATATTTACAGTGAAATATTCTTTTTCAAAACAAAAAATAACTACCAATAAGTATAAATGTTGAGGTAAAGGTCAGTCATGATATTGAATCCTGGGGAATTAAGTTGAATAGGTTGAATGTGTGTGTGTTTGCTTTAAATTTATTCTTGACAATGAACGTTAAAAGATAGCATAAATATTTTATAAGGAAAATATATTCAGAGAAATTGAAGAATAAAGTATGCACAAATTGTGAAACATGATTGAGCATCACTATTTGCAAACCTCTAGAGGTACTCACTAAGTAGGACATACTGAAAGCATTAATCCTTTGGGTTCTTTCTGTTTACCAGGAATAATTTATTGAAGCATCAAACAAAGGACAATGCTAAATAAAGTTTTACAAAAGATATGAAATCAACATTTCTGGCAAAAGAGAATCTAGCAGAATTTCTAATGATTAAATGTAATAGTTTTAGAAAAACTTAAGACTTTCTCTATTTCTGTCTTATTTAAAAACTTTCTGCTAAACAAAACTTAATTATAGAGGGAATATTTAGCAGAGGTAGATTAAAAATGAATGGAAATATTAATTAATGAGTTTCAATACAAACAATAAACAAGGTTATTAAACTTCAATAATGCATTTCAATTAAACAGCAGCAAACACACTTTTTTCAAATGTCTAGGCTGTTAAGAATTAAATCATTGTTGGCCTTTGCTTAAGCGATAATAATCTATACATATTTGGAGTACGTAGTTTAATACATTTTTGGTAAATGTATGTGATAAAATTTCATCACATTCAATAAAAGGCATGAGTATATTAATCTGGTAAAATACTTTACTTGGCAACTTCTTAATTTCCTTTCCACGCTTTTTTTCTGGAGCCAAGCACAGCTTTATTCTTCCATTACAGTTTGCATTTTTGTTAAGTTTTGTGTGTGAAACATGCAGTCTGTATTTTCATATGCAGTATCTTCAATTAGTCTGATTACTTTGACATCCAAAATATCAAATCACATTTCAGTAGCTCACTTTTCTATTACTAAAAAATATCCTTTGATAAGCATGGAATACATTTTATAGTTTATTTGTCACTTGAACAGATAATGGACATTTTGGTTATTGTTAGATTGTGGCAGTTACAAACGAACCTGCCATGAATATTTATAGATGAATTTTTGTTTGGAAACATGCTTGTCTATTACTTAAATGGGGGCTTAGGTACAGAATAACTGTATTATGTGGCAGGAGTGTATTCGGACATCAGAGAAATGCTGGCTTTTTCCTAGAGTGGTTGTAGAATTTCCTAGTCCCGGTGGCATAGAATCAAGCTTAGCTCCAATACAACCTTGCCAATACTTTTATGTCTGTACCTTTTAATTTCAGCCATTTTGATACTTGCATACTGGAATTTCATTTTGGTTTTAATGATCAGCTTTCTAATCATTAATGGTGTTGAGCATCTTTTCATTTGCATATTTGCCATCTGCACATATTTTTTTCATGATGGTGTGCACTCAAAAAATTGTTGAATCCAACCTGAAGGTCATTTTTATCACTTTATTGGTTTGCTACCTATCCTGCATTGACTTTTAGAGTCTTACTACACACAAACACATGCACACATACAAACCCATGCAGACACACATAAAGTGAGCCTCTGAATATAGCACACACATATATAGTATGTATAGTATAATATATATAGTATGCATATATATACATATATAGCTTCTTTGCTGGATAATATGACGCATATGAGGTGAAAATAATAGATGAGAGATATTGAAATTAGCAGTTTTGAATGACTGACTTTTCCTTCTATGTTGTGTTACATATTTTTTGATTTTCATGTAATCTGCCAATTTTGCTTTTAGATAGACATTATGACTTATAGTTTTAGGGCATTGTGAATTTCTAATGACTTTAATAGTATTGAATTCATTCTCTTTATATTCTCTCAATTTATAATCTCTCAAGATTAAGGTACCTGGAATTATTTTATCTTCTCAAGTGTTGATTGCTTCTCAAATCCAAAGTGGTGTTCAGTCTAAAGACATTTATTTAATAGCACGGAGTCTGGATTGTTTCTGTACTTTTCTTGGTGTCCTGGATTGGAGTTATTTACAATCTGACTGTGAAAGAGAAAATATTTTTCTATTGGGTGCTACACAGACTACAATCTCTTCAGTTTAAAGATCAGGTTACACACACACACACACACACACACACACACACACACACACACACACATATATATATAAAGTGATATGAAGCATAAATTATATTTCCACAAGTAAATAGTAATTATGCACACTAAAATTTTAATTGTGACATTTCTATACAGTCATATAAAATATTTTAATAATGTGTTTCCATTTACTACTGTCCATTAGCATATAGAAACAATGCATTCTTTTAAGAATGAAAAATAAAGTATTAAAAGTTGTTCTAAAATAAATTTTAAATAAAAATGATTTTACCTAGCAAACTAAGCAAAACAAGAAAAATATGCATTATTTTCAAGCACTTTTGATGTCAATTGAAATTTGAGTGAAAGTCAGTTCTTAAATACTTCAAAAAATGAAGAAAATATATTCATAATTCTGAGACAGAAAGTGCTTTTTTAAAAAAATTTATAAAAAACACAACCAGACTATGTTTGAATAAGTGATATATTAAGTCACATTAAATATGAAATTTATTGATCTTAATACATGCTTAGCAAAGCAATCAGAGTGATTCCCAGCAGATCAGTCACTATAACACTTTTTATCAGATACATCCTAGATCTATTGATGTAAAGGAAATGTACAAAGTTTTGCTAAAAAGTAATACATAATAATGTTTGTCTAGTCTAAAAGAAACTAAAAAAATGATGTAAAATTTCATTTTGAATAAAATAGAAATCAATTTATACTAAGTATGAATAATAATTTCCCAACATTATGAAATGCATGTTGGAGCTACAATTTGAGTTCTTTTTATAGCTTTAGAATGTTACAAAGTACATTACAAAGTATGTCCTTTTAAGTGTTCAGAACAGGAAAACGTAATATAGTTTTCATGACCATTTAGATATTGCCACTTACATGGGATAAAACAACTGGTAAGAAGAAAATAATATATAACAATCGACTTTCCTAGGCAGGAAAGAGTGATATCTTCACTTTTAATCATCAAATAGTAAGAGCAAAGATATATTTAAAACTTTAAACAGTTTATGAAGTAAAAAAGATTACCTGTGGAAGAATTTTCTTTACTTTGTATTGACATATTAAGCAAACTTACAGACAGAGATGAAAATTTTGCCTAATGAGGGCTAATAGTTTTAAAAAGACATGAAATGTTTGACTTCAGATGTAAGATATATAGTATCTCCAAGATCCTTCTAACCACAAAACCATAATATATATATATATATTCATATATGTATATATTTGATAAAAGATTTGGCACAATAAATGGAACAAAACTCATATATGGTGCTCCTGTTTAGAGTATACATAGGAGATTCTCACGTGTTACAATTTTTCTGTAAATAGAGATTTATATTACAACATTATCCCAGTGCTCTTCTGGTATTAATATATATTATTTGAGTAATTTAAGCAGAGATAAACCATCCCTAGGTAATACTGACTTTAACAAAATAGTTTACTGTTACTCAAAATCATATCTATGAAGACAACCTCAATTGCCCTGCCCTTCATCATTTCTGTGGTACCTTATTGTTCTTCAGGGGACCTGAGTTCATGGATGACCATGAACAACCTATTTAGAGTAATAATTTCATAGAGAAGCAGGCAGGTAGATGATACTTGTGTCACTTAGACTCTTATTAGTTCTGTGAATTTGTCTAACTTTCCCTTTCATATCTGCAATATAGAATCTTTGCTTCCAAAGAATGATGTGAGGGTAAAGTGACAAGAATTTTGGCATCTTAGACAGAAATTATCACAGAGTGAGAATTTTATAGTCAATGTGCTACTAACATAACAGGATTCAAAGTCATTTTTCCCCCAAATTCACACTAGAAGATCCTATGGATAATTTAACTTCACATAAAAAAATATAAGAAAGGAAGTTTAAATATCTCCAAATAATAACTTAGCGAGATTGTAACATTTCAGTTTATTTTGTAAAATTTGAGGTATAAGTTTCACAGAATCATTTGACCATTTACTGGCATTTTTCATAGTTCTATAAAGTATGAAAAATGTACAAGGATTTAAGTAGAAAATATAAAAGAAATTATAATTTGCTAGATCGAAACATGAAACTAATCTCCTTCCCTCTCTCTTTCTCTCTGTCTCTTTTTCTATCTCTCTCTCCAAGTGTGTAGGCACATGCATCATAGACAGACAGCTATGACAGTACATAAATCCTTAATACTTGGCATATTCATAGCCAGTCAGATTCTTTTCATTGCCAAAACCTGTGACCATGATGGGCATATACTTCCATGTGATGGTTTCTATTGGCTGCTTTTCAGCCAATAACGTGGTTCATGATTTGGTGCATCCTAAACTTATGTTATTTCTCCTTTCATTCCTTATATTTAATATTACCATGCAACCAGGTTTTTGAAAAGGTACTTTATATATTATAAAATCATACATATTATATATATGGTATATATGTATATGTACCAGAATGTATTTTTATATACCAGAAGACCATACAAATATTATATAAAATATAAACACATGATATATGCATGCTATTTATATATTCCTAGGTATATATTTAAATGTATTTATATACATAAAACCTTATATTAGAATAATATATATTTCAATGTAATATATTTTTTTCTCAAACACCACACACACACTAGGGAAATATTTTGGGAATTATGAGTCTGAAATCAGTCCACAGATAAATGCCAGGCAATTACAGCAGCATCTGTTTATTCTATGGCTACACGAAATTAATTATGCCAACAACCACATGTGGTTCAAACATAATCCATGTTTCAGAAAGGAATTGGGTGCATTAACTCCTGCCTTTTGAAACCCCTACTGACAAGAAGCATATGCCCAGATTAGAGATCAATGGAGAATAGGAGATAATAAATTTGCGTTTTAAGCCATGAGACTTAAAATGATTTGTTAAGAAGAAAGATATTGGTTGTAAGCTGGAAAGTCAAAGTACCTTCCATATTCATATAGGTAGGGAGTCCAGGTTTACAGTTTCTACTGACAGACCTTGTAGCTTCTCCTCTTTTAATGGAGATAAACTGACACAATTTTATGAAATGTTTTAGAGATTTCTGTCTTTATTATCCTTTTTGTCTCTAAAAGTATTTATTTTTTGAGCATTAATGCCTTTCAGTTTTAATATGTATCCTTACATATTATACAGTAATTTTTGTGTAACATATTTATATTTAGCAGTTTGCTGAAATTTTCAAGCCTTTTATAGATTCTTATTTTCACTACTAAACATAAAAATAATGCAGGAAACATATAAATATTTTTGCACAGACTATATTATTTCATTTGCTGAAGATGAGCATCTAGATACCTCCAGTCAACAGTGAGATAGATATACGAGCATAGTTGATGCTGTTTTTAAACACTAATTATAACCTTTACTTTTTGTTTTCCCTTAAGACGTTATATTAATATCAATGGCTCAATATAGTTCAGTTCCTCTAAAGCACCCAAAGTTTCTTTCAAAGCTTTAGGCTCTATAGTAACAAAACAAAACAAAACAAAATAAATAATTTCTAATTTTGAAAGGGAAGAACAAGACAGAATTACATCAAATCAAAGCAAAGGTAAGGTTTAGCAGTTTAAACATCAGTGTGAATCTCCTGAGACTCACAACCTTCTGAGGGGTCCAAAGTCTTGAATAGGTGCACCACTTTGCTCCTACATGTACAGAACAAATATTTCATCTCATTGGTGCATATAAGCCCCACTCCACAGCTGCTGCTGTCCTTTGTGGTCATCTCATGGTACTAACATCTTCAAAATCTTGAGGTCTCCACAGAAACTGGACTGCAACATCAATAGTCTTTTCTGGGCTCCCTTCAGGTGGCAGCTTCAACTTTACTCAGTCCTCTTCAGTCCTGGAGCTTCTGAAGTTGCATCTTCACTAATAGTCCCTTCCTGTGTTCTAAAGCACAAAACCTGGATGATTTCCATAACCATGCCATTTTTTTAAAAAAAAATCAGAATAACTTAGGAAACTCTGTGATATAATAAGTTTCGTTGCCAGCATGAGGCACATCCTTGGCCACTTCTGGACTAGAACTTCTTCATCCTGACCTTGAGGAAAAATCTTCCAGAATATTTTGCTTCAATGACATTTTTTTCTTAATCACAGCTGTTTCTTCATCCCCAACTTACCAGTACCAATCGTGATAGCAAAGCAATTGCTTCATTTTAGTAGTTGTCTTGGTGGAATGTACTTCTGAAATTTGAAAAACCAGGCCTGTTATAGGGAGGCTGTTTGTTCTTTTCCTGGCCACCTAGACTCCTGAAATAATTACTCAGAAATTTCATTATTTGCAATACTGTTTGGTCAATAGATTAAGTGTATTGCTCGCTAGCTCTTACATCTAGAATTAATAGATTTCCATTATTTTATATTTTACCATGAGGCTTATGGACTATTGGCCAATCCATGGCATCTCACATCTTTCTATTTCTCCTCTGACCAATCCATGGCATCTTGCTGACTCTGTCTTCTTTTTCCCAGCATTCAGTTCAGTTTTCTCTGCCTAGCTCTATTCTACCCGATCACAGGTCAAAACAGTTCTTTATTCATTAACCAATAAAAGCACCACAATACATGACTTCCCACACCACAGGCCTCTATAATCTGTACCGTGATTTTAACATTATCTCTTTGAACATCCCACAAAAGATCCCTCTGAGTTATTTTTTTAATTTTTTTTCATGTATAATATTCCAAGCTTAGTTTGCCCTTATTCTTCCCCTCCCAGTACATATCTCCCATCCATTCCTCCTCCTCTTCCTTCAGAAAAAGTAGGCTTTCCAGGATAATCAACCAAATATGGCATATGAAGTTGCTATAAGATTAAGCACTTCACCTCATTTTAAGGTTAGACAAGGCAACTCCTTAAGAAAAACAGAATTTTAAAAGTTGGCAAAAGAGTTAGAAATAGCCCTCACTTCCACTGTTAAAAGTTCCACAAGACTAGCCAGTTTGGATGTTCACCTTCCTAGACCAGGATGGAGGGGGGAGGACTTAGGACTTTCCACAGGGCAGGAAACCCTGACTGCTCTTCAGACTCGAGAGGGAGGGGGAGAGGAGTGGGGGGAGGGCGGGAGGAGTGGGAGGCTGGGAGGAGGCAGAAATTTTTTTTTCTCAATAAAAAAAAATTAATAAAAAAAAGAAAAAAAAAGTTCCACAAGAATCCCAAGATATACAACTGTAACATATATGCATAGGGAATAGGTCAGACCCATGAAAGCTCCCTGAATAGCCATTCATTCTTTGTGAGTCCCCATGAGTAACTTGATTCTGTGGGTTTTCTTGTTGTCTCCTTGAACCTTTGGCTTCCTTTCCTCCCCCTTTCACAGGATTTCCCAGCTCCTCCTCATCTTTGATAGTGGGAGTTTGCCTCTGTTTTATCTGTCTCTACATGAAACCTTTCTGATGATAATGATCCCAGGCTCCTGTGTACAAGTATAACAGAATATCACAAGGAATCATTTCACTGACATTTTTTTTGGTTTGTTTAATTTTCTAGTTGTGTTTGTTTCTATCCTAGGTCTCTGAACTATCCTGTCTTTGGTTTACGACACTGTAGGCAGTGTCAGGATGGGCCCAGTCATTGGTAGTCACTCTGACAATTTCTACACCACCTCTATCTCATTACACTTTTCACGAAGGACAAATTGTAGGTTTTCTGTGTGAGTCGATGTCTCAAGTCTCTCCACTGAAAGTCTTATCTGGTTACAGGAGGTAGCCCATTCAGGCTTCTTATCTCCCATTGCTAGGAGAATTTTCTTGGCACACACTTGTAGATTTCTGGAAGTTTCCATTGCATTAGGTTTCTAGCTTGTTTAAAGGATGCCCTCCAACTCCAGTTGTCTCTTCCAGTACTCCTTCACTCTATACTTCCCCTACCTCATTCCTTTTATTCTCATCCCAAATTCCACAACACCAGTCTATCTAAAATATCTATTCTATTTCCACTTTCCAGGTCTGCTAAGAGTAGTGTCATTATCCTGTAGAGTTAATATCCACTTATAAGTGAGTACATGCCATGTTTCTTTTTCTGTGTTTGGATTATATCATTAAAGAAGATATTTTTATAATTCCTGAAATTTTCCCACAAATGCTATGAGGGTATTTCTTTTTAACTGCTGAGTAATACTTTGTTGTATAAATGTAACACATTTTCTTTATCTATTCATTGTTTGATGGACATCTATATTGTTTTCAGCATATGGTTATTATCAATAAAATTACTATGATCATAGTTGAGCAATTGTCCATGAGGCAGTGTTCTTCAGGTATATACCAAGGGATGTTATACAGGAATCTTGAGGTGGATAAATTTCCAATTTTCTGAGAAACCACCCTATTGATTTCCAAAGCATCTCTTTAAGTTTGCACTCCTATTCACAATGGAGCAGTGTTTTACTTGTTCTGACATACTCTCTATCATGACCTGTCACATGCTTTTTTGTTTATTTTGGTATAATATAGAATCTTAGAGTCATTTTGATTTGCATGTCCTTGATGGTTATGGATGTTGAATATTTCTTTAAGGGCTTTTGAGCCATTTGAGATTCCTCTGTCGAGAATTCTCTGGATCTGTTTCTTATTTTCATTGAGTTCTTTGGTTTGATGATGTATAGTTTATTTTATTTCTTTATATATTTTCTATATTAGCACTCTGTGAGATATGGAGTTTACAATTTCTCCCATTCTATAGGCTGCCTTTTCCTCATATTCACACTGTCTTTTTCCTTAAGAAAAGCTTTTCAGTTTCATAAAGTCCCATTTCTTGCTTGTCAGTTTTGATGCCTGCACTATTGGTGTTCTATTCAGAGAGTTGTCTCCTGTGCCAATGCATTCAAGGCTATTCCCCACTTTCTCTTAAATCATGCTCACTGTATCTAGCTTTATTTTGAGGTCTTTGATCTACTTGGACTTGAATTTTGTGCAGGGTGATATGTTTTGTGCAAAATTGGATCTATTTGCATTCCTCTACATGCAGACATCCAGTTAGATAAAGCTTCATTTGTTAAATATATTCTCTTTTCTCTATTGTTTAATTATGGCTTCATTGTCAAAATCAGGTGTCCATAACTGTGTGGATTTATGTTTGGGTTTTCAATATGATGCCATTGATCAGTATGTCTGTTATCATACTAATGCCATAAGGATTTTGTTGCTATAATTCTGTAATAGAGCATGAAATTAGAGATTGTAATACCTCTGGAAGTTTTTTTTATTGCACAGAATTGTTTTATTTCTCCTAAGTTATATATTTATTTTTTAATTTTTTTTCCATATGAAGATCAGTTCAGTTATTTCAAGGTCTGTAAAAACTTTGTTGGAACTTTGATGGGGATTGTATTGACTGTAGATTGCTTGTGGTAAGATGGCCATTTTTACTATGCTAATCCTATCAATCCATGAGCATGGGAGATTTTCCATCTTTGTATATTTTCTTCATGTTTTTTTACAAAGATGTGAAGTTTTTGTCAAACAGATCTTTTACTTTATTGGTTAGAGTTACTTCAAGATATTTTATATCATTTGTAGCTACTGTGGTTACCCAATTTCTTTTTTAGAACATTCATCTTTTGTACATAGAAGGGAAGCTAATATTTTTTTTTAGCTAATCTTGTATCCAGCGACCTCACTAAAGTTGTTTATCAGCTGTAGGAATTCTTTGGTTAAAATTTTGGAGTTGCTTATGTATACTGTCTCATGACCAGCAAATAGCTATATACTTTGAATATTTCCTTTCCAATTTGAATCCCTGTGGTTTTCTCCAGTTGTCTAATGCCAAGCACTGAATCAAATAGATATGGAGAAAGTGTACAGCCTTGTGTGGTTCCTGATTAAATGGAATTGCTTTTAGTTTATTAATATTATATTTGATGTTGATTATCAGATTGCTGTGGATTGCTTTTATTATGTTTAATTATCTTCCTTGTATCTTTTATCTCTCCAAGACTTTTTATCATGAAGGGGTATTGAATTTTGTCAAGGAATTTCTAAGCATCTAATGAGATGGTCATATGTTTTTTGTTTTGGTTTGTTTTCAGTGTTTTTATAGTGTGGAATACAATGACAGATTTTTTGTATGTTGAACCATTCCAGTATATCTGAGATGAAGCCTTCTTGATCATTTGAGTGATATTTTAGATAGGTTGTTGGATTTGCTTGTGAGTATTTTATTGAATATTTTTCATCAATGCTCATGAGAGAAATTTGTCTGAAATTCTCTTTTTTTGTGGAGGCTTAGTGTGGTTTTGGTATCAGGGTGGCTGTGGCCTCATGAAATGAAATGGGCAATGTTCCTTTTATTGCTGTTTTCTGTAATCTTTGGAGGAGTATTGGTCTAGGCTCTTCTCTAAGTATGGTAAAATTCTGTATTAAAGTCATCTGGCTCTAGGGGTGTTATTGTTGTTGGGAAAGTTTTAATGACTGCTTCCATTTTATTAAAAGTCTATTTAAATTGTTATCTGATCTTGATTTAACTTTGGTAAGTGGTGGTTATTAACAAATTGCCATTTCTTTAGATTTTCCTATTTTGTGGAAGACAGGTTTTTAAAGTATGACCTAATATAATTTATGAAACTTTTTCCATTTCTGTTGATATATCTCCTCTTGTCTTTCTAATTTACTAAATTTAGATATTCTATTTCTGTCTTTTAGTCAGAGTTAGTTTAGATAATGGTTTGTCTATATTGTTGACTTTTCTCAAGGCAACAACTCTTTGTTTCCTTGATCTTTTTCTAATTTTTGCTTGATTTTATTATATTGATTTCAGCTTTCAATTTTATTATTTGTTGCCATTTACTCCTCCTGGGTATACTTACCTTTCTTTATTCTAGAGATTTCAGATGCACTGTTGAGTTGTTAGTATTAGATCTCTCTAGTTATATTTTTGCTGTTACTGTTCTTTTTGTTTGTTTTACAGTAGGCATGTCATGCTATGAACATGCCTCTTAGCACAACTTTTATTGTATTATATAAATTTAGACATGCTCTATATTAATTTTTATTTGAAATCTAGAAAGTTTTTTATTATTTCTTTGGTATAGGAGAGTTTTCTGTATTTGTGTTGCTTTCATTGGTTGAGTAAAGAAACTGCCTTGGCCTTTTGATGGGGAAGAACTTAGATAGGTACAGTAGACAGAACAAGATGCTGGGAAGAAGGACAGTGTTGCAGACACCATGAATCTCCTGTCTGAGACAGACATAGGTTAGAATCTTGCAGGTAAGCCACAATCATGTGATGTTACACAGATTGGCAGAAATGGGTTAGATCAAGATGTGAGAGTTGGCCAAGAAGAGACTAGATATAATGGGTCAGGCAGTAATTTAATTAATACAATTTCTGTGTGGTTATTTCGGGAGTAAGCTAGCCGGATGGCGGGCCACAGCCCGCCTTCTTACAACACTTCTTTTTTTTTTTTTTGACCCATTTTTCATTCAGCAGAAAGTTGTTTAGTTTCCAGGAGTTTGTGATCTTTCTGTTTTGTCTGTTGTATTGATAGTTAGCTTTATACTGTGGTGATGTGAAAAAATGCAGGGGCATAATTAAGTTGTTTTTTTTTCTGTTGAGACTTGCTTTGTATCTAAGCATGCTTTCAATTTTGAAGAAAATTTCATGATGTGCAGAGAAGAAGAAATGTTCTTTTGTGTTTAGGTGAAATGTTCTATCAGTGTCTTAAGATCAATATGTGGTTTAAGCTGTAGTAGTTTTTTTTTTTTATTTTTCTACTTTCTACTTTCCATGTAGATTAGATCTATGAAGTCTCTCTTATTGTCCTCATTGTTGTCTAGATTCTCTGGGATTATGGATTATACCTAAATTCCCGTGCCACTTCTACCAGAATACAGAAATATTGCTCTTCATTTATTCTGTAAAAAATAACCAATGGAGTCCAACTTATTCTGCCTATATAGGATGCATATAGGAACAGAGTGTGCAATCTCATAGATGACACATTTCTAAAGCAAAATTATTTTCTCTTCCTCAGTCATCATCAATTGCTTTCCATGAGTAGACCTTCCTGAGTCTCTCTCTTAAACTTGGGAGAATATTGACTAGATTTATTTATTTATTTATTTATTTTGGTTTTTTGAGACAGGGTTTCTCTGTGGCTTTGGAGCCTTTCCTG